>NC_087208.1:27371561-27394061 GCF_015104395.2 Macrobrachium nipponense
CGTTTCGAGGACACAGCCTCATTTTCAAAGCAGAAAAACGTAATTATAATATATAAAAATATCACAAAGACTTAAGAATTAAGAAATTTACAATTTAAAAAATATTTACATTAAACAAAAATTATGAAATAAAAAAAATAAAAAAAACTAATATGCAACAGACAGAATGAAAGAAACAGACCGCTACCTTTCAGGACGGGAACCAAGGACCTAATGACATAAAAAAAACAGAGACAGGGGCACACTCAAGACAAGTACAGTGTTGTGGAGGTAGCTTGATTATTTAAAGAAGAAACAAGCTTCTTAATATATAACGATTCGGTTATTGCTAATTGGTTAGGTGAGGTGGCTCTGGAGAGAATTTTAAAATGTTTATATTCAATAGTTTGTTTACATTTTTTCGGCATGATCGCATACATTAGAAAATTCAGGATTAGTTAATTTATTGCCTGTTCTAACTAATTCCCCGATGACAATCAATTCTGACTTTTAGTAGGCGACGAGAAGCCCCCACATATTTCCCCACCTTACATTTGGGGCAAGTATATAAATAAACGACATTGGAAGTCATCAAGGAGCTTAGTTTGTCTTTATGTTGAAAAAGAGAAGCAATGGTTAACGGGTTCTTGGGTATAACTCTACTGTTAACTGCCGGAAGGTGTCGGTGAATAAGGTCATTTAACTGAACATAAAAGGACTTATCTTGAATAAAAGGAATACTGAAGTAAAATGCCAACTTGGGTACAGTAGGAATATTAAAAACAGGAAGAAACTTACGATTAAGAAAATTATACAATTGTTTATAAAAAAAGCTTGGATGGGTAGCAATTTTCTAAAAAATACTTCTGGAGAAATGAGATTTCTTGGTGGAAACCAAACCAAGTGGAGGATAAAGTATAGGCCCTGTGGAAGAGAGTACTTAAGGAATTTAATTTGAAATTAAAATGACAACTGCTATAAAAATTTGTACCTAAGCCAGTAAAAACTAAAAATAAAAGTACAGAAGCCCTGCTCGTTACGGGACACAAGTATATCCAAAAATGCAAGTTTATTTATTGTTTTCTTCGTAATCAATCGTGAATTTAATGTTGGGATGGGCTACATTGGCGTATTCAAGAAACTGATCGGCTTGCTCTTTATTTCTAAAAAGTCATTAGGTCCTTGGTTCCCGTCCTGAAAGGTAGCGGTCTGTTTCTTTCATTCTGTCTGTTGCATATTAGTTTTTTTTCTTTAATTTTTTAATTTTTGTTTAAATTGTAAATATTTTTTAAATTGTAAATTTCTTAATTCTTAAGTCTTTGTAATATTTTTCTATATTATAATTACGTTTTTCAGTTTTGAAAATGCGGCTGTGTCCTCGAAACGTCAGCATGTTTAATAAATGGACAATTACTAGTACATGACGTCTCCTTCAGCCTTCCTTGTTGTATATTATATATATATATATATATATATATATATATTATATATATATATATATATATATATGGTTGTAGGACATAATGTCGACGGATATAATACCGATGGACAAAATGTCGACATTTGTTCAAACAGGACAAAATGTCGACGACGACTTTTATTTAGTTATTTATTCTTCTTACTCTTTCATTCATTCATAATAATACAGGTTAAAACGATAGTTCAGAAATAAACAAACTTGACATTCAATCGCATTTTAATGAATCACAAGATGGCTCAATTGTAGAGTTACAAATTTATTAAAAGCAATATAATCAATTAAAAATTGTTACAAAAGATATAATGAATACAAAATTTATCTATTAAAAACAACATAATTCTAAAAAGTGTTGCAAATTATGAGCTACTGCTCTTAAAAACTGGATCCCTTGATCTGGTTTAAAGTTTGTGACCAGATTCTTCAATCTTTCGTTGATTCTAACATATTTTAGATTCTGCCTTCCAATTCCTGTTCCCATTGCTTAGTTGTGCTAACAACATTTCTCTATTTGCTTGTTCTTTTTTCAGTTTGCTAACCAGTTTTTCTAAAGATGCATGCTTAATTACTATTCTACTATTGAGTGCATTATGCCACCCTTCAAGTGCATTATTCGTGCGTGGCAAGTCATCTGCGACACGACTATGAACTGACCATAGCTGGATATCATAGCAGGGTTTACGTCGTCGTCCACGTTGAACTACACCTAACCAGGTCACTTCAAAATAGGCCAGAAATTCGTCGAGAGCACATTCTATTTCTTCAGTTTGGGTACCAAGAAGCTCTTCAAAAAAAGCATATACGTATTCAGAAGGATCAAATGCCAATGCCTGAAGCTGCTTCATGATGAATGCATCATTGGTTTCAGTGTACCAGGATTGTAAACCCAATGGCTGGTGCTGGTATATGTAAACAAATACTGAATTATTATTATTATTATTATTATTTATTTTTTTTTTCTATTTTTTGCTCTATCACAGTCCTCCAATTCGACTGGGTGGTATTTATAGTGTGGGGTTCCGGGTTGCACCCTGCCTCCTTAGGAGTCCATCACTTTTCTTACTATGTGTGCCGTTTCTAGATCACACTCTTCTGCATGAGTCCTGGAGCAGCTTCAGCCCACTAGTTTTTCTAGAATCCTTTTCAGGGATCTTGGGATCGTGCCTAGTGCTCCTATGATTATGGGTACGATTTCCACTGGCATATCCCATATCCTTCTTATTTCTATTTTCAGATCTTGATACTTATCGATTTTTTTCCCTTTCTTTCTCTTCAACTCTGGTGTCCCTTGGTATTGCGACATCAATGAGTGATACTTTCTTCTTGGCTTTGTCAATCAACGTCACGTCTGGTCTGTTTGCACGCATCACCCTATCTGTTCTGATACCATAGTCCCAGAGGATCTTTGCGTGATCGTTATCTACCACTCCCTCAGGTTGGTGCTCGTACCACTTATTACTGCAAGGTAGCTGATGTTTCTTGCACAGGCTCCAGTGGAGGGCTTTTGCCACTGAATCATGCCTCTTTTTGTACTGGTTCTGTGCAAGTGCCGGGCATTCGCTTGCTATGTGGTTTATGGTTTCATTTTTCGTATTGCACTTCCTACATATGGGAGAGATGTTATTTCCGTCTATCGTTCTTTGAACATTTCTGGTTCTTAGGGCCTGATCTTGCGCCGCTGTTATCATTCCTTCAGTTTCCTTCTTTAGCTCTCCCCTCTGTAGCCATTGCCATGTGTCATCGCTGGCTAGTTCTTTAGTCTGTCTCATGTATTGTCCGTGCATTGGTTTGTTGTGCCAGTCCTCTGTTCTGTCTGTCATTCTCCTGTCTCTGTATATTTTTGGGTCTTCGTCTACTTTTATTAGTCCTTCTTCCCATGCACTCTTTAGCCACCCGTCTTCACTGGTTTTCAGATATTGCCCCAGTGCTCTGTTCTCTATGTTGACGCAGTCCTCTATACTTAGTAGTCCTCTCCCTCCTTCCTTTCGCATTATGTATAGTCTGTCCGTATTTGCTCTTGGGTGTAGTGCTTTGTGTATTGTCATATGTTTCCTGGTTTTCTGATCTATGCTGCGGAGTTCTGCCTTCGTCCATTCCACTATTCCTGCGGTGTATCTGATTACTGGCACTGCCCATGTGTTTATGGTTTTTATCATATTTCCGGCGTTGAGTTTTGACTTGAGTATCGCCTTGAGTCTCTGCATATATTCTTTCGTGTCCTTCATCTCTTGGTGTTTTATATTCCCTCCTTCCATTATTCCCAGGTATTTGTATCCTGTCTCATCTATGTGTTTGATGTTGCTCCCATCTGGTAGCTTTATCCCTTCAGTTCTCGTTACTTTGCTTTTTTGTATGTTGACTAAGGCGCATTTTTCTATTCCAAACTCCATCCTGATGTCCCCAGATACAATCCTTACAGTCTGGATTAGGGTATCTATTTTCTTGATGCTCGTACCATACAGCTTGATGTCGTCCATGAACATTAGATGGTTGATTCTGTTGCCTCTTTTCTTGAGTTGGTACCCGGCATCCATCTTCTGTAGTACTTTTGTCATGGGAATCATGGCTACTACGAAGAGTAGTGGGGACAGTGAGTCGCCCTGGAAGATCCCTCTCCTGATATTAACCTCTGCTAGTCTTATTCCAGAGTTTGTAAGTATTGTATTCCAGTTGCGCATTGTATTTTTGCGGAAGCTGATGGTGTCTTCCTCTGCCCCATATATTTTCAGGCATTCTATTAGCCATGTGTGTGGTATCATGTCGAAGGCTTTCTTATAGTCTATCCATCCCAGGTATTTGTATCCTGTCTCATCTATGTGTTTGATGTTGCTCCTATCTGGTAGCTTTATCCCTTCAGTTCTCGTTACTTTGCCTTTTTGTATGTTGACTAAGGCGCATTTTTCTATTCTAAACTCCATCCTGATGTCCCCAGATACAATCCTTACAGTCTGGATTAGGGTATCTATTTCCTTGATGCTCTTACCATACAGCTTGATGTCGTCCATGAACATTAGATGGTTGATTTCGTTGCCTCTTTTCTGAGTTGGTACCCGGCATCCATCTTCTGTAGTACTTTTGTCATGGGAATCATGGCTACTACGAAGAGTAGTGGGGACAGTGAGTCGCCCTGGAAGATCCCTCTCCTGATATTAACCTCTGCTAGTCTTATTCCAGAGCTTGTAAGTATTGTATTCCAGTTGCGCATTGTATTTTTGCGGAAGCTGATGGTGTCTTCCTCTGCCCCATATATTTTCAGGCATTCTATTAGCCATGTGTGTGGTATCATGTCGAAGGCTTTCTTATAGTCTATCCATGCCATGCTTAGGTTGGTTTTCCTTCTCCTACTGTTCTTCATTACCATTTTGTCTATCAGGAGCTGGTCTTTTGTGCCCCTACACTTCCTTCTGCAGCCTTTCTGTTGGTGGGGGATGGTGTTTGTCTCCTCTAGGTAGTTGTATAGCCTTTCACTGATGATACCTGTTAGTAACTTCCACCATTATTGGTAGGCAGGTGATAGGCCTGTAGTTACTGGCTATATTTCCCTTACTCTTGTCTTTTTGTACTAAGGATGTTCTTCCTGTGGTCATCCATTTGGGTGCATGGTGATTTGAAATACAATGCTGGAGTTGTTCTGCTATTCGTGGGTGTAGGGCCCTTTTGAGTTTTTTGAGCCAGTATCCATGGACTTCATCGGGAACCTGGGGCTTTCCAGTTTGGCATTTTCTTTAGTTGGTGTCTGACTGTGTTGTCGTGATCTCTGTGAATCTTTGTTTTATTCTCCTGTTTCTTCTTCCTTGACTTCCTGGAGCCATGTTGCATGTTTGTTGTGTGATACCGGATTGCTCCATATGTTTTCCCAGAGTCTCTTACTTGGTTCGGCTTAGTTTGGCTGCTATAGTCTATTTTCTGGTTGGTTCCCAATAGTTTGTTCTGTTGGTATCCCTTATTCCTGTTCATGTACCGTTGGATCTTATGTGCTTTGGCCCTTCCCTTAAGCCTCTTGTTTTTTACATCCTCTATTGTGTTGTTTAGTCCCTCTCTTGTACTTTGTATTTCTCGTTGAGTTCCTCCCTTGTTTTTCTTGCTTCTTAGCCTTTTTTCTGCCATCTCTTTCTGTTTACTCAAGTCAGATCTCATCACCATGATTTGCTTTTCCAAGGCGCCTTTTCCAAGGAGGTTGCTGTTTTGGTTTCTGTTGGGTTGGTTGTGCTGGTGGTGTTGGTATTCGAATCCCCATCAGTTCTGCTACTAATCTTGCTCCTGCATATGCCAAGTTTATTATTATTATTATTATTATTATTATTATTATTATTATTATTATTATTATTATTATTATTATATTATTATTGTCGACATTTTGTCCCTACCCTGAACAAAAGGTTGACATTTTTTCCGTCGACATGTCTGCACACCATATATTATATAGTGTATCAATGCACATATATATATATATATATATATATATATATATATATATATATATATATATATAATATATATATAGAAGAGAGAGAGAGAGAGAGAGAGAGAGAGAGAGAGAGAGAGAGAGAGAGAGTATATACAAATACATACATACATACTGTGCATCTATGTGTGTGTACGTAAGTGCGCTGTGTCGGCGAATGCATTCTGTATAACCTCTAATCTCCTCGGGAAAGTGTCCAAGAAAATGTCCAGTAGTAATAGGAATATTAACTTGAATATTAAGAACTCAAAGACCAAAACAGTCTACTTTTCAATACTTAACATTTTATCATATTATATAACGAAAAATATGAAGGTATTTTGTTATTTTTCTCTTTTCTTACTGGTGGCTTTCAAACAGTAACTTTACCAATATCCACCCATCAGTAAACGCCAGATTTAGACTTCCCGAACTCATCTGAGACTGAAGTTTACGAGCCAAAAAGAAAGAAAAAAAAAAAAGTTTCCAATACTTGGCTTTACAGAAAATATTTTGAAAGCTACGCACTTACATGTGTATAAATATATGCTCGCACATGCATATTGTATATATATATATATATTATATATATATATATATATATCGATATATATATATAAAATATATTATAGCTCGCACATGCATATTGTGTGTATATATATATATATATATATATAGATATATATATATATATATATATATATATAGCTTGTGTTTGTGTGTATCATCTGGTCACATGCACAAGAAATATCTATTGTAATAGTCACTAAATATCTTGTGAATAAATTCGAGGTTTTATGATATTTAGTTATATGAGATTTAATTAATTTTTTCATTAGTAATTTTTTCATGTTTTTATTTTTTTTAGTATATAATAGTTCACTTATCGTGTTGTGCTACTGAATAACTGAACGCTTCTAGTCCTAGGGCATTAGGCCAGACATTCATAAATCAATCAATGTATAAATGAATTCACCTATTTTTGTGGAATTCAAACCTATATTTGTTATTTCATCTTATTTCAGACTCCATTATTCCTCACTGAACCTACTTGTTCTCAAGTGAATGTGTTTTCTTTTAATTTTCTCATTTTTGTTGCTTCGACTTTTATACACACAGATACCCACTTGGGTGTTTTCTGAGAACGTAGACTCTGGGGTGTAAAGAACCGTTATTTCCCAGCTTTCACCAAAAATGTTAATAAAAAATAGATAAATAAAATAAAAAATAAGTGTTTGTATTATTTCATGGATTCGTATATATTGAGCTATCTGGTATCTGATACTCTGACAATATTTTGAAATTTTTGCTCTCCGTTAGATCTTTATTGGAAATATTGACAAGCGGAGGTAATTTATAGCCTTCTCTTTTTACATCCGTAGCATCAGCACTTATTAACGAGTACTTGGGGCGATTCCAGTGTCACTAATGTCAACCTCGACCTCTGGTCATGTTCCCATTAGTCATTCTGGCTGAGTTATTCGTGATGTGTATTCAAAGTTTGTTGTAAGAGCAAATTCCAGCCTCTCTCTCTCTCTCTCTCTCTCTCTCCTCTCTCTCTCTCTCTCTCTCTCTGTGTGTGTGGAACCTTTGTAGCAGGCGGATGATCGTGTGCCTAGCTACAAAACGGATCTACATGTAATGGTAAAATTCATATCCGGAACAACTCCACAATGCATAGGTAGTTGTCATGCTGGTACTTCTATAGATTGAAGATTAAATCAATTGTTCCAATAGTATTTTTCAACATGAATTGAAGATATCTTTCATGTTTCCCAGAAGCATTTTTTATAAAATTACTTTGCAGAAAATGGAAAAGAAGGAAAATCTTGTTCTTCGTAACTGTTAGGTTACATGAAAGAGTAAGTGGGCGGCTGAAGGTAGATCTGATGATTTTGTAGCTGAAGCAAAAAGCAAGGTAGGTGAAATATCTACGTAGTGATTAAGGGGTGAAAATATGGCTATAGGGGTAATTAATACCGAAAAAATGGTTTGAAGGTGGATAGCATTTAAGGCATAGAAGTTGCAGGAATTTATGAAGAGTATGAAGAATTCCAGGAAGGTATCAAGGCAGCGCAGGGAGAGTGTGTGGTTTTAGGAGGGTGGAAAGAGGAAGTGTAAATAGTGAGTGGTGGGATGAGGGAATGAGAAGTTTAGGGAGTTACAATTACGATCAAGTTGTGAATATAATGTAGAGGAGTACATATTGATGGATGAGATCAAGAGAAAGGCGAGAGGGAAAAATAAGGCATGTCATAGAAAAATGAGTTAGAATGTGGGCAAAAGGCATAGGGAGAATAAGTTGTCCTAAAAGTGAAATAATTTATGGACACTAAAGTGGACTATGAATAGATTAGGGAATGGGTGAAATTTACTGTTGGTCATTGCTGATTTGGAATAATAAAGAGAAACTTCAGAGGCTAGTGAAAGAGTTGAGACGTGTAAGGACAAGTAAGATTTCGTGGGTAAAAGGAAACTCAGACTAAATATAGCATCAAATCTTAGATGGATAGTAGAGGAATGAAAACAGTAGATGTGTGTAAGCAATTGGGAGGTAAATACGTACATTAAATGATAGCAGGATGTGAGACGGTGATATTCAAAGAAGGGTTGAAGCAAGTATGATAACAGGATGTAGGCAAAAGACGGGGAAGAAATTTGGGTGTGTAAACCAAAGGATGGAATTTAAGAACCATCAAGGCCAGAAATGATTAGATCCGAAATGGCAAAATTATTGGTGCAATTGCTATGTGGAACCAGAGTGTCTGGAGATGGCTTGGTCGTTTAAAAATAATAGAGAACGAGTAAAGTGTACAGCTTGCAGATAATTAGAGGGAGGGGCACAAGATAATATAGGAAGGGAGGGCTGTATGTCGCATAAGAGGTACTGGAAAAGAGCCACGGCATCTAGGAAGCAAACAAGTATATGTGGGATAGAGGTGAGTGGCGCAGTATGAAAGGGTTTCGACATGTTGATGAGTCTTCTTTGTAGGTGTATGTGTGTTGTCTTGCCCTTTCTCGGTAGCCATATATACGTATAGTGTAATGTAATCATATATATATATATATATATATATATATATATATATATAATATAGATATATATTATAGATATATATATATATATATGTATACACACACACGATACATACACAAATACATTAGGGGTGTATATGAAGAAGAAAAGAATAAAAAATTTTCCTTACCAGTCCAAATCCTCTCTCTCTCTCTCTCTCTCTCTCTCTCTCTCTCTCTCTCTCTCTACCGCAAAATTGCATTCCTCTTGGACTCTTTTGAAGGTGGGTGACGACTTTTGTCCTAGATCCTGCAAGTTAAGGAGATTTAGGAGTCTCTATGATGGCGCAGACCTTTCTTCCATTTTCTTACTCCGGCGAAGAATAGTGAATAAAGGGAGAGAGAGAGAGAGAAGAGAGAGCGAGAGAGAGAGAGAGAGAGAGAGAGAGAGAAGAGAGAGAGAGAGAATTATTTATGAGGATGTATATATAATATAATTAATATATATATATATATATATATGATATATATATATATATATATATATATATATATGATGAATCACAATGGAGTGATTCAATGGAGTGCGTTGCAAGCCCTTTCGACTACTTGTCCTTTACTAAGCAGACTGCTTTGTAAAGGATAAAGAAGTCGAAAGGGCTTGCAGCGGTACTCCATTGTTTCACTTCCTTTCGTGCCTTTTGTCTTATATATATATATATATATATATATATATATATAATATATATATATATATATATATATATATATATGTATGTATATATATGTGTGAATTTATTTATGTATAATCTATTTTTATATATATATATATATATGTATATATAGTATATATATATGTATATATATATATATATATATGTATATATGTATATATGTATATTTTTGATGTTTATCAAGTTGTGATGCCTTGGTACATTTTTGCATCAATCATCTTGGTGCTTAACCGTTAGGTAATAAAAGTTTTAGTCGTTATATTTCCCCCTTATTTGTTGTGTAACTATATTTAACCTTCTCGTAAAAGCAGATTCTGGGTTTTAAAAACATTTCCAACCAAGCGTCTTGAATCTGAGGTCTATAACTATTCGTTTTAGCTAAACGTTTTCAGGAAAGAAGACGATGAAGATAATGCGGGAGAGGTTTGTCTGGATTTTGTTTCTGCTGTTCATGTTTCCTGTTGATGCTGCTGTTCCTTAGGATTTTGATGTTTATGTCTTTTTTTATTTTTTCTACTGCTTTCGTTACTTGTTGAGATCGTTTATGTATTTTTGGATTATGTTTTAGCTGTTCATGTTTTCTGTTGACGCTGTTGTTTCTTAGGATTTTGAAGGTTTGCTGATTGTGTTACTTACTTGTTTTGTAATGCCGGTATTGAATATTTTTCTTTTGTATCTTACGTTATTCTTAGCGTGTGGATGTTTTTCCTTCGTTTGTTAATGAAGTTTGTTACGTATTGCAATTGACAGTTCGGTTGGTTTTCCTTTTGCTACTTTTGTTATTCGTAGTGACTGGATGATTTTGCTTCGTTTGCTAACGAAATTTGTTACTTATTGCTAATGCAGTCTGTTGCAAATGATAATAACAATAATAGTGATGATGTAATACTATCCAAGCATCAATAACGCGTTCATCTCTTTTGACCGTGAATTCTCGCATGATGTAGCGCAAGCAAGCAGCACAGTCTACCTGTTCCCTACTTAAATGTCAAATTTATTCGTTTCTCGAGTGGTTACGTACTCAGGAGGGTGGGGAGACGAGAAGGGGAGTTACGACCGACGATTATTCATGTGTGTGTTTCGTTACTTCGTTTTTTTTTCTGGTTGGAGGAAAGGAGGAAGACCGATTAACATGAGGATAAAGAATGATGAAGAAGGAGCAAGAGGAGAGAGAGAGAGACAGAGAAAGAGAGAAAAGGGGCTACCAGGAATGAGAGAGAATTTGAGGGGGTGAGATGGGGCTGCCAGAATTGGCGACATTATGAGGGACAGAGAAGGGGCTGCCAGGAATGGGGGACATTTTGAGGGAGAGAGAAGGGGCTGCCAGGTATGGGGGACATTTTGAGGGAGAGAGAAGGGGCTGTTAGGAATGGGAAACCTTTTGAGGGAGAAAGGATGGGGCTGCCGGTATGGGGGACTTTTGATGGGGAGAAGGGGCTGTTTTTAGGAATGGGACTTTTTGAGGGAGAAAGAGGGGCTGCCAGGTATGGGGGACATTTTGAGGGAGAGAGAAGGGGCTGTTAGGAATGAGGGACATTTTGAGGGAGAGAGAAGAGGCTGCCAGGAATGGGAGACATTTTGAGGGAGGTAGCCACACGAATGGGAATGGCGCGAGATTTTCAGGAGGATGAGGAGGAGATGGGACCAATAATGAACTGGGGATGGAGTGAGATATGTAATAAAGTAGTAAGGAAACAGAGATAGGTCGAAGGAAGAATTCAGCAAGGAGTAAGAAAGGCTTTGTAAGAAAGGGGAATGACAGAGGAAATAAAACAGACAAGAGAAACGTGAAAAATGGGAACAACGAAGAAGTAATACGAGAGAGAGAGAGAGAGAGAGAGAGAGAGAGAGAGAGAGAGAGAGAGAGAGAGAGAGAGAGGAGGAGCTTTATTGCCTATAATTCCAGGGTGGTGAAATTAGATACAGAGCACCACATATATACCTGGGAATGTTTATGCGACCCATGTGTCAAATCTATTGCATTAGGAGCCGGTGCTGGCGGGGAGAGAGAGAGAGAGAGAGAGAGAGAGAGAGAGAGAGAGAGAGAGAGAGATGTAAGGTATGGGTACCTAAACATGGTGTTATTTAGATGGAGGTGTGCGTTGCATGTTTGGATTGTTCTATTGCGTGTTGACAAGACATTCCATTCGAATTTGCTGATTGGATCTTGATTTTCTCTCTCTCTCTCTCTCTCTCTCTCTCTCTCTCTCTCTCTCTCTCTCTCTCTCTCTCTCCTTTTTGTTTGGGTATTTTTATTGATTAACTCCTAATTGCTATAATTACGGAAAAGTATATAAAGTGGTCGAATTCGGAGTGACTCACGAAAGTTTTCATATATATGAGTATATACTTTTATAGGGACACACATCTACTATATAGAAAGTGTGTTTTCTCTGATAGTTATTACAATGCTTCCATTATATTTTATTAGTGGGCATCTTGGTGATATTTAGGTAATTGCATGTATCCTCTTGAGTTGTGATTGAACTCTTTCGCAAAGCAGTTTTGGGAAATAATGGGAATAATTAAAGTACCATTTAATTATGTAATATACGTTTCAGAATGTCTGAGTAAGATTTGGATGAAAGATATTTCAAGGTAAACTGATTTGTCGGCAGCAGCAGATGGGGTTAAAAAAGACAGACACTTATGTTTAATGTGCCTGTCTTTTGCACTGCCCCCTTTAGAAGGATTTACTTTGTGTGTGTGTGTGTGTATGAAACCAATGTGCGTATTTTTAAGTTTCACTTATTCCATGATCTTGTTTCTGGGTTTTTTTGTGTATGTTGTTGTTGGCAATGAATGTATTGAAAGACAACTGTAGCTTCCTTCTGTTTGAAAAAAAAAAGAAGTTATTGATATAGCGTTGGTAGCCTGAATACCTTCACTGTGACCTTGAACTTAAAAAAAAACCGTTTAAAGGCCAAACTTGGTAAGCCTAATTACTGCGGAATTTCCATTATAATTTTTATCAACATGACAAGGATGCCATAAATGTTTAGGCTTCTATAAAAAGCGAATTGGTTTCCATCGAAGCCAATCGACAACTTAGATCCGATATCTCCCGGAAGTTCCTCTTCTCGAAAAGTTCATCGAATGAATACGTCTGGGAAAGTTCATTGAGAGTCGATCACTTTCATGATGCATCCTTCTTTACACACACTCACACACACACACACACACATACACATATTAGCGCAGACATACACAATAATAACATAAGCACAAATACACACTCATATACGTTAACACACATATACATTAGCACAGACACTCATGCACATTAGCACACACACACACACACTCAAACACATTAGCTCAAAAGAGCGGATATCTATCACACACACATATGCACCCATACACATTAGCGCACACTTATACATCAGCATACACATTAGCACGCACCCGCAAACACCCACTCTTACTTATTAGCATACTCTACACACACACATACATCAGCAAATACACACAAACGTAACACGCACACATACGCGCGCGCATTTTTACACAGTACACACTCATACACATTAGCATACATACGCTCCCTTACACATTAGCACACACATACGCACTCTTACACATTAGCACGCACACTCATTACGCATTAGAACGCAACGCACACGCACTACCACACACACTCGTGCACATTAGCACGTACAGAAAAACTGATACGAATTGACACATAAAAACGCGAATGAATTTGTAGCCTTTTCTAATTTCTTTGGCAAAGTTACAAATAAGTAAACATTTCTCAGCCGCACACATATATATAACCATATATATATATATATATATTAATATATATGAGATAGTAGATATATAGATATATATATATATATATATTATATATATATATATATTATAATCTATATATATATATAAATAAGTAAATATGGATAACTGAATAACTGGATCCAACAAAAAACAAGAGGTAAATAAGCGTACGAAAATGTTTTCCAAACGAAATAAAATTCGTGGCGTTAATGAGGTGCTCAAGAAGAGCGACGGTCCTATTTACATAATATTAAGCTTATTCACTCACTGCCTGAAAATTATGTAAATTCGGAAATGAAAGAATATCTTAAGAACCGCTACATCTACGTACATGTAACTTTCGTTCTTTATTTTATTTTAAGGCTTTTATACAGATTTACACAAAGAATTAAACTGTATTATTATTTGTTATTATTTCGATGATGATGCTGATTATCGATGCAGCCATTATTATTATTAATTTATTATTACGAGCTGGAACCTGGGGCTACTGTCTCCCCAACCTTCCCGATCCCCTATCTACTCCGCCCCCAACCATGGTGGACAAAAGCGTTTGCAGGACGCGTTTGCAGGGAGAGTGTGGATGTCTTCCCTACCCTCCCGCTTTCCCTACCTAGCTCCCCCGGGGGCGGACAAACCGGTTTGAGGGGTGGGGTGGCTGTGATATCTCTCCTTGTGTCACCAGGGGAGGACAAACAAGATCAGATTATTATTATTATTATTATTATTATTATTATTATATTGGAAAGCAAACTTTGGTAACATAATTCCAGTTTGACTTTTGTATTCTATAAAAAGATTGGGAAGAATAAACCCCTTTATGAAACGATATTGGCTGAAGTCTGAGGATGAAATTCTTGGAAATTACGAAAAGTTGTTTTCTTAAGTGATTCCCTGTTAAAAGCACCGTCTTCCTCTTCTTTTAGCTCTGAAAAACCATTTTGGTAGCAGTGTGTGTGTGTGTGTATGTATATATATATATATATATATATATATATATATATATATATATATATATATATATATATATAATAATAAATAAATAAATATATATGCATATATATATATATGTTTTCCCCTCCTTATCCTCTAAACTACACAAACTGGGAACTCTTATCTGTTGCCAACGGTGCCCTGTCTGTAAGATGTCACGAGGCTTATTAAGACCGTAAATATAGAAAAATACTATTTATTTCCCAAAGCAATTGGTTATAACAAAGAACAAAATGATTAACAAGTCATAATGGCATAAACACCCAAATCTACCCATAAAGAAACCAGTAAGATAACATTCTACCCTCCTGACTAAGGTTACACTCCCAAACCCAAAAGTGTCTTATTGTCTCGTATTAGTCAGGTTAGGGAATCCCGTTTCTAATCAACCATGGAATTGGACCCATCTGTAATAAAGATAATAGGTATAGAGAGTATTTTCACACTTCTCTCTCTTTTTTTCAAAAGGTAACAGTTTTTGTAAGTTTTTTATAGAATATGTCCTACCTTTTCGATGGGCGTTTTCTCCTGACACTCGGAGCAACCACTTGATCTATTCTCGTTCGTCTCAAAGAATGCGTCTTCCACAAGTACCCTGAACTAGTAGGCCTGTAATACGCGTACAAACGAATGTACATGCCTCACAAACGGGGGAACGATCTCTGATTCAAGTTGCTTGTTCAGCAAATACCTTTTTCTCCAAGTGAACTTGCAGTGCACCACCTCTTGTCTCTAAGCGAGGAGAGCTATGTGACTTTACTATCATATAAAACATATTATTAGCCATTCCCCCTCTTTTCACCTCCTAGAGGAGCTCGGCTACCCCATGCTAGCTCCCGCCTAGCCACTAGACACACAAGCGTCTTACAATATATATAAAACCAGAGGCTGGCTCAAAAAAGAAAATAGTGCACTTCCGTCGCACACCTTATCGGCAACTAATGCACAATGTATCAATTTACCACATGACTTAGAGCCACCTCCATTGCCGGAGCACTTGTGCTTCGTCGAATGCATAAAAGTTTAAGAACTCCAAGCACACAAATGGCGATCAGTATAGCGCCTAACATGATCATTAGGTACTATTGGTATAGTATAATGGTCATCGAAAAAAAAAGGTTCATCTTCGCCACTATCTTCGAGCGGCGGGACTGTAACGGACTCCACTGTAGGCGGGATTCGAACCGCCTTATGGCTTCCATGTAGGTGTCGGTGAAACACCTTTATCGACGAGTTGTAGACACGCCGACTAAGTACCATGAAGAAATCTGAAAGAATCCTGCAGGAACTGTCAAACAGCTGGGATCCCTGTAGAACGAGCGAATTGTTGCAGACGCAGGTCGAGTACGTAAACCAACTCGAAACAACTCAGCACGCGCCATTATTCAGCGTCTGCGATCCTCGTGAGTGTATCCAACACCCTCCCGTCACGAAACTGTAGATTCGACGTTTTCTACTAAAGTAAACGTGGTCACCACCCCGTTATTCTATGCAAGTGCTACTCACACCCGCCTCATCGAAGACTGTAGACTCCTGATTTATCCCAGAAATTATATCGAAGACATCTCATCCTTTGCCAAGGCAGTCCACAAAAATGCCATTCGTGTGTAGACTTGACTCAACCTCTGGTACTGTAGAACGAAGTCGTCTCCCTTGCCATCCTCACGTAGAGTTGGGAATTCTCCAAAGTCATTGTGTGTCCGTATTTAAAAGGTCTACATGGTCATAAAATAACCAAAGTCTTGTTTTACCCCACAAATTCGTCACTAATTAATATATTCAATCTACTAATCAAATATTAAAAAAAAAATTCCTCGCTAAACCAAATATAATCTTTACCTACTGAATTCTCACAAATAATCCCATATCTGACAAACACACTATCAAAAGAGAACCCATAAAGTCTAACAGCAAAAACCCCTTTATGGTTTATATAACTAGCCTCCATAAAATATAATGCCGAACACCCCTTCTATCCAACTCACATACCCTGACAAATTATATCTTCTATCTAACAGAAAAATGCTATTTAGAGCTTAACCCTCATTGCAACATCTCTCGTAAGAAAAGAAAAAAAAAGAAAATAAAAATAAAAATAAGAAAATACAACAATAATAAGTGAACTTTCCCCTCCCCATTACACAGCGCACATAAGAGAAAAGAAAAAGAAAACTATCAGTTGTTTAATCTTCTCGGACGACGTTAAGAAAAGAAAATATATATATATATATATATATATATAAATATATATATATATATATATATATATATATATAATTCAACTTCTTTCTTAAAACGGAATGTGTACTGTTACAGAATCTGCTAGCGCAGAAAAGACCAGAAAAAAAAATCCCCTTACATGACACGTTCTCGTGAAATGCCATAATCAGCATCTCCGAAAACAGTGCAAATCCCCGAGTAATCAATTCCAAAGGGGAGATTCGCAACCGGACTCCTTACAGCAACCTTAGCAAAAAAGAAACCCACCTATGAACACGTCAGGTGCTTCGCATTGCTGCATATTCAGACTCGCGACACTAGAAACTCGTGACTCAAAAAAAAAATGTTTAGTACTGAACTTCGTAAGCACACTCCGCAGAACCATCTCATTATATATAATCATCATCTTAATAATAACACCACTCAGGTGATGTAAATAATTCCTCTATTTAATTACTGACCACACGCCAAAAAGACCATCCCGTTTCTCAGCTAAAGCAAAAATTTGCCGAAAAATATTAACCCCGAAATCTTACGCCAAAACGCCGCAGATTTACATATAATAAGAGAAAAAAAAACATTAGAAGGAAATAAACGAGAAGGAAAAAAAATGTGAAGCCATTCTGTCATCAAATCACAAAAACAGATAACAAGAAAAAAAAGGAAAAATGAAAGCAATTGCGCGATCATATATTAATTGCCACAACCAATTCTTTTCAATTTCGAGATATGTGTTAGCCTCGACTGACCTGTTCGTTCATTTAAAACTACAAACCTATTTCCAATTTTCTCTTCAATGACTTTAAAAGGGCCTTCAAACTTCGGGCCTAGTTTGTAATTTAACTCATTTTCTTACGTTAAGTTTTAAAAATACCTTATCACCGACATTGATCTTGGGATCAGATGATTTACTAATACTCTTCTGAACCATATCTCTGGTTGTGGATTCGAGATTACGGCTGAGACATGCGTGTCTCTCTCTCGCTGTGGATATCAGTGCTTCAACCGTATCCTCCCCCTGGTGAGGCGTAGTTAGCAAATCAAATGTGCCTCACGCTGGATAACCAAACAAAGCTTCAAATGGGGACATTTTAATTGAATCGCTAACCATGGTGTTAATGCTATGTCTAACAACGTTTATATATCTGTCCCAATTTCTATCATTACCACCTACCGTTTTTCTGAGCGCTTCGAGCACTTTCCTGTTTGCTCGTTCGCACAACCCATTAGCCTCGGGTCTGTATGGAATAATTGTTACTTTCTGTATCCCCATGACTTCAGCTAAACACTCCAAGGTTTTGTTCACAAATTCCCTCCCATTTTCGGTCATTAGAACTTCGGGTGAACCATATCTGCAAACGATACCATTGAAAAACGCTATGGCTATTTCTTCGGCCGTTTTATGCTTAAGTGGGAAAATTTCTACTATCCTTGTAAGTTCATCTATTATCACTAGCAAGTACTTGTTCGCATATCTAGACTCACAAAAATTCCCTAAGACATCCATATGTATTCTCTGAAAAGGCCTACTCGGTATAGGATACGATCCTAATTTGCATGACCTTGTCCTAGCAGGCTTCAATGCGTTGCACACCGCACAATTCCTTACGAAATTTTCCACATCTTTACCCATATTTTTCCAAATGTATTTAGCACGAACCTCATCATATGTTTTTTCTATTCCCAAGTGAGGACTACCGAACCTGCATTGAACTATATCTAAAACCACTGGAATTAGGACCTTCGGAATTACGATCTGTGTCGTATCTCCTTTATTTTCACTGGTTCTCAACTTATATTTAATTTTCCTAACCAATAGATTACCTTCTAACTTTAAACCCGAAAAAGGCAAGCTATAACGTTTCCTGACTAATTCCCCTCTCAGAAATGCTTTTGCATCTGCTAAAACCTCGTCTTCATCTTGCCTTAGCTCTATGAGAGGTATATCCCATTGTATGGCTTCGCTAGTGACCTGCGCGACTTGGAAGCCTTCCGCGTCATGAAAACTCCTGCTGAGAGCATCAGCAACAACATTAAATTTGCTCTCTATATATTTGAGCTTTGCATCAAAATCTCTGATAGTTATAAACCATCGAGCTCTTTTGGGAGACAAATCAGGTTTATTAAAAAGATCGAGTAATGGTTTGTGGTCTGTAAGAACTTCTACTTTATTCCCCATCAGTAAAAAACATTTTAAAATGAACCTAAAAGGGCTCGACACTATTGCAAAGGCATCCTTATCTATGGTGGCCATAGACTTCTCGTTGCTGCCTTTTGTCCTGAACTTCCTGCTATAAAAAGCTATAGGATGAAATTTCCCATTAAACTTTTGCATAAGGCAAGCACCTATACCTTCCTGGCTTGTATCAGTCACTAATGTAAAAGGTTCCTTAAAATCTGGAAACTTCAAAACCGGGGGATTCATTAGCGCGTCTTAAAGCTTTTGAAAACTCTCCGCCTGGGGTTCCTTCCATTGAAATTGAACGTCTTCCCGCAACACATCAGTTAGGGGAGCTGCTATGTTAGAAAACCCTTTTACGAACCTCCTGAAGAAACCGGCGATACCCAGGAATGACTTAATCTCTTTCTTTGATCTGGGGGTGCGAAAATTCGCTATTGCTTTGACTTTATCGTCATTTACTCTAACCCCTTCCTTAGATATGACGTGACCTAGATATGTGATCTGCTTTTTCAAGAACGAGCACTTGGCTAGCTTGATTTTCAACCCCGCTAATCTAAGCCTCCTAAGTACTTCTGTAAGCACTTCCAGGTGTTGCGTGATCGTGTCCGTTGCGATCAGGATGTCATCCATATACACAAAAACATTTTTGCCCAATAACCCGTGCAAAACTGTGTTCACCAACCTGGTAAAAGTCATCGGACTGCCCGATAAACCGAAAGGCATTCGCGTAAATTCATAGTGTCCCTTGGGCACTGAAAAGGCAGTATATTCCTTGCTACTCTCGCTGAGAGGGACCTGTAAGAAACCTTGCGCCAAATCAATTGAGCTATAAATATTATGTCCCCCAATTTCGACAAAAAGATCTGGTATGCACGCGACTGGGTAGCGGTCAGGGATCGTTAAACGTCTAAAATCGACGCATACACGGACCGAACCGTCTTTCTTAGGTACCGCTAACAAGGGCAAGTTGTAAGGAGACACGCTGGGTCTAATGATTCCTTCTTCTTCCCATCTATTAACCTCTTTCTCTACCTGGTCTCTGATTTTGAAAGGTATGCGATATGCAGGAATATAAATAGGTTTTGAGTTGCTCTCCAAATTTACCTTATGCTCTAACACATTACTCAACCCCAATTTATCACCTTGCAAGGCTACCGTATCCCCAAATTCTGCCAAGAGCCTGCTTATCGCTTCAACGTATTCGCTATCATCCGCATTAGCCAAATGTTCTCTGAATGTTCGTTTCCTTGATTGTATTTCTGCCTCCGAAAACTCAGGTTTCCCCTCTACGATAGCCACAGAACCACTATCACAATTCCAATCTTGGAAATCCCCTATATATGTGTTTTTCTGGTATCTCCTAGCTGTATCATTACAGTTTAATAACTCTACCCACGTAACCCCATTCTTGGATACACTGATCACCGATACCGTGCTAAGAACTCCTCTGAGCTTTTCGCTGTTTTCAATAACACACACATCTATGGGTTTTCTCATTTCCTTCAATTTAACTTTTACCATAATCTTTGAACCTGGTAGTAGCATAATATCTTCAAATAAAACACCTCTATATTTGTGGTTAGTATCTCCCCTTGCCACCGCCCCATACAAATTACCACCCTCAGTATCATCTCCAGCATTGTTAATATCAGAAATAACATCCATATTAGTATCATCACCACCATTGTTATCATTGTTACCACTATGAACTCTGATAGAACCCCCGTAATCATCTCCCATCTCACCAACGTGTGTTTTAACATTACCTTTCCCCATAACACTCGTATCACCGCCATTAATACCACCGAGCACCTCTCCTCTTTCAATAACCTCCATGTCCTCCATTCTATTCACGTCCTCATATGGTATGAGATAACCCATTTTTCCTATTGTTATCCCATTAGCACCTGCATGGATCGAAATCTTGTGTCTTCTACAAGCAGGATGACCCAACAAGATTTTATTACTTAACGCAATTCCTTTTATTACCAAAAAAGGTTCTGTTAACACTCTGTCACCAAGAGCAAACTGTATTTGAACACAACCCAGGGTGTTTAATCTATGGGCTTGCACATCACACACCGTCTCCGTTGAGGGCTGCAAAGGGTAATTGGAGAACATGGATTGATACAAATTATAGTCCATTAGATTTATTGATGCCTCGGTGTCTATAAAAACCGGGATATCCACATCCCCTACTGTTCCATAGACTATAGGCTTGGGCTCTGGGGCGTCCCCCACGAGACCACAATGGCATTTACCAATCACCTGTACCCTTTTTGTTGATCGGGCTTCCAAAAATTTTGCCGATCCCTTTGCCCTCTGGTTTGACCTGCCTGGAAAGTTCTCACATTATAATTACCAGAACCTTGAGGTGTAGGCCTCGCATCTCCGTATCTGTACTCTATCCCTTGGGCTTGTCCCGTTAAAAATTGTGCTATCTACGGTGGGACATTTAGACCTGTGTTTATCTATTTGGGTATAAAGTAATTCTTCGTCTGAGGTAGGCTCAACCTTTTCATCAAAGCTATCCACTATTGCATCGGGTACCTCGTGTAAGAGCAGGGAAAAATAGATCAGTTTATGAACATTATTTTAGAGGGATTATCCCCTGTAACCCATTTAGATGTTTTCAATTTTCCTACCCAATCTGCCACTGCTTCAAACAGCTTTGAACTATGTTCTACAAGGCTGTAGTTTATAAAGACCTCGAAGGTCTCTCACCATATCTCCGTGTTCCTTTGAGCAATATGCTGTTTTCAAAAATGCTTGCAAGTTTGTCCAGGTACGACATTTTGTAAATTGGAAACTCCTTGACATATGACTGAGGTCTCCCTTATTGAAATTCTAGCAAAGGTTTTCGCCTCTCTGAAGCCTCTACATCGTCTACTATATTCTTTCCCGCTAAATAGTTATTAACTCCCTTCTATGAAGATATTTACAGGCTGTGACAATACGCCATCCACAATCCCCTTTGAATGGGCCTGACCCCAGGCAATAATGTTTTATCACGTGATGTAGTAGCGTCGTAGGTTTAGTATCCGCCATTTTATCTTGTTTCCCAAGGCTGTTTTTTTCGCTAAGCTTCCCCGATCTCAATAACATCAAAGTATTTATATACACTAAACCCAATCAAGAAAAATCAACACAAATTTTCCCCCAATAATGGATAACAACAGGTAAGCATGCCCCGTCCCCAATCACAAAATCAACCCCACGAAAATGACAATAAAAAAATAATAATAATAAGGAGAGGATAGAAAAAGAAAAAGAATGCAAGATGTTTCCGAGCCAACTCGCTCTCTCTCTCTCTCTCTCTCTCTCTCTCTCTCTCTCTCTCTCTCTCTCTCTCTCTCTCTCTGGCATGACTCACAGCAAAAATCCCACTCAGGTAAGTTCGCCACACACAAATACAAGGAACATGAACAAGAACAAAAGGGTAAAGGAAATCCACAATATATAAAAAGAGAAACAAATAAAAAAGAGAAAAAAAAAAAACTCGAAAATACACTTACGTCTTCATATGACCGTGAACCGAATTCATATACACTTCAAATATGCGCGAACTGCGAAACACTTTAGTATGTCGAAAATTAAACTTTTCCTCCTCACGTTTTTTGAAAGACCTTTATTCCGTAATCTCAAGAAATTGAAACTGACTTGGCTTGGGAGAGGAAGTCTG
>NC_087208.1:27396561-27419061 GCF_015104395.2 Macrobrachium nipponense
CCAATTAATTCGGTGGTTGTTTTCACTTAAATGAATAAATAATGCATTAGATTTTTGCCCAGTTTTTACAGAGTATTTATGCTGGCTTAGCCTTACTTCTAAGCCCTTGCTCGACTGTCCGAGGTAGAATGAGGGACAATCCATACATGGAATTTTATATATTATGTTGTTGCTTCTCTGGGGCCATTTTTTATTAACATTCTTTTTAGTGTGTTATTATAGGAAGAAACAAGGTTGACATTAAAAGCTTTTAACAATGGTTTAATGGTTTCAAAATCCGTTAAAATAAGGCAAACTGAGAATGTTCTTAGAATTTTCTTTCTGTGTGTTGTTTTCAGTATAAAACTTTTTGTGGGCTTTATTATAACAATGTCTAATATATGTGAAGGATAGCATAAATCTTTTCCCTATTTTTCTTATGTATTCAATTCTTGATCCAAATATTGTGGACTGACAATTCGTAATGCTCGTAAAAACATAGAGGAAAAAATTGATATTTTTATATTAAGATGGTGGCCTGAGAAGAAATGAACATAGTTAAGTTGTTAGTCGGTTTCCTATAAATACTGAATTTACATTGAAATGGTTCTCTATGTATCAAACATCTAAGAAAGGGAGGCAATTGTCTTTTTCTAATTCTAGAGTAAACTTAATCGATGGTACCTGGTTATTTAATTTAGAGAGTAAATCATTTACATCAATACCGACAGGAAGAACAGCTAAACAATCATCAACGTAACGATACCACTTTACAGGAATATGAATGATATTAGGTAAGTAGCGTTTTTCGAAGAATTCCATATACAGTTTGAGAGCAATGGTGATAAAGGATTTCCCATTGCCATGCCAAAAACCGAAAAATTTGTTGATAAAATTCACCATTGAATATAAACTTACAATCACAAATGCACAAACTCGTGAGTGAAATAATGTGACTTATAGGTAGAGGTAATTCATGCTGAGTTAGTTCATTGCTAAGATAATTTCTAAAATAGAGTCTATAGGGACTTTAGTAAAAAGAGAACATACGTCAAAACTAACGAATCTATCAGTAGGGCAAAGAGCAATTTTGTATAATCTATCAACTAAATCTAGAGAATTATATATTGAGAATCGGAGATGGTTCCAAGTAACGGGGACAAGATCTTAGTGATATATTTCGAGAGTTTATATGAAATTGAACCAACAGTACTGATAATAGGCCGCATATGGGTTATTTTCTTTGTGCGTTTTGACTAATCCATATAAGTAAGGTAGCGAAGGAGAATTGACTGACATTTGCCTAGTAGTTCTGTTTTTATCTTTAAGGATACTTTTCACTATGCTATTGAAGTTTTTTATGACTTGATCAAGAGATTTTTTGTTAGTTTTCTATAAGTCACATCATCATCATCCGTAGGGCTTGCATACGTGATATGTAGTCAGCTTTATCTAAAAATTACTATACTATTTGACTTATCCGCTTTTGTGATGTGGATAGTATTGTCCTTTTAAGATCGGTCAAACTTTTCTTATAGCGAGCAGGGAAGTTACTTTCATGCTTAACATTGGCAGCTCCGTAACAATACCTTTAATCATGTCGACATGATTTTTGAGGAAGATCACAAATATTTTTCAAATTACTTAGGGATGACCCAATCATTAAAGCCGAAGGTCTACTTGTTGCAAAGAAAGATAAACCATATCCAAGCGCACTCACAACATTTCACTTATTTGTTTACTAGATAAGTTAACAACACAATCTTGACGTGCACAATTAGTCCAATCACTGCTATCAATAAGATTTTTTAGTTTTCTGTCGAGTTTCCTTTTCAGGGCATCTGTAGTCCTACGTAGTTTTTCGTAAATTTCCCGTCGCAGCGAGTCCTTCCAATCAGCCGGGATAGAATGATTGAAAGAGATCCTTGTTCTTTCCAGTTCCTTGAATTTTTCTTTCTCTTCTTGCTTGGCGGCTGCTATGTGCTGTTTCAACATCATGGCACTAAATTCATTGAATGGGTGATTGTCATATCTTCTTAGACGGCGTGGCAGCAAGGATTTAGGGAGCACTTGTTCAGAAAGGCACTTCTTCAGGAACTTAAGACGAATTCTGGTTGAATGTGCAGCCACAAGAGACTTGGAGAAGGTAGTGACAACACATCTCAAAAGAGGAAACAGGATAGCGAAAGTAAACGTGGCCCTCATTATGTATAACAGAATCACGAAAGTTAGGAACGTGATAAATCCATAAATAAAGATAAATGCCACGAAGGAAAAATAAACGAAGGAGTCTGCGAGAATCTTTCGGCTGAAAAGCCCTTTACTGAAGCAGCTACTGACAAAAATACGAGAAATGACAATACAAGAAGGTTCGTATAACTGACAGATAGGGATTATAAAAGGATTAGTGCCTAGAATCCGACACACCTGGAAGATAAGAAACCTTCCCAAACAAGCATAAACAAAGGGTGCAATTAAAGGTTTAAGACAATCATCTCAGATACAATCTCCAGACAATTAAAGGATTATAGGTGACAGCTATACGGAACCTGGTAGACAAAACCATATTCACAAAAAATGACAGACATACATTACAATAAAATTTTTTTTAATAACTCTAAGGCAACTGATTTTTATCACCATTGCTCTCAAACCTGTATATGGAATTCTTCGAAAAACGCTACTTACCTAATATCATTCATATTCCTGTAAAGTGGTATCGTTACGTTGATGATTGTTTAGCTGTTCTTCCTGTCGGTATTGATGTAAATGATTTACTCTCTAAATTAAATAACCAGGTACCATCGATTAAGTTTACTCTAGAATTAGAAAAAGACAATTGCCTCCCTTTCTTAGATGTTTTGATACATAGAGAACCATTTCAATGTAAATTCAGTATTTATAGGAAACCGACTAACAACTTAACTTATGTTCATTTCTTCTCAGGCCACCATCTTAATATAAAAATATCAATTTTTTCCTCTATGTTTTTACGAGCATTACGAATTGTCAGTCCACAATATTTGGATCAAGAAATTGAATACATAAGAAAAATAGGGAAAGATTTATGCTATCCTTCACATATATTAGACATTTGTTATAATAAAGCCCACAAAAAGTTTTATACTGAAAACAACACACAGAAAGAAAATTCTAAGAACATTCTCAGTTTGCCTTATTTTAACGGATTTGAAACCATTAAACCATTGTTAAAAGCTTTTAATGTCAACCTTGTTTCTTCCTATAATAACACACTAAAAAGAATGTTAATAAAAAATGGCCCCAGCCCCAGAGAAACAACAACATAATATATAAAATTCCATGTATGGATTGTCCCTCATTTTACCTCGGACAGTCGAGCAAGGGCTTAGAAGTAAGGCTAAGCCAGCATAAATACTCTGTAAAAACTGGGCAAAAATCTAATGCATTATTTATTCATTTAAGTGAAAACAACCACCGAATTAATTGGATTGACAGTTCAGTAATGCACGGTCAAGAGATGTCTTATCACGAAATCTTTTAGAATCTGCTTTAATACAACTTACTTTTCATTGTAATTTCAATGTTAGTCGTGGCCTTTTTCATTTAGACCTTGTATCTGTAACATGTTTAAGAATGACCTCAAATATATAATTACTGACTTAAAATAAAAAATCAGTTGCCTTTAGAGTTATTATAAAAAAAATTTTTATTGTAATGTATGTCTGTCATTTTGTGAATATGGTTTTGTCTACCAGGTTCCGTATAGCTGTCACCTATAATCCTTTAATTGTCTGGAGATTGTATCTGAGATGATTGTCTTCAAACCTTTAATTGCACCCTTTGTTTATGCTTGTTTGGGAAGGTTTCTTATCTTCCAGGTGTGTCGGATCTAGGCACTAATCCTTTTATAATCCCTATCTGTCAGTTATACGAACCTTCTTGTATTGTCATTTCTCGTATTTTTGTCAGTAGCTGCTTCAGTAAAGGGCTTTTCAGCCGAAAGATCTCGCAGACTCCTTCGTTTATTTTTCCTTCGTGGCATTTATCTTTATATATATATATATATATATATATATATATATATATATATATATATATATATAATGGACTAGCAGAAGGGTAAATTCGTCATGTTAACTTAGAAATTCATACTTCAGTTCCCACAACTCCTTGGACCTCTGTCAGTGAGTACTTGAAAAATTCTTTTTTTTTATATAAGTTTTATAAAAAAAATTCTTTTCTTATAATTTTTTTCTATAAGTTGAGATTTATGAAGAGATGTGGGCGATAAGATTTACAGCTTAATTTTTATTGGAGTTACTGTTTTGAGTGATTTGTCCTCTCTCTCTCTCTCTCTCTCTCTCTCTCTCTCTGTTTTTAAATCCGGGATCTTATTTATTGCTTTCAGTATTGTCATTTTTCCTTATTAATGTTGATATTTTGTCCTTGCATCCTCTACCTGTGTTAGTTATTTAACTCTTGGTGTTTTGCATTAGCATTGGTCGATAGCTTGACTACATTGCGTAGGCAGTAGCACAAAGTTAGAAACTGTTTTTAACATGAGTTGCGACCAGCCCTTTCATTTTGCCTCGAGTATTGGTTCCTGGCTACAGAACCACACGATTCCTTTACCGTAATTGGCTACCAAGAAGACATGAGAAAATGGGTTAGTTACATCATCCAGACAAAGGACGAGTTGGGATATCACTCAAGTTTAATCAGATCTGCAAACGTTACAGAGAGCACTTGAATAGGACACAGAGGCATCTTTGCGATATACAAATTGCAGTTTGTCCAACAACCCCCAGAACTTGTTAATGCAATTATTTTTACCATTGGGGAATTCAGGAGTACATTATGAATGAAAGTAGACTGACTATCTCGCGGTAAATTAAGAATAGGATAAAGTCCTTTGAAAATGGAAAAAACATTGTTAATGTGTGATAAGAGTGTTTTATGGGCTTGGTTATTGCGTTGTAAAACAAACTCGTATGTCTGTGTAATTCTTGAATCTTTATTGAGTGTTGAAAGTAGAACCCTAAAGTTAAAAGAAAACATTGCAGCACTGTAAAGGACACAGCAACTGGTAACTAGTTTTATGAGCATTATTTATTGTTTTTATGAAAAGTACGATACCACATTATGTATAATTTTGTAGCCCTAGATGTTTTGATACCGAAAAGTATGATCACAAGAAAAACACATTGTCTGCTCACTTCCTGTCTCATTGTTAGCTGTTAATATTTGCTGTGAAATTACTTTCAATAACATTATGAAAAGGTTATAATATTAGGTATTTGTTTGTAAATATTTATATCTGAAGATGTTCGTTATTATGGCTGCTGAAAAACTTTAGTTTATGTATTCTCATAAACTTTATAACAGTCCGGTTGGTTTTCCTAGTGGTTTATGTTTTCCATATTTAGAAACATCATTATCAACGTCTTTCGGAATTTCAAATCTAGGTCGTTATTTCTATGGACGTCTGGGAAAGAGTAAAAGACATGATTGATATTTTGATAACTGCTTCAGTCCTTCGGTTACATTTTTTTTCAGTTACTCCAGCACTTTGTCCGAAGAGAATTGATCACGGAAATTATTTCGTTGGAGAGTGCAAGGTTAATAGGTTTCTGATAAAGAAAGAATATCGAGTGGGTATAACGGGAATGAAATGAGAGCTTCTCTGAATAAAAAAAGGGGGTATTCTAAAGTGCAGTTTTTGACCTGAAAGAAGAGTTTAGAAGTGGAACAATAGGAAAGTCAGGGAGAAAATGAGACAGAACACGGAAATCTGATGAATTGTTCGGTGTGCATGGTGTTGGAAAGAGCTGAGTTCAGGAAAAAGAGAACGTGTTCTGGAAGGAAGTCAATGCTGAGAGAAACGAGGTTTAATAACCAGTTGAATATCTGAACAAACAAAAGGGGGATATGTTGTCTGAAGAGAATGCAGTCTTCTTTCGTGTACCGATTGTGCCGGTATTTTGAAGTGCTGTTAAACGAGGAGAATAGAAGAGGGGCAGCAATGAATGATGAATTAGTAGAAGGGGTAAATGCAAGTCTAGGAAAAGCCTTGGAAGGTATTTGAGAATGCAAAAAGTGTATAAAAATAAGGTTACTAATAAATGTGTTGTAACATTAGCAGGAAAAGTACTACTGTTATTGTTCAAGTTCAGCTATATTGCTGTCTGTTGCAGCTCACAATAGTATTTTGAGAAGAGTCTTGCAATGGCTGAGGAAGTCCAAGGTAGGAATGTATGACGTGATTGTTGTGCCAACTCTCCTTTATGGAAATGAAGTACGCATGTTGAAAGCAAATAACAGGGAAAGAAGGTGGACACGGTCGGGCAGCTTGTATGGCGTAAGAAGATTCGAAAGGTTGAGAAATGTGGAGATGGTTAGAAGTCGTAGACGAAAGAATGGGCCAAGAAGGAGAGAAACACCCAGGAAACCCGGATGAGTTGTCGTGAAAACTGCATTGGAAAGGAGGAACTGTAATATCCAGTGAGTAAGAGAGTAATTGCAAGATAGAAGTGATTGTCGCAGTGAACGGAGAAGGTTGTAAAGTTGTCGAGCGGTTAATGCTATGGAAATTACCTGCACGTCGGGTTCACTCAGTACTCAGCAATTGAGTATGAATGAGGCAGTGACCATTGTGTGTGTGTGTGTTTTTTTTTTTTTTTTGTCTGAAGCTAACGTATGTTTACTTAAGCTTAATACTGAACACATTATATATATATATATATATATATATATATATATACATATATATATATTTATATATATATATATATATATATATATATATATATATAGATAGATATATATTATATATATATATATATATCGAGCTACAAATGTTCTTTAATATTCTAATTCGCTCTACTCGGAATTAATATATTTTTTTCATATATGCTTAAGCATATATGAAAATATATTAATTCCGAGGTAAGAGCGAATTAGATATTAAAGATATTTGTAGTTAGATATATGTATATGAGTCACGGTAATGTGATAGACTTATTTATTTATATATATATATATATATTATATATATATATATATATATATATATAATGTGTGTATAATAATATATTTGTTTTTATTATAAATGAAGGTTAAGAGGAAGTCTTCATTTTAGCCCTCCTCGCCTTTAATTTTCTGTCCATAATTTTCTCATTTCTGTGTAAGCGCAGAATAAAAAAATCGTAAATAGAATTTCTTTGATAATGAGAAAACATCCTCTTTTTTTTAGATTAGTCGAGGAAGCTTAAGGAACACGGGCGAACGATAGACAGTTCTGAACTTAGCACTCATAAGTTTCTCTTCAGCGAATATGGCAAACAAGGTGTTCTGGGCTTGGAGACAAACGTGAGTTAAAGGTTGATACCGTTTATCTTTTCATAGAGTAATTGTGTGTATGTGCGTGCGTGCGTGCGTTTATGTGTGTGCGTTGTGTGAGAGGGCGTAGCGAAAGCTGGAAAAATAACGACGTAACATTTCTTTTTTAAAAAAAGGAATTTTTTTCCCCATTTTTTTTTTTTATCTGCATACAAGTAATGCATTATTACAACGCTTCTAACGACTGAAACTTTCCAGCATGGCTTTAGGGCATTCGAGAGATATTTTATGAAGTTACATCAGTGGCAGGCATTATAAGGTCGAAATCCCGGCAGATACTACATTAGTCAGTATCCTTAAACTGTGGTAGTTTTGTGTACATATCCAACTTCCAGGAAAAAAGTCCACCTCCCCCTTTCAGTAGTCCCATCTCTCTCTCTCTCTCTCTCTCTCTCTCTCTCTCTCTCTCTCTCTCTCTGTAAGTACTGTTCGTCGAGCGGAAGAGGAAGGAGGTAGTAGACGAAAGGTAGAAAGTGTGTATGAAGAAGAGGTAAAGATGCGGAGAGAAAGATTGCAGGAGGCAGAGGAAGCAAGGGAGATGTTCCAGGAGAGAGAGAGAGAGAGAGAGAGAGAGAGAGAGAAGACGAGTTTCCACGAATTCATAAAGTATAAAGCCCGTGTTCTTGAAAATATACCGTAGTACAGGTTATGAAAGCTTGGAGTGGTTAGGTTCTCTTGCCAATATAACTGTACCCGGGATAGCTTGGGGGGATTGTGGGGAGGGGGCGGTTGGCTTGTGCAATACGTATTTTCTCGTTAAAGGCGGAATGGTGTTACTACTCCCTATTTTACCCCCTTTCCTGTTTTATTTGCATTCTTACTTTCGTTGTTTATTTATTTATTTATTTTTTGCGTCGTGACCGTAGTAGTTCTCAAGCGTTCGTTGATTAAATGGAGTCCCCCCCCCCCCCCCTCTCTCTCTCTCTCTCTCTCTCTCTCTCTCTCTCTCTCTCTCTCTCTCGTAGATTCTTTAGTGTTCATCAGATTCTGTTAGAAGAATTATCTCTCTCATATATTGGATATCGATGCCTTCTAATACTTTGGCTTTGTATTTTTTTTTCTTTACTTCGAGAGTATAATTCTTTAGTGTTCACCTATTAAAAGACTCTCTCTCTCTCTCTCTCTCTCTCTCTCTCTCTCTCTCTCTCTCTCTCTCTCTCTCTCCCCAGTTCTGGTTTGTTTTTCCATTTATGAATCAACGATACCTTTAGTGTCCAAAGGTTTTGTTTTACTTTCAGCGTTTGTGTTTTGAGATTAAAAGGGCCGTGGCAATTTTGTTTTATTCTTTATTTGTTTGCGGGGAATTACGTACATATTTTCTTAACCCCCTATGCCCGTCTCTCTCTCTCTCTCTCTCTCTCTCTCTCTCTCTTCTCTCTCTATATATATATATAGTATTATATATATATATCTATATATAATATATAAATATATATAATATATATATATATATATATACTATATTAGTATATATATATATAGATATTTATAGTATATTGTATGTATGTATGTATATATAAACCCTTACATGCTGTATGAGTTTTTATTTACTATTTTAGTTCCCGTAATTCTTTTTGGGGTGAAGTTGCTAACCCCATAGCTCTCAAAACCCTTGTCACACCCCTGGACCGATCATATTTCGCTGGATTAGTTGATAACTAATTTTAATCCGAGTATATTTAATCCTGGTAAACTTCAATAAATTCACTGTTTTTTATTCCAGAATTTTTTTCTTATTCATTCTTCCTCAGGTTTGTGATTTTTAGTCTTTTGTAATAGAAAACTATTGTGCCGGCTTTGTCTGTCCGACCGCCCTCAGATCTTAAAAACTACTGAGGCTAGAGTGATGCAAATTGTTATGTTGATCATCCACCCTCCACTCATCAATCATACCAAATTGCAACCCTCCAGCCTCAGTAGTTTTTATTTTATTTAAAGTTAAAGTTAGCCATAATCGCACTTCTGCCAGCGCTACTGTACCAACAACATAGGCCACCACCGGAATGTGGCTGAGTTACATGGGCCGTGACAAAGGCCACCACAGGACTGAAAGCTTGGTTGTGCCGAAAAAATTTGGCGCATTTTTTATTTGGTTTTATCGCATATTGTCTGTTTAAGTTCTTGAACACATTTTCTGATATTTTTAGTTTGTGTACTGTACCATGTATCTTCCTTTTTTTTTTCTTTTCTTATTTGACTAAATATGTATTTTTGCTATTTATTTTATTCTTATGCTTTACATGATATCTTGTCTCCCACTTTTTTTTTTATCCTAATATGTAGATAGAAAAAAGGTCTCATCCTTTTCCTCGAGAATTCTCCCTCTCTCACCCAAAATCTCTATTTGTATTCTACAGCGCTTCCTTACCTAATCCTCTTTATTTCGGTCCTTAATCCTTTTCCTCTGGTTTGGCTTTCTCTCTCTCTCTCTCTCTCTCTCTCTCTCTCTCTCTCTCTCTCTCTCTCTGTGTGTGTGTGTGTGTGCGTGTGTCTGTCTCTCTCTCTGTGTATATGTATATATGTATTTTTATTATATATATTATTTACTTATTTGTATATAGAATTCATATATACACAAAATATAATATATTATTATTATATATATTATATTAATATATAATTATTATATATATATATATAGGTATATATATATGGTATATGTTATTATTATATAATTATATATATACATGTACAATAAGATATATATATATACATATATATAGTACCTATACTTGTTATCATATATTTAAATATATATACACATGGTACCGTAGCTAGATTAATGGAGCTCTGGGCTCGCAGTCATAAGGTTCATGACACCCTTCCTGGCCTTCTGCCCAACAGTCCATCCGACTGTTATGAGGCACCAGTGTCACCTGGCGTCAGGTAAAGGTCATTTGGCTAACAACCTCTTCCACAGAGATTTGCTGAGAACCGAAAGGCTTTAAAGCCTTTGGTGCGATTCCCACTCTAGGCGGGAAAGGGAATGGCATATTGAATAAAGATATACATGGGTTTCTATGTTCACCCTCAAGTCACAGACTAACTATATATGTATATATATATATAATATATATATATATAATATTATAAATCTATAAATATATATATTATATATAATTATAAGATATCACATACACACCACACATACACACACAACACACACACACACAGTATGAGTGTGCCGGTATGTGTGTGAATGTCTTTTTCCATATTTATGCCATAAGATTATTTTGTAAACATATAATTATATTATTTGCATATTCATGTGCGTAAATTTATGAAGATAAATATAAATTTTTCATAAAAATGTGGGCGTTTAACACTGTCCGATAAATCCACATGTAAGTTATGCTGTTACACACACACACACGCACGCGCACACACACACACACACTCACATATATATATATATATATATATATAGTATATATATATATAATATATATATATATATAATGTGTATGTGTGTGTGTCCACGCGCATGTGTGTGTGTCTGTGTGTCTGTGTGTGTAAGAGTGTATGTGGTAAGAAAGTAATCAGCAAGAATGGTAAGAGAAATCTAAACAAAGAGATTTTCCATATTTAAGGAGAAGAGAGCAGGAGCTTTTGAAGTTGCGCAGCAAGTGTATTGAGACAATGATAAGCATGGTGGTTTAAATCCGTGGCTATGATACTCATATATGCGTGTAAATATACTTCTCTTAACTGACAGATCCTAATTTGACGTAGAATCAAAGATTCTAAAAGGGACTTCGTCATCACATTCAACAAAGTAAAAACAACACTGACTTACAGTGAGCATCATAATTTCATTCTCATAATCCGGACGTAAGTCTTTCAATGAAAGAATTAGTCCAAAATTAATATGGGATATGTCAGTAAAGCTTCAATGATCTGCGGACTTTATATTAGTATATGTTCATGAATTTAGTATTTACACTTGCACCTATGCACGGCAATTTCGCTCAAACAGAAACAGCCACTGGGAGCAGTCGAATTGGAGTTTGGTTCCATAAAGGAAAGTGTTCACGTCAGTGGGTTTGTCCATTTACCTAAAGAGGCTCGTCTCTTTCATGGAGGAACCTAGTAAAAAAATTTATATAGAGACATTCCAGGGTTGAAGAGGCGAAGGTGAGTTCTTGATTCATTTATTTATTTATTAGTTTTTATTTATATATACAATCTTTCAAATTTTGGTGGTTTTATACAATCTTCCCAAGTAATAGTTCTAATATTGTGTTTTTATGTCCCTTTGTGAGTAATTGTAATTCTGGCCTTCTTTGACAAGTAAGCTTAACTTTATAGCTTCGCCTTATGGATATGTTTTAAATTTTACGTAAATTCTGACTTTTTTGCCACATATTTTAAAGTGTGGTCGTGTTTTATAGCCTAAAATATCGGATGATGCAGGCTTCAGATGTAATAATATTATTATAAATTTTTCTTATTATCGTATTATTTTTCTTGTTCTTTATTTTCTCCTCATCTGTTTCTGGCAATCTACTTTTGCATACCTGCACTACCTCTCCGATTTTGTTATATTTTAATCTGTCATTTTTAGCAAATATTTTTCTTGCATTTCTCCCTCTCAGAGTACAAGTGGATCCTCTCTCTCTCTCTCTCTCTCTCTCTCTCTCTCTCTCTCTCTCTCTCTCTAATATCGTCTCAGTTCTGATGTATTCCTTCCACGTCGGTGGTTCTCCTCAATTCTCTCTCCCTCGCCCATCTTAATCGTTTAGGGATATTGTGCGCGTTTTGTTCTTTTCTTTTGCTTTATTGTTTGCTCTCTCTCTCTCTCTCTCTCTTTTATTCTGAATTCTTTTATCCATTTATTCCGTTTATTGGGATTTGATCTTTGTTGTCCTTCTTATTCTATTTATTTATTTTCATTTATTTTTTTTTCTTTGTTATATGATGTGATGTTTTTTCAGAAATGTTCAATGGTATATATATATATAATATATATATATATATATATATATATATATATATATATATATATATATCAATATGTAGGTATGTATGTATTTATAAAATATGAGGCCATTGTCGATCTCGAGTACATGAAAGGAAATTACACAATATAGATAGTCTCCAGAGTATATAGTATACATACACATACACACACATACACGCAGGAGGTATCAAGCCACAAAATTCATTCCAGCGTTCTTTTAGTAGATTGAACTCTCTCTCTCTCTCTCTCTCTCTCTCTCTCTCTCTCTCTCTCTCTCTCTCTGTCCCCTATTCTATATTCCAAAGGCGATTTCTTAGTTAATCCTCTTTATTTCATCCCTTAATCCTTTTCTTCTGGTTTATTTTCCCTTCAGCTTTCTGTCCTCTTGCACTTTCTTTTATATCTTGGGATCCTTTTCTTTTTACGAGGACATGCTGAATATTACAGACACCCCTCTCTCTCTCTCTCTCTCTCTCTCTCTCTCTCATCATCCTCTCTGTCTCTCTCTCTTCTCTCTCTCTCTCTATATATATATATATATATATATATATATATATATATATATATATATATAATTGCAGAGCGTTCATGTGTATGTTCGCTTACCTTCTTCTACATGATTCATTCTGCGATCTGGGTCTATGCTCTGCCTTTATTCTTCTTAATTGGCAGTTCTGGATTAGTAATATCAGTCTCTCATGAGTGTTTAAGTGAGGCGAACGGCAGAGTTTCTTTCTTTACTATTGCAAAGCATACCTGTTACAGTTACACAAGTTACAACTTAACAAACAATCTGGTTAGGACCACTGGCAAGGTATTGCTTCTTTACTGTATGATGGCGGCTGGTCCTCTCCGGTCTCGTTCTGTCGTTCTTCAATCAGCTACCCCAAGATCGATTTGGCCCAACTTCCTAAGGTGTTGTATGTTACAGCTCCCCGCCCAAACGGGGTACGGATTCGTGGAGCTGACTCTCTCTTATCTTACCCCATCGCCTTTTAGGTGCGGTTAATATGATGATTCTTGAAGGTGGTGCCTACTACTTTAATATGTTAATACCTCCTCTTGATGAGAAGCTGAGAGAGTCCGGTGCAAAATAAGATTTTATCGAGACGGTGTTATGGCTGTTGCCGTTCTCCCGTCTCGCCAGCGTCTGATGCCTAATGAGTTTGTTACGTCTATGGTTGTTGACTACATTTGACTCACACCAAAGCCCAATTCTCTCTCTCTCTCTCTCTCTCTCTCTCTCTCTTCGTTATTTTCACTGTACTCTGATTATTCTCTCTTTTATGTTTTTACGCTACCGTATCTAATATTATTTCTCATAGCTATCATTACCTATATAATATATATATATAATTATATTATATATATATATATATATAATATATATATTTATATATATAATATATATATTATATATATATATATATAATATATATATATATATTATATATAAATATAATAGAAGACAACAAGACCCATTTTCCACGATATACATACATACATATGTATAAATATATTTTTCTCATATACGTATATATATATATATATATATATATATATATATATATGTGTGTGTGTGTGTGTTGTGTGTGTACATACTTATAATATATATACTATATATATATATATATTAAAAAATATATACTCTATATATATATATAATATACACACCACACACATATATATTAATAGATATAGGTATACCATTAATATTAATATAGATTATATATATATATATATAATATATATAATATATATAAATTATATATATATATATACAGTGGTATATATAATATATCTATGAAAAGGAAAATTATTTTTATACCTATATATATATATAAGGTAGATAATATATATATATATATATATATATATATATATATATGAGAAAAAATATAATTATACATATGTATGTATGTATATCGTGGAAAATGGGTCTTGTTGTCTACGGGTGACTAACCCCACCTCCCCAATGAAATAATTACGATCGGTTCCATCTTTTTAGAAATTACTTCTTGTTTCATGCAAAATCCCTTGTGTCTCGCGTCTGTGTTCATCCCAACAGTAAATTGTGAATGGCAGCGACTTGGTTGTTGTGGGTTAAAGCCGTCTAACCCACAGAGTATCAGGATAGCAACGTCAAAAAAATATTGCGAGTTGAAAACGGTCTGAGTTTGTTGAAATATGCGTATGGATGCACGAATGTAGGTATTTATTTTTATATGAAAAGGGTACAAATTTTTCTGTAAATTTTTCGGTAAAACATCGCTGCGTGATTTTCTTCGTAATTGATCCTTTTCATCAACCTTTTTCGAAACTGTGCTGCCCCCACTCATTATTCTGTGGTGGATGGCGTAGAATATTGTTATCCTTTGAGATGAGGAGCAGCTTTAGCCTCGATGATGTGATCTTCAATCCGTCAGGTTTGAGGATGAGAGTGCTCAGATGAATGGTCAGATATTTTGTCATCTTTTTTTTTTCCTATTGCACTGGTATCTGTCCTTCGTCTCGTAAGCATTTAGTTTATTTGTATACCTCATAAGTAGGGTGACTGCTCTCATCTTTTAACCTGTCTCAATTTCGCTCTTGACTATACTAACACTAAAGTGCGTGTAAATCGACTCTGCTTCTATTGTAAAACATTCGGGGTCTTATGATATCTGAGATTTTCAATATATGTTCATATAAAATATCATATTTTACTTAACTCACATTTGCAACGTTTGGGCATAGTGATTGGTGTCGTGGTATGCCACTCAGATGTCGCGGGTTCGCGTCTCCCCCAGGGTGATGAAAAATCACTGGGGCTATTTAATGACCAGTTACTGCTGCAATGTGGGGTCTGCAGTGGGAAGTTGAAACCAACATTCTTTGGAAGCTTGAATTTCATGTCAGTGGCCCCTTTGGTGTGTTTGTTCCATGTGAACATGTTTCATCTACATAATTAAGAATGTCATTTTTCCAGAAAGCAGTGATAGGGCCGGGTTTATATATAAGGCTTTTGTCAACCACATTTAATGCTTATGGCACCAATTATTCTACCCAATTTCAAGTTGCTTCCGTGACTGGTCTTTAGTTTTGCTGAAGATGGAGGGGTGACCACATTCCACTGGGCCAAACAAGCCGTTTACACGAACTGCTCATCTGTGTTGTTTTCTGTTTTAGCCTTGATGATGTAACTGTGTTACGAAACGCGTTGGCAATAAATGTATCACCTTCTGGTGACCGGTATCTTCTTGTCATCCTTTCCCCTATTAAACATTAAGCTACTAATATCCTTTAATATCTCATTCTCTCTACCTCGGAAATAATATATTTTCATAAATGTTAACCGAAGGGGATTTTTTTTTTTTTTTAGTTGATGATAAGTTCGTCGTCTCGTGGGATCGAACCAGCACATAGAGAATACCTTGTCTAAGGCGTCACTGCAGTCGTGAGGCCTTCTCTATGAGCTGGTTCGATCCCACGAGACGACGAACTTATTATGCATTATAAAAATTCCCGTTTGGTTAGCATGTATGAAAATATATTACTTCCGAGGTATAGCTAATTGGATATTCAAGGACAATTGTAGCTTTATGCTTGTATATGAGTCACGGTGATGTAATTCACTAATATATATATATATAATGTGTGTGTATGTGTAGGTATGTGTGTATGTTTATGTGTATGTGTGTGTGCAAAGATCTATATTTCTCTATAGATCAAAGTTACCATAGTCTCACAACCACGTCAGGTAATGCACAGATCCCTCAGCGACAGCATGTCTGTCCCGACAGCAGCCTCCCCCTTCAGTACATTTGCTCACACACTGTTTGATATTTTCATTACAATATTGTTGTAGTTCATGTTTTAGCTTTCATTGCATGTAGTGGTTATATATAATATTTATTTGCATTCTTTACGTTCAGCAATGCAGTTTTTAAGCTCTCTCTCTCTCTCTCTCTCTCTCTCTCTCTCTCTCTCTCTCTCTCTCTCTCTCTCTCTCCTTCAGGCTTACATAAATAATTACATCCTCTGACAGTAATTACTTCCCCTCTCTGTCGATTTCTTCATTCGTCGTCTTCGTTCAAAGAGAACAAATATTTGAGTCTCTCTCTCTCTCTTCTCTCTCTCTCTCTCTCTCTCTCTCTCTCTCTCTCTCTCTCATACGCAAAATATTCATATTCAAAAACATGTTACGCCGAGGATGCGCATCGGTTGCATTCCTCTCGCCCTCGAAAACAAAAGAACGCACACTATGCAAGAGAGAGAGAGAGAGAGAGAGAGAGAGAGAGAGAGAGAGGAGAGACTCTACTAGGGGAGGTAGGAGGAAGCGGAGCGAGGAAGAGAGAGGACGGGTTGCGAGAAAGTGGGGGAGAGAGAGAGAGAGAGAGAGAGAGAGAGAGAGAGAGAGAGAAAAGACAAAGGAAAGTATAGAGAAAGGAGAGGGAGTTGATGATGGGCCTTAGGGGATGGGGGTTGGATGTTTGAGGATGGCGGAAGGGGGTTGAACGAAAGGACGGCGTGGGGGTTGGGGTGGGGGGGAAGCAAGATTGGGAGGGCATACACGGGTTGGTTCCGTCGGGGAGGGAACTAGGTATCGGGAGAAGTAGCGATGGTACTATTTTTTTTTTCTTTTTTTTTTTTTTCCTAGTGTCTCCGGTGAGAGAGAGAGAGAGAGAGAAAATGAATGTTTGCCGATATTTTTAGCCGCGCTGAGATATATAAAGAGGTATGTGGCGGGCCATATGCACTGAAGGATCTCTCTCTCTCTCTCTCTCTCTCTCTCTCTCAGGCTGTTCTTCTACCCTCGCCTCCCTCGATGCCCGAGTGTCTGTTATTGAAGTGTCTTGCGTTGTTATGTTCTCGAACAAGAACACCCACAGAGAGAGAGAGAGAGAGTATGGATGTAAGAATGGGATGGAAAGGAGACAATGAAAGTGATAAACTCTCTTCGTTAAAAAAAGAATAAACTTTATCATTTGATTGACATGACTAAGCAAATTGAGACTTTAGCCAAAACGGAGTTACATTATGTTATAAGAGACAGAGAGAGAGCTGTAGGCAAACTGATAACCCAGAAGGTTGAAAGGAATCGCCGATGAATGATATGCATCACACTACGCTAATGATGTTTGTTGTGTTATAGCAAGCTGCAATTGAATACTCTCTCTCTCTCTCTCTCTCTCTCTCTTATACTGTATCATTACAAGGTGGTTTCATATTATCTGGATCATCTTACTTGATTATTCTTGTGCGCTTTTCCTTTCTGCATTTTATAATAGAATATTACATGCATATGTAAGAATATGTAAATATCACACACACACACACACACACCCACACACACACACATACAATATATATATATATACTATATATTATATTATATATATATATATATTTACATATATGTATTGTATATAGATATATGTATGTAAATACACATTTATATGTATATATATATATATATATATATATATATATATATATATATATATTATATATATATATTGGGAAGATGGATGGGGGAATATGACGTGAGTTACATGTTACCGATGGAGACCATTAACGCCAAAACAAAACGGCTCCCGAAAGAGTTGCAAAAAGTTATGGGAGGGCGAAGTAGGATTAGTCATAAATTTTTATTATCCGGCCATTGACGGGGTGCTTATCAGACTTCGAAGGTGGCGCGGTGGAGGGCAAAAGGAAACCTTTAGGATGATGATGATGAACGCACTACCAAGTGGTTTCATACAGGATACTCGACCATGGCTCGCTCTCCACCGCTAAGCATACCTATGTATGTATAAAACCCATGGTTTTTATAACATACTTATCTTCAGCTTGTGGCCCCACCCTGCATTCTGCTACATGGTCCCCCAGTTTGGGAACCACTGAATTTGTAGATGTATGGCTTGTAGCACTTCTTCATAAATTATATATATATATATATATATATATATATATATTATATATATATATATATATATATATATGTGGAAGTGCTACAAGCCCCCATAACATCCACATTAGTGGTTCCCAAAAACTGGGGGCCATGTAGCAGTATGCAGGGTGGGGCCACAAGCTGAAGATAAGTATGTACAAAACCATGGTTTTATATATATATATATATATATATATATATATATATATATATATAAATATATTAATATATATGTGTGTGTGTGTGTGTGTGTGTGTGTGTGTGTCTGTGTTTCTGTGTGTGTGCGCGCTCGAATACCACAGGAAAATGACAGGCAGAAGGTCAATACAAAGCTCTTTCTACTGTTTATTCAGGCATCGTCGGGGAACAATTGAAATACAGATGGAAAACAGGTTACAAGGTAAACACAAAGATCAAGAATACCAGATGGTTAATTGTCAAAAGGGTAAAAATCAGAGAGATAATCCAGGATAATCTGGGATCACGTTTACACAAACTAAAACCATAGAATTACCCATAAGATATATGGAAGCTTAGCCATACAAAATCCAAAAACATGTATAATACTGAATATATTAACTTTGTTTCATATATTTATCAACAGCATTTTGTAATTCTAAAGGCATCGAGTTTAAAAAGACCAAGACTTAAATGCAGAACACTTCCATTATTTGACTTGATGAAACAATATGCAATGATATTCCCTTTAACTGGACTAAGGATCTTGCTTCACTCCAGTTAGTAGGATGATCTAAATCTCTCACATGTGCGAATAATGCATTCGATATTTGGCCAGTTCTAACAGAATTTTGTTGTTGTTTGGTTCGTTGTAAAAGTCATTTTTATTTTATCACACTTTTTATAAGGAATTTATATATGCAGCCAGAAGCATCTTTAAGAGAATCTTTTATTACTATACTCTTAACAATAATATTACTGAAAACAACATGGACGTTGAAAAGCTTTAAAATTCTAGGAATTTCTTAAAGATTTTTATCATACGGTAATTTGAGAATGTTATGCCTAATAAATTCAAGGTTGTCATTAGTTAAATAAAAAGTTTTCCTAGCTCTTTTCCATACTACATCTACAAAGGTCCTTGGGTATTTAAGTTTCAAGGCAATGTCATAAATAGTTTTAACCTCAGCGTCAAAAAACTGCGGGTTACAGACACACAGAGCCCTTAGGAACATCTCAGAAAAAATAGAGAATTTAACATTTTGATGGTGATTGGAATAATAAAGAATAAAAGAGGGAATGTTAGTTGATTTTCGAAAGACTGAAAGTGAAATCTATCATTTATATGGACTTTTACATAAAAAAAAATCAAATCAAAATTTCTTTCTTCCTTTACGGTAAATTTTATAGAAGGGACTAAATTATTGAGTTTAATAAGAAATTCCTGGAGATTTTCGTGACCTGGCCAAATACAGGAAATATCATCCACATACCTAAACCATTAACATTTTGGGGTAAAATTCTTGGTAAGAATTTTGTCTCAAAAAATTCCATGTAAATATTCCTAAGGACAGGAGATAAGAGATTGCCCAAAGCCATGCCGAACCTTTGCACAAAAAACTCACCATTAAAACAAAATTTATTGTCTTTGATACATAACCGTGTAAGACTAATGAGGTTTTCTACATTAAAGGAATATGATAATTTTGTAATGCCTCCTCCAAAAATTCAAGTAGATCATCTGCAGGCACTTTTGTAAATAAAGAGATAACATCAAAACTAACCATATTAAAATCAAAATTCAAATCTAGAAAGTTGAATTTCAATATAAAGACGAAATTGTTTTTAACATTCGTGTTGAAATAATTCCTACCAAAGCAAAGGTTTAGGATTTTTTTAAAGCCATTTAGATAAGTTATACGAAAATGAGCCTACTGATCTGATGATTGGTCTGATAAGGTTAATGATTTTGTGTCTCTTGACTAAACCATATAGGTAAGTAGGGAGGAGCATTGAGGTGTAAACTGTTTAATGAAATGGACCAAGCTGTGTAAAACGCTGTGGTGTATGACTCTACATATATAACCTCTTGGGCTCTTTACTTTCTTTCTCCTGTTATTTCAGAATAATCTTATCCTGAATTACGGATGGTTGAATGTTTGTCTTCGCCCTGAACAGAAACGTTTAAAGATAAAAAAAGTGTTTGTTTTGAATAAATAAATCCTTTTAGAAAGTAATTGATATGCCTTTTGCGTTTAGTTATTAAATTGTTTTCAATTGATTGATATTGAATTATAGAGGTGCATGGTCTTAGTGTGGAATATAAAAATATTCCCTTTTTTTTGGCGGGTAGGGTAGTTGTTATACGTTCATTTCTCTCATTGTAATTCCATTGCGCTTACCAGTCGTTCTCCATTTATTCCATTTACACGGAAGTCTCGGTTTACTCAAGTCTTCTGTCATTTATTTGCCAATAATTTCCATTCTCTATTTGTTGACCCAGTAACGCTATCTCCTTGCCCTCACAAGTATTACCTTTCGTCCATTTCCACTTTTCTTAACCCCAATTGACATTTATTCCGGTGCCATTTATATCCTGGGGATGACACGCTTCCTTTGACTTTCGAGTTCACGAAATAAATATTACGTTCTCGAGTTTCTTCGGCTGTCTTTTCCTTTAACCCTAACACGACCGTAAAGGTGATAGGGGATCGTGGAGCTCTTCGGAAATTCAATTTTGTTTGTAAATTCCGCTTTCATTGCGCTTATTCTTGGTCAGAATGTTCTCCTGTTTTAGGTATAGTTGTGCACTTAGCTGGCGAAACGTCTATATCATATATAAATGTGTGTATATATATATATATATATATATATATGTATATATATATTACATATATATATATATATATATATATATATATATATATTGAAATGTAGGTGGTATGTCCATAACATATAGATATATATATATATATATATATATATAGATATATATATATATAATATATATATACACGTAAATATGAATTATGTATATTGGTTTGTGTGTATGTATGTATTGACAGGGAAAGGTTTACTTTATCCATGCTCGTTTGATGTTCTTGTAAAGGTTATCGTGTAATTTTCAAATGCACTCACATTAATGTTTGTTATTTGAGAAATTGAATCCGCAAGATCTGCATACATAGAACCAAGCTGCTTTCCTTTTCATTTGTCCTTTGGTTTTAACTCTCTCTCTCTCTCTCTCTCTCTCTCTCTCTCTCTCTCAAAGGTATCACGATGTCAATTTCAGACCTTCTAACTTTTGGGAAGTCTCTCTCTCTCCCCGCCTCCTGCTGCTCCCCTCCTCCTCCTCCTCCTCCTCCTCCCGTAGCCGCCACCCTAGGACCCCCTTCTTCCCCTCGGTTATACAAAGTATCGATGGAGAAACTATTCGCGCAGAGACAAAGTTTGGTGTCATAAAAATACTTTCGCTTTTCTTTTCATAAAAGGGTTTTAGATTCCCTTCTACAAGTATCGGGCCTCTTGAGAGGAGAGAGAGAGAGAGAGAGAGAGAGAGAGAGAGCTTGCGTCGAATGAAGAGGAAATAACAGTCAGTTTAAGCGACAGATGATGATGAAAGCATATTGTCAAATTCCCTGAGATAGAGAAAGTAAGGAATTTCTGTGGAAAGGAAAACAAGGGAAAATTATGACCTAATTAAGAAGGGAAAAGGAGGAACATAAAAGAAAAAGTTGGTAACTTAATTATGCAGTTGAATAGATTCGTAAGGTTCTTTCCTCTCAGACTCAAGTGGTTTAGGATGTGTACTTGGAGCGGCGCCGCTCCAAGTAGAGCATATATATATATATATATATATATATATATATATATATATATATATATATATATATACTTGATAAGGGTGGAAGTGAGTCCACAGAAATATATTCCTTAACTTTAAACCAGAGTGTTTCAGTGGGCCTTTTATACTTGACATACTCTGTGTTAACAGAAGAATTTATTTACAAACACACACACACACACGCACACACACAAACTATATATATATTATAATATATATATATATATATATATATATATATATAATATATATATTAGGTATATCGAGCTACAAATGTCCTTTAATATCTAATTCGCTCTACCTCGGAATTAATATATTTTCATATATGTTTAACCGAGGGGGAATTTATTAAGCGATAATAGAATTGGCGGCCGACAGGCGCGAACCATCGACCTCTCAATTCCAGGACTGGCAGTGAAGCCTTAACCAACAGTCAGGGATTAGGGA
>NC_087208.1:27424061-27446189 GCF_015104395.2 Macrobrachium nipponense
ACCCTTTCCTAACCGTGTTATCATAGTGCAACCTCCTTTTGCGCAGTTAAAATATTTCTGCTCTCAATTTCCCTTTCAGTGCTGAATGACCTCATAGGTCTTAGCGTTTGGGCAACGGCCTAAATTCTAATTTCCAGTTCCAATTCCAATGATTTCTTAAGAATTACCTGCAGGCGATAGTCAACAAATATTGTGTACTTGAACTTTTTAGGATGTACACGTACACTCACAGAAACACCTGCTGCTCGGGTCGCTCACACATGCAGGCGCTTACATAGGTCTTTGAATCGCCTCAGTGGCATGGTTGGTTTGGTGTTTGCTTCTCACCTCGGTGGTCGCGGGTTCGATTCTCGGCCATTCCATTGAAGAGTGAGAGATGTGTATTTCTGGTGATAGAAGTTCACTCTCGACGTGGTTCGGAAGTCACGTAAAGCCGTTGGTCCCGTTGCTGAATAACCACTGGTTCCGTGCAACGTAAAAGCACCATACAAACAAACAAGCACAAAAACATAGGTCTTTGTAGTCTTCGTGTCATCATAGCTTCAGTTCGATGAAATCAGGTCCAATAACTGAGTCCCGTAGGGGGTTGGCGTACTGTAGGCATTACGTAAGGGTTTGTGCAGCGTCCCTTCGGCCCCTAGCTGCAACCGCTTTCATTCCTTTTGCTGTACCTCCGTTCATAGTGTTCTTTCTTCTATCTGACTTTCTGCCCCTCTATAACAGTTGATTCATTGTGCAACTGGGAGGTTTTTCCTCCTCTTAAACCTGTCAAACCTATTCATTCTCAGTTTCCCTTTCAGTGCTGAATAACCTCATATTCCCTTTTAGTTGGCTGAATCAACCTCATAAGTCCCAGCGCTTGGCGTTAGCCTTAATTCTACCTTTCTATGTTCTATTCCAATAACTCAAGATCCTAGTGAAAGCAAACAAAGAAAGTTATCCAATGAAGAATGAGAATACTCGCCGTCTTGAGCGTACTGATTGGAAGGGTGGCCGAAGGGGGGGGAAGTTGAAATTTCTCAAATTTTGTTCAGTTTTGGAACGACTAGATACGATGAACAGGACGTCTCTCGCCTGCATATGGTCGTTACGACTTCACGATTTACGAATTTTTATTCCTTCTTTTCTATTTCCATCATGGCCTACTTCCTTCTCTTCGTTAGCTTCAACTTTCGCTTCCGTTTCCAGTCATCGTCTTTAAGCCATCATAACATCTGTTTGCAGATATGGCGTATCCTCTACTGTGGACCTTTTTTATCACCTTTCTTACGATGTTCATTTTTTTCTTTCCACTGATCTTTATTATCAGTTTACATTTCCGTGTTACTTGATTTCTTCCATTATCATCATCCTTTTCTGAATCTTCTTTTTCAGGATTTTTCGACCCCTTTCTTTTCATGTCATTTTCACTTTTTGTCTCTCCTCCTCTCTTTCACTTCCACATTTCTCACATTCTTTCACATTTTTTCACATTCTTCCACATTTTCTCATATTCAAACAACTAACAGAAAACTGATCCAGCTTAATTCAGGGGAGATAAACCTAGTATTGGTCTCCAGGAAATGTCAGACCACTCGACTGTTCCAATCGTTTCTGTTTCCATTACGACAATCATGGTGAAAGGGTAGTGCTAGCACAGACGTGTATCAATTAAGCTCTTGACTCTTTGCCTTTTTGTGTGTCTGTCTGTCTGTTTGTCTGTCACACTTTCCATGTCATTGTAATTACAAAAATCATAAATTAATGTGTAGTGCACAGACGTGAATAAATTAAGCTGTTGACTCTTTGCCTTTTTGTGTGTATAAATTAAAAAAACAAAACTTTTTGCCCAACTTTTTGTTTTTCCTTTTGTGTTGGCTGTCTGCCTGTCACACTTTCCATTTCATTGTAATTACACATTCATAAATTAAAGGGTAGTGCACAGACGTGTATAAACGATGTTCAATTATTTCCCCCGTTTGTCTGTCTGTCATAGCATTTCAGTTGTTTGAAGAATTCCAATCAAACTCGGTATCAAGTTATACTATTACAGATGTGAATAAAGGGAGATCGTCAGTCTGTCTAGCAGTATTTCTCTCACACTTGCCTTGTTTATTTTTTATTCAAATCATAATTGGTCATGCCAAAACTGTGGCATGAATGACCAAGCACCATTTTGCCAAACCGAGACTCGTTGGATGAACATGTGTCAGAATTATTGACGCTCGTATGAACCTTTATGGTTCTTCTTAAAGCAGGATGCTTGTTGTTATATTGCTGTTGTGGAGAAACACAAATCCACAGTTATGTAAATGTACATATATTTAAATTTAAACTTTGAGGATAGCTTTCGGGAATCTGTTCGGTTCCCCTTTATCAAGGATTGATTGATAAGGGGAACCGAACAGATTCCCGAGAGCTATCCTTAAAGTTTTAAATTTAAGTATGTGTACATTTACATAACTGTGGAATTGTTTCTCCATTTGAAGACTCGTGTTACTATGAGGATTTTTCAATTAATTGCTGTTGTTGTTGTTGTTGTTTGTTTTATTATCATTATATGATTTCTGGGGAGGAAAGTCCCTCTCATCTTACTTAAGACACTGTCCTACATCGGAGTATGATGTCTTTCGGGAAGGAGCGTAATAAACGCATGATAAGCAACCCATCTCCTGAAGAATGATGGATGGTGACGCCACCTGTCAACCATTCCTCCATGGGCACCGGTATGGTGAAGGAGGCATTTTCTTTTTTCTGGCAGAAAAGTTTTCTTTCCGAGTAATTAGTTTTATGTATTGGGTCGTTAATGCCACTGTTAAGAAGGTCTACTCTCTCTCTCTCTCTCTCTCTCTCTCTATCTCTCTCTCTCTCTCTCTCTCTCTCCGCACATACACACACGGCTAATGAAACATAATGAGAATTTCCTTATTTGAGTCTGTACCCTCTTCTATAATGGAATGGGTTATTTACAGTTGGTCTGTCCTTAAAAGATGGCTATAGGGTGTTAACTTCTCATAAATTTCGCAATATATATCTTAGAATTATTAGCCGCAAGACGGTGTCTCCATAACTGGTGGGATTATGACAGTGTCCCAGGTTTTGCAATCTGCAGGTACCTTGATAGTAAGATGGTTTTAGTGTTACGTCGATTAAACAAGCAAGGGAAAAGAGAATATGAGACAGTGTCTTCCAAACTTTAGTTGGTTTGGTGAGACTCGACCCGTGTTACCTGATAAACCTTCTGCTAACTTACGTGTCGCCACGAATTTTCATAATAATAATATAATAATAATAATAATAATAACAATAAACAAATAATAATAATTTTTTTGATGATGATAACTTATGCAAATAGAAATAAATTTTGAAACTAGGAAAGATAAATTAAAAAAAAAATAAATTTAAAAATGTATTGTGGAAAAAGAAAAATAAATGTTTTAAACAGCTTTTAAAAATAAATTTTAAAATGTATTATGTGGAAACAAGAATTTTAACTTAGATTTTTTTGATTTCCTTTTTATTATTGTTTTTCGACTTGTCAGTGATTCTCTTTTATTGTTCAATGTACTCGATCTTTTGTTTCCCGTTCTCATTGACTTTCTTATTTTCAGTTTGCTTGAGATGCTGCTTCTTCTCTTCTCTCTCTCTCTCTCTCTCTCTCTCTCTCTCTCTCTCTCTCTCTCTCTCTCTCTCTTTGCTTCTGCTGAGACGTACGCGCACAGTCTCATTAATCAACAGATATCACGCGTTTAACATTCGTCTGGAAATTTATAAATATCTAGAAGTGTTCGTGAACTGTCAGTGATAAGATTAGTGTGAAAATAGTAGTATAAAGCGTCTACTAAGTTAGTTTATCAAGTGAAATACTGTAAATCAGATCAAGATGGCAGTAAGTTACAACTGTGGGAAAAAATGGCGAAATTTAGTGTGTTTAGCTGATTCACAATATGATGAGGTAGCAGGAAGGGAGCTGGCATTTTCTTTCCATCTGAGATCAATAACAGCCATAACCAAAAGATGCAAAAGCATTTTCATAGTATATTAGAAGGATATGATCCTTCAAACTGTAACAATCAACAGAAAACATCTTGAAAATAATTGAAGAAGTTCCAAATAAAATCCAAGTGGTCAAGAGACTCATAAAGAAAATATACATAAATCAACATATTCCGACAAAGAAAATGAATAAGGTGAACATTGTGAATATCCTAATTGATGCAATAGGAAAAAGAATGCCAAAAGCATCCAGACTGTGTAAGGTGTGTTATAGCATAGTTAATCCACAACACCTGATCAGAAAATGTTCTGCATGCAACATTCCGATGCATCCGCAATGTGCTGAAGTAATGCAAGATATGAGAAAAGATATTAGAATATTTTGCTCAACATGTCTATCATGGATAGACAATGTAATTAAATCAAGACTGAATGTACAGATAGTTGAGGATGAAGAAGAAGAAGGAAGAGGAAGGAAGAAGAAGAGGAAAACGGAAAACGGAAGAGAAGTGAAACAAAAAGGAATTGACAGAAAAAAATAAGGAAACAAACGAACAAGATAAAAGTATGGATGCAGAGATACTCATTGATACTACATATGAGGCAATCAAGCAGCATACATACAAAGAAATAAATTACGACATGACAACACAAAAGAAAATCCCGAAGAGGCTCTACGCAGATCTGAACAATGATGGGAAAGAGGAAAAAATAGACAAGAAAGACAAAGTCTGCAACCTTTTGAAAAGAGGGAATTGCAGATTCGGCGAAAGATGTTACTACAAACATCCTAAGGTATGTCACAACAATGAAATATATGGTAAATGTGTATACCTAGACGGCTATGAGGACGATTGCAGGGATATACATCCAAAAATATGCAAAAACCTAAAAGAAGGAAAAGGATGTAAGTTCGACAAAAAATGTAACTATATGCACCCTGTAGCCATGAATCAAAATCAAATAAATAATCAATCAAATAATCAAATCCAAAATAAGAAAGAAACAAATAAATAAAAGAGAGGAACAATATCAGGTGAAAGAAAAAAAACCAGCCATCACCACGATATGAGCAGTGTCAGCAAAAATATTTCCAAGCATCAGCTCCAAGATGCAACTCAAGAGATAAGAACTGTATTTATGATGCAAGAGGATATTGCAGATATGGAGAAAATTGCAGATTCAGACACAAAATGAATAATTATGATGAAGGAAGATCAAATATTATGGAAAAGTTGGATTTTTAATGTCAGAATTTCTGGAAATGAAGAAAAGAACAACATACCAGAACAGGAAAGAGACATGGGAAAATCCTTATTATTACCCATATTAAATGGAAGGAAAGAAAACACGCAAACCATCAAAGTGATGAATGCGCAGGGTTTAGTTATGAGTAATGCGCAAAAAGAAAAATAGACTACTTAGAAGAACTAACCCAAATTGAAAAGAAAATAGATATAATGAATATAAGTGAAAACCTGGTATCTTCCCAAGAGACTGGGAATGATGATCAAATAAAAGGGTTCCAAACTTATAGATCAGATAGAAAAAATAGGAATCAAGGGGGAACCGCAATATATGGGAAAGACAAAATACAAGGAAAAATATATGAGAAATATAGTAACTCAGAATATGAACTAATAGCGGTAGAATTTGAATCTGAAAAATTAATGAACATAGTAATAAATATAGACCTCCTAATACTTAAGAGTTGACATAATACTAATAGAAAAATTGGATGATATATGTAGAAATCACAAGGACTGGACTATTCTCCTATCTGGAGACTTAACTTCCTTGTTCGTAGACTGGAAAGAACGAATAGGAGATTGTGGTTGTATTTTATACATATAAAAAAGAGAGTAATAGTAGTGCAGAAGATAAGATAGGCAATTCGAAAAGCTATAGATATGCTATAGAATACAACATTCAACAAATAAATCACCTGCCAACAAGAAAGTGGAAAATACGTTTAGGACCTAGTATTTGTGAACGTAGGTGAATTATGTTAAAGAAATAATAGTTTATTTTTGTAATGCGAGTATTTCAGACCATAATGTTTCATAGAATTAACAGTCCGATTCCAAAGCAAGTGAAACAGAGATAAGCAAGAAATGAAAGTGGGAAGGAATGGATGGACAAACTTCTAAGGTTAAAAAATAAAAAATAAAATGGTCAGAAATAAATGAAGAATTAAACAAAGATTGGGATAACATTTTCGTAAGTGATGACAATAAGGGGTTAAATACGGAGATATTATATAAAAATATTAGAGAAAATAGTGGATAAATATATACCGAAGAAGAAAAGTAAAACATCAGTCATGCATACCAAGAGACAGAACGGATCTTGTTCCAGAAAATCAGAAAGTGGAAAAAAGGTCTTGCAAAAGAAAAAAAATCCATGGAAAGTTTTAGAACTAAAAAGTAAGATGAGAAAATGCAGAACAAAAGATTATACAATCAAAAGAAAATGAAAAACGGGACTTGGAAGAAAAAACCCTTGTAAAATATCAAGCAAAACCCCAACTATTATACTCGTACGCGAAAAAGATTAATAAAAGTATAAGTAGAGAAATAGGCCCTCTGAGAATTGAAAGGTATATTAACGCAATGAAAAAAAGGAAATATGCAACATATTGGCAGAACGATATAAGAGAGAATTCACCCCTAGAATTGATAATGAAGATAATGATATAGAAGTAAGAGACGAAAATAGTGAATATTTAGCTGACATAGATATTAATGAAGCTGATATTAGGCTATTAATGAAATTAAAAATGGATCTGCTGCAGGGCCTGATGGTGTCCCTGCTATTTTGTTAAAGAAAGTAGTTCATTCTATCGCAAAGCCACTTGCAATATTATTAAGACAAAGTGTAGATACAGGCAAGATTTATGATGAGCACAAATTAGCATATATTACCCCTACTTTCAAAAGTGGATCAAGACTAGAGGCAATTAACATCATATATTATGAAAGTGTATGAAAGGGCAATGAAGAAAAATATTATGAAACATTTAATAAAAAATAATTTGTTTAATATAGGACACATGGTTTACGTACGGAAAAAGTACACAAACCCAACTGTTAGTCCACCGTGAAAACATATACACAAAAATATGAAAAGCGGAAATGAAACCAGATGGGGTTTATCTAGACTTTTGCAAAAGCTTTGGACAAGGATAGACCATTAATATATTAGTGAAGAAAATTAGAAAAACAGTATGAGTAGGAAAAAAATATAAAGTAGGAAGATGGTTACAAAAGAATTTTTACACAACAGAAAACAGATAGTTATTGCAAACGATGAGAAATCGGATGAAGCTAAGGTAATATCCGGTGTGCCACAAGGTACGGTGTGAGCTGCATTACTGTTTGTTATTATGATTGCAGACATAGACAGTAATGTTAAGGACTCGGTAGTGAGTAGTTTCGCTGATGACACTAGAATAAGTCGAGAAATTACTTGTGATGAAGATAGGAACGCGCTACAAAGAGACCTTAACAAAGTATATGATTGGGCAGAGGTAAAATAGGATGGTATTTAACTCTGATAAATTTGAATAAAATAAATTATGCAGACAGAGAAGGAAAGCTGTATGCATATAGGGACCTAATAATGAGACAATCACAAATAAGGAAGCAGTTAAAAGACCTTGGTGTGATGATGAATAGGAACATGTTATGCAATGATCAAATAGCAATTCTATTGGCAAAATGTAAAGCAAAAATGGGAATGTTATTACGGCACTTCAAAACAAGAAAAGCTGAACACATGATATGCTTTATTAAAAAACATATGTTTGTAGTCCACTTGAATATTGCAATATGATATGGTACCCACACTATCAAAAGGATATTTGCACAGATAGAGAGTGTACACAAAGGTCCTTTACAGCTAGAATAGAAGAAGTTAAGGACCTTGACTACTGGGAAAGACTGCAATCCTTAAAAATTATATAGTCTAGAGGAGAAGAGAACGCTAAATGATAATTCAAGGCATGGAAACAGATAGAAGGAATAGCCGAAAACATCATGGAGCTAAAAATATCAGAAAGAGCAAGCAGAGGTAGATTAATAGTGCCCAAAACTATACCAGAAAAATAAGGAAAGCACACAGGACATTAATCCACTACGCACCAGCATCGATAATGCAGCGTCTATTCAATGCGTTGCCAGCTCATCTGAGGAATATACAGGGAGTGAGCGTAGATGTGTTTAAGAATAAGCTCGACAAAAATCTAGGCTGCATCCCAGACCATCCCAAGATGGAAGATGCAAAATATACCGGAAGATGTACTAGCAACTCTCTGGTAGACATTAGAGGTGCCTCACACTGAGGGACCTGGGGCAACCCGAACAAGATGTAAGGTAAGGTCTCTCTCTCTCTATCTCTCTCTCTCTCTCTCTCACGATATAACTCTTCTTCTTTTCCTTCTTCCTCTTCATTTCATCCTAAATTTTGGCCATGGCATATTTCCTTACACCTTTCCTCTCCCCCGCATTTATTCTATACAATGTCTTCTCCTCCACTTCCAAATTTTCCAGCCCGTTTTTAAATCCACCTTTACTGTTCCTCCAGTTTCTTGTCCACCTCAATTATAAAGATGGCTTCCACATGTCTTTACCTGCTTTCCAGCATAAGCCTGACTTTTACCTACCTTCATCTTCAACGCGCATTTTCTTTATTATTTGAAAATCTCATGTAATAGGCTTTTATGAAGATCAACATCATAGTTTGCCCCTTTTATATCTTCTGAAAGCATATCCCTTGATTTTATTTAAGTTACCTCAAGCCGCAAGTTTCGTATTTTGGGGAAAAGTCGTCAACTTAATTGTGTCTGGGTGATTAATGCACGAAAGGCTTCCTCTGAAATTCACTGAAAGCGCTTAGAAGGAAAATCGGAGACCGAAAGAAGTTAACTGGGGAGACCTTTGCATATACAGAATAAAAGAAGTGAATCCGTATTTTTTAAGGCGAAACCTGTTGTTGTTATGGATGGCAGACTGCCAGACTTATGAAACAACATATTTGTGACACCACACACACACACACACACACACACACACACACACACACACACACACACACACACACCTCATAATTGCTTCATAGCCTGACCATAACGAAATTGGGCCGAGATGAATCAGAGGCAGTCTTGAAAGGGCAAAGGAAAAGTCCTTGCGATGAAGGAGAAAGGCAATCTGAGGTTTTTTGGGGGGGTGTATTTAGGGGTTCTGGGGGGCGAGGGGTTAGTCTTAGGGGAACCTTGGGGGGGGGGTGAAGGGAAAGGAGAGATTGTCTTTCAAATTCTGCCAAGTTTTGAGAAGGCGCTCCCGATGTCGTCGGCCAACTCGCATGTCGTCGCAAATTTGTTTTTTCTTTCATTATATTTTTATTTTCTTCGTCTCTTTGTTTCCGCCACGCCTCTCTTCTAACTTTCCCGTCTGGACTTAACGTCATCCTCTCCTTATACTGATTTTTTTTTCTTTTTAGTTTCTTTAAAAATCCACTTCCTATCCTGTTTTTTTCCTCATATTTTTACAAACTACTTGGTCTCATCTTGGCTTTCATTTCAAAATAACTCTGTTCATGATTTTCCTCACTCACATTCCTTCTATTAGTTCTTCATTATTCTAATATACTTTCCGCTCGCCTTTAAAAAGCACTTCAGTGGCGTGATCGGTATGGTCTTGGCCTGCCACCTCGGTGACCGCGAATTCGATTCTCGGCCATTCCACTGAGAGGTTAGAGATCTGTATAGCTGGTGGTAGAAGTTCACCTTCGGCTTGGTTCGGAAGTCACGTAAAGCCGTTGGTCCCGTTGCTGAATAACCACTGGTTCCATGCAACGTATAAACCCCATACAAACAAACAATCTTCAAGAAACTACGGATTGATTATGCAGTTATTTTTTTTTTTTTTCCGTTACAGATGTATTTGTAGATGATAGTGAACTCTTGAACTTGAGACCTTGGTAGTGCTAAAAAATAAGTTTATCTTAGTTTTACCAGACCACTGAGCTCATTAACAGCTCTCCCAGGGCTGGCACGAAGGATTAGATATTTGTACGTGGCTGGGAACCAATATCGTTTACTTAGCAACGGGACCTAAAGCCTAATGTGGGATCGGAACCACATCGAGATATGGATTCCTATTACCAGAAATAAATTCCTCTGATTTCACGTTGTCAGAAGTGAGAGTCGAACACGGACCCTGAAATCGGTAGTCGAGCACGTAACCGACTATAGTTGCTTACTGTCCCACTGACCTATAACGACGCAAAAGGATTTTGGTGATATTTTACACTTTTTTCATTGCTGGTATTATCATTATTAATGACTGAAGAACAAAGCCATACCGAAGAGGTCATTCCTTTTTTAGTCAAAGCAGTTGTATATTCACCATGCTTCATGGCATAATACCCAAAGATGGGTAATGGCATTACCTTTCATTATCAAAGTATCAAGTATCCTGAAGTTTTTTTTTTCCGAGCTTTCAGTTTTATATATTTGTTTTGTTAATGCCATACCAACTACATTCTCTCTCCTCTCTCTCTCTCTCTCTCTCTCTCTCTCTCTCTCTCTCTCTCTCTCTCTCTCTCCTTAACCGTTTCAAGTTTTCCTCTGATGAGTTGTTTTCATACGTTTTCTTTTCCTCTTCGTTTCTTCTCCTTCACTTTAGCTCCGCCTCATCTTGCTCTCTCTCTCTCTCTCTCTCTCTCTCTCTCTCTCTCTCTCTCTTCCAAATACCCTTCTCTTCTCTTCGCTCTTCATCCACTTTTAGTGTTCGTCCATCTCTTCTTCCTCAGTAATTTTCCCTCCCAGCCTGATCTATTTTTTGCCTTTGCTCTTCGTAAACGAGAAAGTCCAAGACATTTACGCTGATGGTTTTGTCATCTGTCTTCATTTACGTTTTCTCTCAAGTTCCGAAATTCTCCTCATCATTATGAATGCATTTCCTTTGGGAGATCTTGAAACGAATGAGAGTAGTGATTATTACTTATTTATTTGTTTATCTATTAATTGTAGATATATATACGTTCCAGAAATCTCTCTCTCTCTCTCTCTCTCTCTCTCTCTATTTGTTTATCTATTAATTAGATATTTATACGTTCCACAAATCTCTCTCTCTCTCTCTCTCTCTCTCTCTCTCTCTCTCTCTCTCTCTCTCTCTTTATTTGTTTATCTATTAATTGTAGATATTTATACGTTCCACAAATTCTCTCTCTCTCTCTCTCTCTCTCTCTCTCTCTCTCTCTCTCTATTTGTTTATCAATTAATTAGATATTTATACGTTCCACAAATCTCTCTCTCTCTCTCTCTCTCTCTCTCTCTCTCTCTCTCTTTATTTGTTTATCTATTAATTGTAGATATTTATACGTTCCACAAATTCTCTCTCTCTCTCTCTCTCTCTCTCTCTCTCAAGTATATAAGATATAGTGTTGATTTTTTCTGTTGAGACCCATACCGTCTATAACACTCGCTTTAATGGGATATATTATTTACTGTTGTACTGTCCGTGTAAGATGGTTGTATGGTGTTATACCATAACATTGTTTTCTAGGTACTGAAGGTCTAACTTATAATTTTCATAAGTTATTTTAACTGGGAAACTATGACATATAACCACGCTGGACAGTCTGCAATGGTAAAAGGCGAGCTCTGTGACATTTAACCCAAATTAGACTCGTTTTTAGTGGTAAATGGAAAGTGCAGACTCTCTTGCCACCTTCGTGTCATCACAAAATTCCACTCACTTCATTTCATTTGTCTTTATTTTGTCCTTGTCTTTTGTTTTTATTTACCTTATTTGCTTCATGTGGACTCGTCGTCCCTCTCTTGGTGTTCTTTGCTTTTGTATACTTGCCATTTCTCTTACTTTTGCCGAGATTTGCTCATAATCCATCCTCACTCTCTTCTATTTTATTTTTCCTCACTCTTCCTCATCTTATGCAACTCTGTGTAAGTTTTCTTTGCATTACACTAGCACATCATTCCTTCCCCTCATATCTTCCAAAATATTTTTCCCATCATCCTCTTCCACATCCCCTTTGGCAGTTTTCCAAATCACATTTACTGATCCTCCAATTCCCTTTCCTCAGTTTTTCCATCCTGCCAGCTTTTACTTTCTTCGATAAAGTCCTGGAAATTTTAAAAGGTGGTCAAGTCACTTATATGCATTTACGTTTGTTTTAAGTTGCCCGATCATCTTGATGATTAAGAGCTTACATAATGGTTCAGAGTATCACATTCTCTCTCTTAAAACTGCCTCATTTGACTACTTGGAGTATTCAGATTACGGCCTTCATAATATTGAGTTTTAAGAAGCCGAAGGGAATCAATATGATTCTTCCTTCTCAGCTGTTAGTATTCGGTATTCACCCATTTTTTCTCTTTGTTATTGTAGTCTAGTAATCAGACAGACAGAGACAGATTGGTCAATCTTTCCTTGACTTGAAAGCGTCTGCAATGTTCTACACTAAAGAATGTTTTTGGCCTTAATAATCTCCCCTAGTGTGTTTTGATTAAGATTAACACGATTCTTTGCAAGATAAATCCTCTAGAGCTGTATACCTTGGTTTACTTAAACTTTCTTCAAGATTTTTTGGAAAAAATCGGCTGTGAAAGTCTCTGGTAAATAACGCAGCAAAAGGCTTCCCCTATTAATTAACTAAAAACGTCAAGGAGAAACCTCAAATTCCTATTTAAAAAAATCTTTGCTATGATTATGCTCTTGGCTTCAGAGAAAAAAATTTTGTTTTCTGAATTTTTAACGCTAAATGTTTGACGTTGTTCGAGGAATCTTAGGTTTTCGTCGCTGAATGGATATTTGTGAATTATGTAAATTTACATATACAACAAACACGTGGGCGACGGATATATACAAAGTTATTTTTTTTTCTTCAAAGGAAATAGAGGAGATTACCTCTCAGATTTTAATCGTTTCCTTAAGACGTAACCCTATGTGTCATGTCAGCTTTCTATCGTCATAGATTTCACTGAACGTAATTATATAAACACGGTTCACTTTCAACTCTCATCGTGTTATTCTCATGTTTTCATATACTTATATCTTCCGTGTCCTTCCTCACATTTTGTCCATCTTTTTACGTTACGTTTGTTCCACTCCTTTACTGCTTGATTAGTTCCTCGCTGGACGAGTGGTTTTCGCGCTCGGCTGCCAATCCGGTGGTCCGAAGTTCGATTCCCGGCTCTGGCAACGCGGAATCAGAGGAATTTATTTCTGGTGATAGAAATTCATTACTCGATATAATGTGGTTCGGATCCCACAATAAGCTGTAGTCCGTTGCTAGGTGACCAATTGGTTAGCCACGTAAAAAATATCTAATCCTTCGGGACAGCCCTAGGAGAGCTGTTAATCAGCTCAGTGGTCTGGTAAAACTAAGATATACTTGACTTTTACTGCTTGATTCTACTTTTTTTTCTTTGTACCACCTCATCCCTTGACTTTCTTGGAAATTCTTTTCTTCTTATTCAGTTGTCGGTTACTTCCTCTCTTCCCTCTTCGTCTGTTTACAGTTTTGCTCCTCTTTTGAAGTCCTTGTTTTAACCTTCCCTACCCTTCGTATTCTTCCATTTTCAGGTGCTATCGTTCTTCTCCATGCCTTATTTCAATCTTTCCTTCCTCACACGTCGTTTATCATTCGCTCTCTCCAGATTCCTCAACCTTTACTTGAACTATTCATTCATCTGACAGTTAATATTTTGACCCTTACACGTCTCCCTTGGTGTGTTTCAATTAAGGTCATCACCAGTCTTTGGTAGATAACACCGTCATAAGGTTTATTATGCCTCAAATTAAGTAGACATTCATCCAGTGAGGCGTTTCCTGTTTAGGGACATATTACTGTGAAAATCTGGGGTGGGAATTAGTGAGGCAAGCGGCTTCTGATATTAATTAACTGAAAGCGTCAAGAAGAAACCTCAAAATCTTTAAAAATAAAAATATATATATATTGAAAAAAAAATTTTAAGGGTTACTCTTCGCGGTCAGGGGAAAATATATTCCGAAAAATTTTAAAACGCTAACCTTCTGGCGTTGTTTTAATCTCAAATTTCCATCGCAGAATGGACTTGTGTGAATTATATTCATGTACTCATAAAATAAAATCTCGCAAATACCTCATTATTTCTTCATGATTCCACCGACTGACAAATCACCCCGCAGATGAATTTGAGACCAAATAGAGGTCAGAATAGGATTATTTTTTTCTTTTTAGGATTGTCCTTTATTTTATTTTTTTGGTCAATGTTTCCTTAAGACGTGACTGCTGTGTCTTGCCAACTTCCCGTCATTATAGATTTCACTGAACGCGTTCCCTTTTTAGCGTTTGTCTTTCCATTTCCATCTAATTTCGTTTACTTCATTCGTGTTCTTGCTAAGATTTTTGCTATCTCGAAGTCGAATTCGCCATTCATTTCACTTTTTTAACTTAATGATACTACCTTTTTCTTTCTATTGAGCTTTCCTCCGAGTTTCTTTCCAAAATTCCCACTCCAATTCAATTTTCGTTTAGTACATCATTGCAACTGCGAGGTTTTCCTCCTGTAACGCCTTTCAAACCTATTACTGCCATTTTCCGTTTCAGCGCTAAATAGCCTTAGCTGCCCCAATGCTTGACATACTGCCAAAAATCTATATAAATCAAATAAAACTCAAATCATTTCCTTCTTGTCTTTTTACAGTGTTGCCCCTTTTGCCGTTTTCTTGTAAACCTTCCTTTTCCCCTCGTCATTTCTTATGTTTTCAGCTTCCGTCTGATTTTCATCTTTTCCTCCTCCATCCTCGTTTATTGTTCCGTTGTCTCCTACACCTCGTATTTTCTATCCTTCGCCGCTTTTTATGATAGACTAAGTCCTGAAAATTTATAGCAACAGTTTCGTCATCTATCTTCTTTTACGAGTTTTACGTTAATCTCTTATTCTCAAATTTTTATATTGGGATTTCATTAGTTTCTTCTGTATTCGCTTAGCTTAATGATCTATAGATCCAGACTGACAGACAGACAAACAGGAAGGGGTCGTGGCAGATCATCCTCTTTACCTGATCTTAAACGTCAAAAATTTACGACACTGAACAATGTTTTGACCATTAAGAATCTCCTTTCCTTCGTTTTGATTAAGATTAACGTCATTCTTCTAGATAATACCGTCCTAAGCTTTATGCCTTGACTTAACTAAACCTGTCTCTTTGGAAAAATCGGGTGTGAAAATCTTGGTTAATTAAAGCAGCAAAAGGCTTTCGTAATTAATTAACTAAAAGCGTCAAGGAAGAAGCCTCAGAACCCTATTAGAAAAAGAAAAAAAAAATAACACGCAATTAAGACCTACCTTGTTAGTGATTACTCGTGGCTTTCTGGGTAAAATTCGTTCGGAATTTTTAACCCCCAAACTTCTGACTTGGTTCAAAGAATCTTAGAATTTCCATCGCTGAATGGGCTGCTGCAAGTTATAAACAAAACACGTGGAAGACACGCCTACAACCACAAACCCCTCATTATTTTCTTATAATTCGCTACGTCTAAATTAACCCCAGATGTATCTAAGATCCAAGAAAAGGCAAGGAAGAGGCGCCATGATGAGGGGAAGCTGGATCTGTCTTATTTTATTGGCTTTTGTATAAATGCTTTTTTGTGTTGCAAGCTGGACTTGTCTCCTTTTGTATTTTAATGTGCTAGTTAATATTACAATACTTTGTTCAAAATGGGCTCGAGCCATGTATTTTCATGTCTGTGTTTTAGCTTGTAAGTCTGCATATCTGTTATGTAAAATCATTAAACTTGCTGTATTATCTGCCCATATAAGCATTAAATTGGTTCGGCGAATTTTCTCTAATTTATGACTTTATATCAAATAAGGACAAACATATATACTACTACTACTACTACTACTACTACTACTACTACTACTACTACTACTACTACTACTACTACTACTATTATTATTATTATTATTATTATTATTATTATTATTATTATTATTATGGGAAATGGAGAATATCTTTTATGCATTGGTAAAGTTTCCTATTCGTTGAGCCGATTCATATTGGCACTCCCTGTCGTCACAGATTTCACCTGGCGTGATTGTATTATTGCGTTTTTATTGTAACATCTATCTTGCCATTCCCATTTATTTTCAATTAGTTCAATCGTCTGCTTTCTTCTCACTCTATGTTTTACGTCACATTTAAGCACTGTCTTTATTTAGTTCTAGTTTCAACTTTTTTTCCCTTTCTACTTAACCATTCTCATGGTTTTCTTTTTCGAGATTCCTCTTTCTATTCAGTTCTCGTTTTTACTTCATGTCTTCCCTCTTCATTTATCCACAATTTTGCTCTTTTGTAGTCTTTTTTTTTGAAACTTGCCCTTCCCCTCGTCATTTCTTACGTCTTCACTTCCTCATTTTCCTTCTTCTAGTCGTTTACTATTCAGGTATCTCCTCTTCCTCTATATTTTCTCCCCCTCCATTATTTTCTTTTTCGATAGACTAAGCCCGGAAAATTTATAGCGTTGGATTCGTCATCTGTCTTCATTAGAAGCGTGAAGTCCCCAGGTCTTTCGATACCCATACCAGGATAATAAACAGAATGACGGAAATGCTCTCTTTCTCGAAAAAGGGGAATGGCTATTGTTGGTTATTCTTTTAGTATGTAAGTCTGTCTGTCTGTCTTTTTATCCGTCACGCTTACCTTGTCATCGCAACTCCTCTACGGTTGAAATATTCGCTACAAAAGGAGATTTACCTTAAGGGTCATCATAAGTTTGATAGCCTGCCTATCAGAGATCGTGTACGTGTGTATGCGTTTTGAATTTACATAAGGAAACTTGCTGTGAGTTTAGAAAGTTATGGATGTTCATGGAGCAAGACCATTTGTCTGCTGTCTGTCAGCGTGATTTTCACACTAGCCTTCCATCCACATGGCCGGAGGGATTTCAAACTTGGTGCAATGGTTAACAATCATGCTTAGATATCCATGGTTGGAAGTCTTCCATCCCTTGGCAAGTGTGTCCATTAGTGTCACTTTTACGTCTCGACGATTCTTTCGCCGAACTCCTCAGAATTTTTAAAGATAACTTTAACCTTGTCCTTAACTTTTGAACTAAAGCGATGAGTACTTCATAATGACATGCATATTACACTCACAAATCTGTTCCTGATAGTTCCAAGGTAATTGGCTTCGAGACTTTGACTGGATACTAAACGTAGTTGCCATGGAAACGAGTTGTTTACTTTGCGATTGGTTAAAAAATATTGCCTTAGCAGTCAGTTATTTCAGAATACTTGTTATGATTATAACTATTACTGTTGTTATTGCTTGTATCGTCCTAGTGAACACATCTACACTACAGACACCTTAAATACCCGCTTTTTTTCAGAGTACAATGCCCTTAGTAAAGGAGCATTATACCCCAGCGGTCTCCTGAAGCCAGATGGATGGTAGTGTCACTTGTCGCCCTCCCAAAGGGATGCGGTATTCTGAAGGAAGTGGTTTCTTTCCAAGGAGAAAAAATGTATTCTTTTGTATTATTTATTTTCATCGATAGGATAAGTCAGGCCATGTAATAAATCTCTCTCTCTCTCTCTCTCTCTCTCTCTCTCTCTCTCTCTCTCTCTCTCTCTCTCTCTCTGAATATAGACAGTGCTGTCTTATCTAGGTCAATCCCACTCCCATTATTGGTATATATTATTCACTATTCAACTTATTATAGAAAGGCTTTGGTGTTATTGAATTCTTATAGATCCGAGAATAAAAGGTGTGGTTTACCATAATGGCTGGTTTTTAAAATCTTTATTTATTTATTTATTTTCGTCTGGGAGGAAATCTGACTTAATCCACAAGGGACGGCTTATAGGGGAAAAGCGTTGTTTGGATAAGAGGATATATACATATTTTAAGGCGCTCGTTAAATCTTGATAGCTGTTTCCTGCTCTCTGCACCGTCGTAAAACTACGAATTGCAATTTATGTACGTGTATTTTTTTTTATAAATATGCATATATGCAAAACTTAACATCCTCCTGTCACGCTTAACTTCTAATATTAACTGTATTTACTTCATCGCTTTTTCCCTGCGCAATCTTCATTTCATTACCTTTTGCCTTTGTTTCCTTCTCTCTCCATCCGCGTCTCATTCATTTCCTGTCTGCCCACTCCATCTTTTCTTTTGTGTGTCTCCTTCTTGAGACAATTTTCCTACCTTCGTGTTTCTAAACGCTTTTCCATTTTACATCTTGTTGCGCTTATTCAGTCTCCTCCACATTTCCTTCTGTTCGTTTGTTTCTTCCTTTTGATGTTCCACCTCTTGCGTTCTTCCAATAATTACTTTCTTCTCTCCTTTGATTTCGAAACTCCATAATATTTTATACGACGGTATCATCATTTCATTTACGATTGTTTTAAGTTTTTTTTTTCTCCTCGTCGTAAGGAACGGTCGTAGAAGATGATAAGTTGTCTCTCTCTCTCTCTCTCTCTCTCTCTCTCTCTCTCTCTCTCACTCTCACTCTCTCATGTTTCCACATCTGAAGCGCCATTACATGATAGAAAGTAAACAGAGAAATTATTTAACGATTGTGTAATTGTACGTTGTTTTGAGTGTGTAAAGTATTGGACTACTAAGAAATTGTAGTAATAACCCTCTTGGCTGGCAATCCAATCTGAAAGTGGATGATGTGGGAAAATAATAAGATAATAATCTTGAGTCCTACTGAATTTAACAGACTGAAGGACAGCGTAGCAGTGTTATAGGAAAGCTCAGGCAACGCTTTATTACTGAAGGAACACTCCAACTTAGCGGTCTTCTGTTCTTATCAGTTGCCAGATTTTGATTATATCTGCCTATGCTACCCTATTGGTGGGGATAAATTTTTTATTATATCTTAAATTGGTTGTTAGTTTTATTGTCAGTATTCACTTGATTACTGCTATATTCAGTTTGGTTTTCTGTCTTCCTTCAGCCCTCTAGCCTCAGTCATTTTTATTTTTATTTTACTTAAGGTTAAAGTTAGCCATAATCGTGCGTCTGGCAACTATATAGGACAGTCCACCACCGGACTGTAGTTAAACTTTCATGGGCCGCGGCTCATACAGCATTATGTCGAGACCACTAGAAGATAGATATATTTTCGGTGGTATTGATTATAAGCTGTGCAGAAAACTCTATTGCCTTCGGCGCATTATTCACATGTTAATATTCATCACGGAATACCAAACCCTTAAGAAAGCGAGTTTTCACATTTGAATCACATGTCTTGCTTCGGAGCATAGTTCCCTTTGTCATGGAGCATGTCTCTCTCTCTCTCTTCTCTCTCTCTCTCTCTCTCTCTCTCTCTCTCTAGTATGTCCTTATTGAGACCTCTCAATAAGGATTCGGTAGTGAGTAGTTTCGCAGATGACACAAGAATAAGTAGAGAAATTACTTGTGATGAAGATAGGAACGCTCTACAAAGAGACCTTAACAAAGTATATGATTGGGCAGAGGTAAATAGGATGGTATTTAACTCTGATAAATTTGAATCAATAAATTATGGAGACAGAGAAAGAAAGCTATATGCATATAAGGGACCTAATAATGAGACCATCACAAATAAGGAAGCAGTTAAAGACCTTGGTGTGATGATGAATAGGAACATGTTAGCAATGATCAAATAGCAACTCTGTTGGCAAAATGTAAAGCAAAAATGGGAATGTTGTTACGGCACTTTCAAAACAAGAAAAGCTGAACACATGATTATGCTTATAAACATATGTTCGTAGTCCACTTGAATATTGCAATATGATATGGTACCCACACTATCAAAAGGATATTGCACAAATAGAGAGTGTACAAAGGTCCTTTACAGCTAGAATAGAAGAAGTTAAGGACCTAGACTACTGGGAAAGACTACAATTCTAAAATATATAGTCTAGAGGAGAAGAGAACGCTACATGATAATTCAGGCATGGAAACAGATAGAAGGAATAGCAGAAAATATCATGGAACTAAAAATATCAGAAAGAGCAAGCAGAGGTAGATTAATAGTGCCCAAAACTATACCAGGAAAAAGAAGGAAAGCACACAGGACATTAATCCACTACACACCAGCATCGATAATGCAGCGTCTATTCAATGCGTTGCCAGCTCATCTGAGGAATATATCAGGAGTGAGCGTAGATGTGTTTAAGAATAAGCTCGACAAATATCTAAACTGCATCCCAGACCATCCAAGATTGGAAGATGCAAAATATACCGGAAGATGTACTAGCAACTCTCTGGTAGACATTAGAGGTGCCTCACACTGAGGGACCTGGGGCAACCCGAACAAGATGTAAGGTCTGTAAGGTCTCTCTCTCTCTCTCTCTCTCTCTCCTCCAGTAAGGGACATAAATATACCCTTATGAGACCTATACCACTAGCCTTAATGGAATATGTATTTACCGTCCAACTGTCCTATGTGGAGGCTGTGTGGTATTAATTCTTCATTAACCTTGGGTTTATAGGTCTAGTTTATTATCCCCGTTTTCTTTACCTTCTTTTGGTTTTTGTTTTGCTCTCATTCTGCTTACTTGTTTTGTTTGTTTGTATTTTCACTTTTTTTTTTTTTTAGACGAGCGCATAAATGCATGCATGCACGCTAGCATATAAGTACACATACACACCGACACACACCCACACAATGATTCAGCTGGATAAAGATGAATGCAATGGCGACCTCTTTGTAAATTTGGAAAGAGATTTATATTGTCAGTCCCATCTCCCCCTTACTGCGACCCACCTCATTTGACTAACTTCCACATACACAATGTGGCAGCATTAATGTCAACAGCAGAATCATGGGTTTATGGGTTAACATGTTTGTTTCCTTCCTCGGTTTGGAATCAAACATGTGAGTTCTCTCATTGATGATGTGAGCGCCGTAATATATATATATATATATATATATATATATATATATATATACTATATATATATATATGTATGTATATTTTGTATATATATATATATATATATATATAGTATATATATAGATATATATATGTATATGTATATATATATATATATAAGTTATATATATATATATATACTATATATATATATATATATATATATATATAGTATTATATAGAGATATATATGTATATGTATATATATATTTGTATATAATATATATATATATATATATATATATATATTTGTGTGTATGTGTGTGCAGGTGTATTCACAGTTGTTTTGAATGTACAGTTATGTACTGTGGCCAACGGCTTTGTAGTGCCTTTCCTTTGCTTACGTAGATAAATAGTGACCTTGAAAAGGAAGAAGCTGGAAAAAATAGTTGAGTGAAAATTAACTGTAGCTCCGCGGAAAATTTTTTAAATGAAACACATCTTAACAATTCTCTTATTTAAGAAGATCAATTCCATCAGTTTGTGTTATAAGTGATAATACCTCGTGAGATGATGGTCAGTTGTTTCTCAGTCATCCTCCTTCGCCCATCTTCCTCTTATCGGCCAATATTAAAATCTTTGGACTGTGTGCACTTGCTTCACATACATGTGTCGATTCCATCGGTTTTGTATTGATGTTATGTGCATACAGGTTTGTGTAATTTTAATGCTCAAGTAAAGCAAATTATTTGGTTTGTTATAGTTTTCTACTTTGTTAGTTCCGGAAAATTACGGTGTCTTCATTGTATTATTCGCTTAAAAATGTGAAATACACTTTTGTATATGAAGAAAAGAGAGAGAGAGAGAGAGAGCTGGCGAAGGGGGTTTGGGAATAAAAGGTTGAAATGACAGAGAGGGATAGAGAGAGCGAGCCTGATCAGAATATTGATAACAGATAATGATGAAACACAAAGAAACATCACCTCCGACAAACATATGGATTTCAAAGATCATCAAAGGCTCCCTTTTTCCTGAGCGTTTCGTTCGTTTCCGAAAGTCTCCGACCGCATCTAATGCTGTGATCTCTATGCCAGGTGTTCCTCTTGAGAACCTCGTTATCGCCGCTTCAAGTCATCGGCCAAGACTGTGTAAGTGATTGTCATGTGGAGATTAAGAAGGAGGCGAACAGATGCTAACGCAGTTCGGTAATGTTTGTCGGGTAAATATTTTACAATCTGATATCTTGAGAGGATGAAGCCTGCCGCTAA
>NC_087208.1:27446689-27469553 GCF_015104395.2 Macrobrachium nipponense
CCGTTGGTCCCGTTGCTGAATAACCACTGGTTCCGTGCAACGTAAAAGCACCATACAAACAAACAAGCACAAAAACATAGGTCTTTGTAGTCTTCGTGTCATCATAGCTTCAGTTCGATGAAATCAGGTCCAATAACTGAGTCCCGTAGGGGGTTGGCGTACTGTAGGCATTACGTAAGGGTTTGTGCAGCGTCCCTTCGGCCCCTAGCTGCAACCGCTTTCATTCCTTTTGCTGTACCTCCGTTCATAGTGTCTTTCTTCTATCTGACTTTCTGCCCTCTTATAACAGTTGATTCATTGTGCAACTGGGAGGTTTTCCTCCTCTTAAACCTGTCAAACCTATTCATTCTCAGTTTCCCTTTCAGTGCTGAATAACCTCATAAGTCCCAGCGCTTGGCGTTAGGCCTTAATTCTACCTTCTATTCTATTCCATAACTCAAAGATCCTAGTGAAAGCAAAGGGAAAGTTATCCAATGAAGAATGAGAATACTCGCCGTCTTGAGCGTACTGATTGGAAGGGTGGCCGAAGGGGGAAAGGTTGTTGGGTGGGGGGCGACGTTGAAATTTCTCAAATTTTGTTCAGTTTTGGAACGACTAGATACGATGAACAGGACGTCTCTCGCCTGCATAGTGGTCGTTACGACTTCACGATTTACGAATTTTTATTCCTTCTTTTCTATTTCCATCATGGCCTACTTCCCTTCTCTTCGTTGCTTCAACTTTCGCTTCCTTTCCGTCATCGTCTTTGCCATCATAACATTCTGTTTGCAGATATGGCGTATCCTCTACTGTGGACCTTTTTTATCACCTTTCTTACGATGTTCATTTTTTTCTTTCCACTGATCTTTATTATCAGTTTACATTGCGTGTTACTTGATTTCTTCCCCCTTATTATCATCATCCTTTTTTCTGAATCTTCTTTTCAGGATTTTTCGACCCCTTTCTTTTCATTGTCATTTTCACGTTTTGTCTCTTCCTCCTCTCTTTTCACTTCCACATTTTCTCACATTGTTTCACATTTTTTCACATTCTTTCACATTTTCTCATATGCTAACAACTAACAGAAAACTGATCCAGCTTAATTCAGGGGAGATAAACCTAGTATTGGTCTCCAGGAAATGTCAGACCACTCGACTGTTCCAATCGTTTCTGTTTCCATTACGACAATCACTAGCACAGACGTGTATCAATTAAGCTCTTGACTCTTTGCCTTTTTGTGTGTCTGTCTGTCTGTTTGTCTGTCACACTTTCCATGTCATTGTAATTACAAAAATCATAAATTAATGTGTAGTGCACAGACGTGAATAAATTAAGCTGTTGACTCTTTGCCTTTTTGTGTGTATAAATTAAACTTTTGACTTTTTGCCTTTTTGTGTGTGTGGCTGTCTGTCTGTCACACTTTCCATTTCATTGTAATTACACATTCATAAATTAAAGGGTAGTGCACAGACGTGTATAAACGATGTTCAATTATTTCCCCCGTTTGTCTGTCTGTCATAGCATTTCAGTTGTTTGAAGAATTCCAATCAAACTCGGTATCAAGTTATACTATTACAGATGTGAATAAAGGGAGATCGTCAGTCTGTCTAGCAGTATTTCTCTCACACTTGCCTTGTTTATTTTTTTATTCAAATCATAATTGGTCATGCCAAACTGTGGCATGAATGACCAAGCACTATTTTGCCAAACCAGATAACTCGTTGGATGAACATGTGTCAGAATTATTGACGCTCGTATGAACCTTTATGGTTCTTCTTAAAGCAGGATGCTTGTTGTTATTATTGCTGTTGTTGGAGAAACAAATCCACAGTTATGTAAATGTACATATATTTAAATTTAAAACTTTGAGGATAGCTTTCGGGAATCTGTTCGGTTCCCCTTTATCAAGGATTGATTGATAAGGGGAACCGAACAGATTCCCGAGAGCTATCCTTAAAGTTTTAAATTTAAGTATGTGTACATTTACATAACTGTGGAATTGTTTCTCCATTTGAAGACTCGTGTTACTATGAGGATTTTTCAATTAATTGCTGTTGTTGTTGTTGTTGTTTGTTTTATTATCATTATATGATTTCTGAGGAGGAAAGTCCCTCTCATCTTACTTAAGACACTGTCCTACATCGGAGTATGATGTCTTTCGGGAAGGAGCGTAATAACGCATGATAAGCAACCCATCTCCTGAAGAATGATGGATGGTGACGCCACCTGTCACCATTCCTCATGGGCACCGGTATGGTGAAGGAGGCATTTTCTTTTCTGGGCAGAAAAGTTTTCTTTCCGAGTAATTAGTTTTATGTATTGGGTCGTTAATGCCACTGTAAGAAGGCTAACTCTCTCTCTCTCTCTCTCTCTCTCTCTCTCTCTCTCTCTCTCTCTCTCTCTCATACACACAACGGTTTAGCATCTGGCAGTACTAATTCGTAGATTGTAGGGTCGGGTTACGTCAATGCAATCTGCAGGTACCTTGATAGTAAGATGGTTTTAGTGTTACGTCGATTAAACAAGCAAGGGAAAAAGAATATGAGACAGTGTCTTCCAAACTTTAGTTGGTTTGGTGAGACTCGACCCGTGTTACCTGATAACCTTCTGCTAACTTACGTGTCGCCACGAATTTCATAATAATAATAATAATAATAATAATAATATTAATAACAATAATAATAATATTTTTGATGATGATAACTTATGCAAATAGAAATTTTTGAAACTAGGAAAGATAAATTTAAAAAAAATAAATTTAAAAATGTATTGTGAAAAATAATGTTTTAAACAGCTTTTAAAAATAAATTTTAAAATGTATTATGTGGAACAAGAATTTTAACTTAGATTTTTTTTTATTTCCTTTTCATTATTGTTTTTTTCGACTTGTCAGTGATTCTCTTTTATTGTTCATGTACTCGATCTTCTGTTTCCCGTTCTCATTGACTCATGCTGCTTCTTCTCTTCTCTTCTCTCTCTCTCTCTCTCTCTCTCTCTCTCTCTCTCTCTCTCTCTCTCTCTCTTTGCTTGGTGAGACGTTACCGCGCACAGTCTCATTAATCAACAGATATCACGCGTTTAACATTCGTCTGGAAATTTATAAATATCTAGAAGTGTTCGTGAACTGTCAGTGATAAGATTAGTGTGAAAATAGTAGTATAAAGCGTCTACTAAGTTAGTTTATCAAGTGAAATACTGTAAATCAGATCAAGATGGCAGTAAGTTACAACTGTAGGAAAAAATGGCGAAATTTAGTGTGTTTAGCTGATTCACAATATGATGAGGTAGCAGGAAGGGACCTGGCATTTCTCATCTATGAGATCAATAACAGCCATAACCAAAAAGATGCAAAAGCATTCATAGATATATTAGAAGGATATGATCCTTCAAACTGTAACAAATCAACAGAAAACATCTTGAAAATAATTGAAGAAGTTCCAAATAAAATCCAAGTGGTCAAGAGACTCATAAAGAAAATATACATAAATCAACATTATTGCCGACAAAGAAATGAATAAGGTGAACATTGTGAATATCCTAATTGATGCAATAGGAAAAAGAATGCCAAAAACATGCAGACTGTGTAAGGTGTGTTATAGCATAGTTAATCCATAACACCTGATCAGAAAATGTTCTGCATGCAACATTCCGATGCATCCGCAATGTGCTGAGGTAATGCAAGATATGAGAAAAGATACATACCAGAATATTTTGCTCAACATGTCTATCATTGATAGACAATGTAATTAAATCAAGACTGAATGTACAGATAGTTGAGGATGAAGAAGAAGAGGAAGAGGAAGAAGAAGAAGAGGAAAACGGAAGAGAAGTGAACAAAACTGAATTGACAGAAAAAATAAGGAAAACAAAGAACAAGATAAAAGTATGGATGCAGAGATACTCATTGATTCTACATATGAGGCAATCAAGCAGCATACATACAAAGAAATAAATTACGACATGACAACACAAAAGAAAATCCCGAAGAGGCTCTACGCAGATCTGAACAATGATGGGAAAGAGGAAAAAATAGACAAGAAAGACAAAGTCTGCAACCTTTTGAAAAGAGGGAATTGCAGATTCGGCAAAAGATGTTACTGCAAACATCCTAAGGTATGTCACAACAATGAAATATATGGTAAATGTGTATACCTAGACGGCTATGAGGACGATTGCAGGGATATACATCCAAAAATATGCAAAAACCTAAAAGAAGGAAAAGGATGTAAGTTCGACAAAAAATGTAAATATATGCACCCTGTAGCCATGAATCAAAATCAAATAAATAATCAATCAAATAATCAAATCCAAAATAAGAAAGAAACAAATAAAGAGAGGAACAAAGAATATCAGGTGAAAGAAAAAAACCAGCCATCACCGCGATATGCAGTGTCAGCAAAATATTTCCAAGCATCAGCTCCAAGATACAACTCAAGAGATAAGAACTGTATTTATGATGCAAGAGGATATTGCAGATATGGAGAAAATTGCAGATTCAGACACAAAATGAATAATTATGATGAAGGAAGATCAAATATTATGGAAAAGTTGGATTTTTTAATGTCAGAATTTCTGGAAATGAAGAAAAGAACAACATACCAGAACAGGAAAGAGACATGGGAAAATCCTTATCATTACCCATATTAAATGAAGGAGAAAACACGCAAACCATCAAAGTGATGAATGCGCAGGGTTTAGTTACGAGTAACTCAAAAAGAAAAATAGACTACTTAGAAGAACTACGCAAATTGAAAAGAAAAAAGATATAATGAATATAAGTGAAACCTGGTATTCCCAAGAGACTGGGAATGATGATCAAATAAAAGGGTTCCAAACTTATAGATCAGATAGAAAAAATAGGAATCAAGGGGGAACCACAATATATGGGAAAGACAAAAAACAAGGAAAAATATATGAGAAATATAGTAACTCAGAATATGAACTAATAGCGGTAGAATTTGAATCTGAAAAATTAATGAACATAGTAATATATAGACCTCCTAATACTTAAGAGTTTGACATAATACTAATAGAAAAATTGGATGATATATGTAGAAATCACAAGGACTGGACTATTCTCCTATCTGGAGACTTCAACTTTCTTTCGTAGACTGGAAAGAACAACGAATAGGAGATTGTGGTTGTTATTTATACATATAAAAAAGAGAGTAATAGTAGTGCAGAAGATAAGAGGCAATTCGAAAAGCTATTAGATATGCTACTAGAATACAACATTCAACAAATAAATCACCTGCCAACAAGAAAGGAAAATACTTTATACCTAGTATTTGTGAACGAGGTGAATTATGTTAAAGAAATAATAGTTTATAATGTGAGTATTTCAGACCATAATGTCATAGAATTAACAGTCTATTCCAAAGCAAGTGAAAACAGAGATAAGCAAGAAATGAAAGTGGGAAGGGATATGGAAAATACAACTTCTACAGTAAAAAATATAAAATTGGTCAGAAATAAAATGAAGAATTAAACAAAGATTGGGATAACATTTTCGTAAGTGATGACATAAGGGTAAATACGGAGATATTATATAAAATATTAGAGAAAATAGTGGATAAATATATACCGAAGAAGAAAAGTAAACATCAGTCATGCATACCAAGAGACAGAAGGATCTTGTTCCAGAAAATCAGAAAGTGGAAAAAAGGTCTTGCAAAAGAAAAAAATGCATGGAAAGTTTTAGAACTAAAAAGTAAGATAGAAAATTGCAGAAACAAAAAGATTATACAATCAAAAGAAAATGAAAAACGGGACTTTGAAGAAAAAACCCTTGTAAATATCAAGCAAAACCCTAAACTATTATACTCGTACGTAAAAGAGATTAATAAAAGAAGAATAGAAATAGGCCCTCTAAGAATTGAAGGGAGATTAACAAATGAAAAAAAGGAAGTATGCAACATATTGGCAGAACGATATAAGAGACAATTCACCCCTAGAATTGATAATGAAGATAATGATATAGAAGTAAGGGACGAAAATAGTGAATATTTAGCTGACATAGATATTAATGAAGCTGATATTAGGCTATTAATGAAATTAAAAATGGAGCTGCTGCAGGGCCTGATGGTGTCCCTGCTATTTTGTTAAAGAAATTAGTTCATTCTATCGCAAAGCCACTTGCAATATTATTAAGACAAAGTGTAGATACAGGCAAGATTTATGATGAGCACAAATTAGCATATATTACCCCTACTTTCAAAAGTGGATCAAGACTAGAGGCAATTACCATCATATATTATGAAAGTGTATGAAAGGGCAATGAAGAAAAATATTATGAAACATTTAATAAAAAATAATTTGTTTAATATAGGACAACATGGTTTCGTACCCGGAAAAAGTACACAAACCCAACTGTTAGTCCACCGTGAAAACATATACAAAAATATGAAAAGCGGAAATGAAACAGATGGGGTTTATCTAGACTTTGCAAAAGCTTTGGACAAGGTAGACCATAATATATTAGTGAAGAAAATTAGAAAACATAATATAGTGGATAAAGTAGGAAGATGGTTAAAAGAATTTTTACACAACAGAAAACAGATAGTTATTGCAAACGATGAGAAATCGGATGAAGCTAAGGTAATATCCGGTGTGCCACAAGGTACGGTGTGAGCTGCATTACTGTTTGTTATTATGATTGCAGACATAGACAGTGATGTTAAGGACTCGGTAGTGAGTAGTTTCGCCGATAACACTAGAATAAGTAGAGAAATTACTTGTGATGAAGATAGGAACGCGCTACAAAGAGACCTTAACAAAGTATATGATTGGGCAGAGGTAAATAGGATGGTATTTAACTCTGATAAATTTGAATAAATAAATTATGGAGACAGAGAAGGAAAGCTGTATGCATATAGGGGACCTAATAATGAGACAATCACAAATAAGGAAGCAGTTAAAAGACCTTGGTGTGATGATGAATAGGAACATGTTATGCAATGATCAAATAGCAATTCTATTGGCAAAATGTAAAGCAAAAATGGGAATGTTATTACGGCACTTCAAAACAAGAAAAGCTGAACACATGATTATGCTTTATAAAACATATGTTTGTAGTCCACTTGAATATTGCAATATGATATGGTACCCACACTATCAAAAGGATATTGCACAGATAGAGAGTGTACAAAGGTCCTTTACTGCTAGAATAGAAGAAGTTAAGGACCTTGACTACTGGGAAAGACTACAATCCTTAAAATTATATAGTCTAGAAAGGAGAAGAGAACGCTACATGATAATTCAGGCATGGAAACAGATAGAAGGAATAGCCAAAAACATCATGGAGCTAAAAATATCAGAAAGAGCAAGCAGAGGTAGATTAATAGTGCCCAAAACTATACCAGAAAAATAAGGAAAGCACACAGGACATTAATCCACTACGCACCAGCATCGATAATGCAGCGTCTATTCAATGCGTTGCCAGCTCATCTGAGGAATATATCAGGAGTGAGCGTAGATGTGTTTAAGAATAAGCTCGACAAATATCTAGGCTGCATCCCAGACCATCCAAGATTGGAAGATGCAAAATATACCGGAAGATGTACTAGCAACTCTCTGGTAGACATTAGAGGTGCCTCACACTGAGGGACCTGGGGCAACCCGAACAAGATGTAAGGTCTGTAAGGTCTCTCTCTCTCTCTCTCTCTCTCTCTCTCTCTCTCTCCTTCACAGATATACTCTTCTTCTTTTCCTTCTTCCTCTTCATTTCATCCTAAATTTTGGCCATGGCATATTTCCTCACACCTTTCCTCTCCCCCGCATTTATTCTATACAATGTCTTCTCCTCCACTTCCAAATTTTCCAGCCCGTTTTTAAATCCACCTTTACTGTTCCTCCAGTTTCTTGTCCACCTCAATTATAAAGATGGCTTCCACATGTCTTTACCTGCTTTCCAGCATAAGCCTGACTTTTACCTACCTTCATCTTCAACGCGCATTTTCTTTATTATTTGAAAATCTCATGTAATAGGCTTTTATGAAGATCAACATCATAGTTTGCCCCTTTTATATCTTCTGAAAGCATATCCCTTGATTTATTTAAGTTATCCTCAAGCCGCAAGTTTTCGTATTTTGGGGAAAAGTCGTCAACTTATTTGTCTGGGTGATTAATGCAACGAAAGGCTTCCTCTGAAATTCACTGAAAGCGCTTAGAAGGAAAATCGGAGACCGAAAGAAGTTAACTGGGGAGACCTTTGCATATACAGAATAAAAGAATTGAATCCGTATTTTTTTAAGGCGAAAGGCCAAAAATGTTGTTGTTATGGATGGCAGACTGCCAGACTTATGAAACAACATATTTATGACACACACACACACACAACAACACACACACACACACCTCATAATTGCTTCATAGCCTGACCATAACGAAATTGGCCGAGATGAATCAGAGGCACTCTTGAAAGGGCAAAGGAAAAGTCTTGCGATGAAGGAGAAAGGCAATCTGAGGTTTTTTGGGGGGTGTTTAGGGGTTCTGGGGGGCTAGGGGTTAGTCTTAGGGAACCTTGGGGGGTGGAAGGGAAAGGAGAGATTGTCTTTCAAATTCTGCCAAGTTTTGAGAAGGCGCTCCCGATGTCGTCGGCCAACTCGCATGTCGTCGCAAATTTGTTTTTTCTTTCATTATATTTTTATTTTCTTCGTCTCTTTGTTTCCGCCACGCCTCTCTTCTAACTTTCCCGTCTGGACTTAACGTCATCCTCTCCTTATACTGATTTTTTTTTCTTTTTAGTTTCTTTAAAAATCCACTTCCTATCCTGTTTTTTTCTTCATATTTTTACAAACTACTTGGTCTCATCTTGGCTTTCATTTCCAAAATAACTCTGTTCATGATTTTCCTCACTCACATTCCTTCTATTAGTTCTTTACTATTCGAATATTCTAATATACTTTCCGCTCGCCTTTAAAAAGTGCTTCAGTGGCGTGATCGGTATGGTCTTGGCCTGCCACCTCGGTGACCGCGAATTCGATTCTCGGCCATTCCACTGAGAGGTTAGAGATCTGTATAGCTGGTGGTAGAAGTTCACTTTCGGCTTGGTTCGGAAGTCACGTAAAGCCGTTGGTCCCGTTGCTGAATAACCACTGGTTCCATGCAACGTATAAACCCCATGCAAACAAACAATCTTCTTTAAGAAACTACGGATTGATTATACAGTTATTTAATTTTTTTCCGTTACAGATGTATTTGTAGATGACAGTGAACTTTTGAACTTGAGACCTTGGTAGTGCTAAAAAATAAGTTTATCTTAGTTTTACCAGACCACTGAGCTCATTAACAGCTCTCCCAGGGCTGGCACGAAGGATTAGATATTTGTACGTGGCTGGGAACCAATTTCGTTACTTAGCAACGGGAACTACAGCTTATTGTGGGATCCGAACCTCATCGAGATATGGATTCCTATCACCAGAAATAAATTCTTTCGATTTCACGTTGTCAGAAGTGGGAGTCGAACCCGGACCCTGAGATCGGTAGTCGAGCACGTAATCGACTCTAGTTGCTTACTGTCCCACTGACCTATAACGACGCAAAAGGATTTTGGTGATATTTTACATTTTTTTCATTGCTGGTATTATCATTATTAATGACTGAAGAACAAAGCCATACCGAAGAGGTCATTCCTTTTTTAATCAAAGCAGTTGTATATTTACCATGCGTCATATCATAATACCCGAAGATGGGTAATGGCATTACCTTTCACTATCAAAGTATCAAGTTTTATATTTTGTTTTGTTAATACCATACCAACTACATCCTCTCTCTCTCTCTCTCTCTCTCTCTCTCTCTCTCTCTCTCTCTCTCTCTCTCTCCACATACCCTTCTCTTCTCTTCGCTCTTCATCCACTTTTAGTGTTCGTCCATCTCTTCTTACTCAGTAATTTTCCCTCCCAGCTGATCTATTTTTTGCTCTTCGTAAATCGAGAAAGTCCAAGACATTTACGCTGATGGTTTTGTCATCTGTCTTCATTTACGTTTTCTCTCAAGTTCCGAAATTCTCCTCCTCATTATGAATGCATTTCCCTTTGGGAGATCTTGAAACGAATGAGAGAAGTGTATTATTTACTTATTTATTTGTTTATCTATTAATTGTAGATATTTATACGTTCCACAAGTCTCTCTCTCTCTCTCTCTCTCTCTCTCTCTCTCTCTCTCTCTCTCTCTCTTTTTGTTTATCTATTAATTAGGTATTTATTCGTTCCACAAATCTCTCTCTCTCTCTCTCTCTCTCTCTCTCACAAAATACAAATTTATTTGTTAAATTTTAAACTCAGCGTTTATCGAATTATCTCCTTCCCTTCATTTGTGTGGCATTCCTCGGCTCTAGGTTGAGTTTGTAAACGTCAAAGCTACCTATGTTGATCTCTCTTTTCAAGTTTCAGAGCTCAGGAATTGTGATATTCCTTTATTATTTGTATAGCAGAGAGAGAGAGAGAGAATTTTTTTTATCAAAATCTCTCACCTTTATCTGCCCCTTAAAAAAAAAAATCTTCCCTAAATGGTAACCCTCAAGGGTTTTACCCTGTATGTATCCCACATTTGCGGTGTTTTTTACAAGCCCGTTAGAATTAGCGTAAAACAAAAGACTAAATATCATAAAAATAATGACCCCAAGAAATATTAGCCTTAGGTAACGACCCCGGAAATCCCTTGGGGTCCTCTATCTAGGAAAAAAAATGTTCAGAATTCTCTATCATTAGTTTGCTTTTTATAGAGTTAACTTTATTATTTGCGACTTGATACTTTCACATAATTAGTTTCCTCAGACCGGATGGTTTTTATACTTTTGCGGAAAAGTCATTCGAGAAAATTCTTTCGAATATTTCAGCAGGTGATTAATGAACGAGGAGGGTTCCTGTGATGATTAACTAAAAGCTTCCTGAATGAAATCGTAAGACATTACGCAATACACAATTACCCTTCGCATTCAAAGGATTGTTCGTCCTGATTTTTCAAGGTAAAACTTCTGAAGGTATTGAACTCCATTGCTTGCCCAACCGTACTGAATCGTCACTGGAGGCATTAATTAAGGTTCTCTGCAGCCTCCCTTCGACCGCTGCCGTCAGTACACCTCATGCGGTGCACTGTAGGCATTACTTAAGGTTCTTTGCAGCGTGCCTTCGACCCCTAGCTGCAACCATTTTTCTTCCTATTACTGTACTTCCTTTCATATTCTCTTTCTCCCATCTTACTATCCACCCTCTTCTAACAATTGATTCATAGTGCAACTGCGAGGTTTTCCTCTTGTTACACATTTCAAACCTTTTACTGTCAATTTCCGTGTGAACGCTGAATGACCTCGTAGGTCCCAGTGAGAGGCCTTTGGCCTAAATTCTATATGCAATTCAATTCCATTCGGCCCCTGGCTGCAAACCCTTTCAATCCTTTTACTGAACCTGTGTTCATATTCTCTTTCTTCAGTCAGACTTCCCATCCTCCGCTAACAATTGTTTAATAGTGTAACTGAGGATTTCCTCTTGGTATGCCTCTAAAACATTTCGACTGTTAATTTCCGTTTCAGCGCTGAATGACCTCATAGGTCCCAGCGCTTGGTCTTGGAACAATGTTGTGTATTCCGTACTGAATCGTATACATGCACAAGTTTAAACGTAAGAAAAAAAAAAAAACACTTATATACACATGCAATGGATTGGCTGGTAATAGTCCATTTAGAAGGAGAACAACAATATAGGAAAATTACGCGCGCTCGCGCACACGCACACATATACGCATTCATTCATAATCTTAACTTAAGTTCAGTATAACGAACTCAGCCAGAGGAAGGGAAGATGTTAAAGGCGGAGGGTAAGTTTATGACGAATGTGAAAGGCGATCTTGGGCCTGCTAAAATGGGTGGCTTGGAAGGCTGCGTCGTCCGGGCGGTTGGGGGGGGTTGTTCCAGTTAACAAAGGAGGAAATGATGTGGAGGACTCAGGAAAAGGGGAGATTGTCTTTCGTGTTTCGGTAAGGTTTGCCGAGACGTAGTTGATATTTTCTACCAACTTACCTTTCGTCAGGAATTCTCTTTCCGTGTGTATGAACTCCTTATTTCTGTCTGTTTTTTAATCATTAGTATTTAATTCATTATTTCTATCATTCATATATATAGTATATATATATATATATATATATATGTGTGTGTGTGTGTGTGTGTGTGTGTATTTATATATGAAACTAAAGTTTAGTAATCGCCTCCCTTTTTTACCCATTAATTCTTTTATATTTACCTCTCTTCAATCTGATTATTTCACATTCTTCCCTTTTAATTTTTGCTAAATTTACCTTACGAGAAATTTTTTCGCACTTATCTGTGCCCTCATTCCATCTTCCATCTTCTATATTCTTTCGTTCTTCTTTCTCTCATATTAATTCCATTCGATTTGCTTTATTGTGGATTTATAATTCTACCCCCTCGTTTTTTTATCCTTTTCCTCTTACCTTTTATGGGAAGACTGGTGAAACATTGCTTAGAATATCTTTTGTAATTTTGTAATTGTGCCATCGTGTACTACTTCAGTGTATAGCTATAAGCATCTCGAAGTGTCAGTACTGATCAGTCTTGATCATAACTGATTCCACAAACTTGAGCAGCTGGACTTATCAAACTGAATTCCACAAACTTTAGCAATAGGACTTAGCATCGACAGAAAGCAATATTTAGACCCCACGCTTACCATTAGTATTACTTTTATTTTACTTATTATTGATACTGATTACCGTTATTTGCTAAAGAACAAAGCTACGCGAAACATATCTTTCTTTCTAGAATCGCATTCTCTAAATACCCATCTTGCTTCGTAGCGTAATTCCCGAGGAAGACAGATGGTGACATCACCTATCTCCATCTCTCAGGGGCGCCATTATCCTGAAGTTTTCTTTGCGAGTGTTAAGTTTTATATATCGGGTCGTTAATGCCACACTAAAACCTCCTTTGCCTCTCTCTCTTCTCTCTCTCTCTCTCTCTCTCTCTCTCTCTCTCTGTATCTCTCTTTCAAGTAAGTATATAGTGTTGTTTTTTCTTTTTTTTGATTTTTTCTGTTGAGCCCATACCGTCTATAGCACTCGCTTTAATGGGATATATTGTTTACTGTTGTACTGTCCGTGCAAGATGGTTGTATGGTGTTATACCATAACATTATTTTCTAGGTATTGAAGGTCTAACTTATAATTTTCATTTGTTCTTTTAACTGGGAAACTATGACATATAACCACACTGGACAGTCTGTAGTGGTAAAGGGCGAGCTCTGTGACATTTAACCCAAATTAGACTCGTTTTTAGTGGTAAATGGAAAGTGCAGACTCTTTGCCACCTTCGCGTCATCACAAAGTTCCACTCACTTCATTTCATTTGTCTTTATTTTGTCCTTGTCTTTTGTTTTTATTTACCTTATTTGCTTCATGTAGACTCGTTGTCCTTCTCTCGGTTTTCTTTGCTTTTGTCTACTTGCCATTTCTCTTACTTTTTCTTATAATCCATCCTCACTCTCTTCTATTTTATTTTTCCTCACTCTTCCTCATCTTACGCAACTCTGTGTAAGTTTTCTTTGCATCACACTAGCACATCATTCCTTCCCCTCATATCTTCCAAAATATTTTTCCCATCATCCTCTTCCACATCCCCTTTGGCAGTTTTCCAAAACACATTTACTGATCCTCCAATTCCCTTTCCTCAGTTTTTCCATCCTGCCACCTTTTACTTTCTTCGATAAACTCCTGGAAATTTTAAAAGGTGGTCAAGTCACTTATATGCATTTACGTATGTTTTAAGTTGCTTGCCCAATCAAATTGATGATTAAGAACTTACATAATGGTTCAGTCTCACATTCTCTCTCTTAAAACTGCCTCATTTGACTACTAGGATTATTCAGATTACGGCCTTCATAATATTGAGTTTTAAGAAGCCGAAGGGAATCAATATGACTTCCATCTCAGCTGTTAGTATTTGGTATTCACCCATTTTTTCTCTTTGTTATTGTAGTCTAGTAATCAGACAGACAGAGACAGATTGGTCAATCTTTCCTCGACTTGAAAGCGTCTACAATGTTCGACACTAAAGAATGTTTTTGGCCTTAATAATCTCCCCTAGTGGGTTTTGATTAAGGTTAACACGATTCTTTGCAAGATAAATCCTCTAGAGCTGTATACCTTGATTTACTTAAACTTTCCTCAAGATTTTTGGAAAGAATCGGCTGTGAAAGTCTCGGGTAATTAACGCAGCAAAAGGCTTCCCCTATTAATTAACTAAAAAAGTCAAGGAGAAACCTCATATTCCTATTTAAAAAAATCTTTGCTAGTGATTAAGCTCTTGGCTTCAGAGGAAAAATTTTTTTCTTAATTTTTAACGCTAAATGTTTGACGTTGTTCGAGTAATCTTAGGTTTCAGTCGCTGAATGGATTGTTGTGAATTATGTACATTTACATATACAACAAACACGTGGGCGACGGATATATAGTTTTTTTTTTCTTCAAAGGAAATTGAGGAGATTACCTCTCAGATTTTAATCGTTTCCTTAAGACGTGACCCTATGTGTCATGTCAGCTTTCTATCGTCATAGATTTCACTGAACGTAATTATATAAACACGGTTCACTTTCAGCTCTCATCGTGTTATTCTCATCTGTTTTCATATACTTATATCTTCCGTGTCCTTCCTCACATTTTGTCCATCCTTTTACGTTACGTTTGTTCCACTCCTTTACTGCTTGATTAGTTCCTCGCTGGACGAGTGGTTTTCGCGCTCGGCTGCCAATCCGGTGGTCCGAAGTTCGATTCCCGGCTCTGGCAACGCGGAATCAGAGGAATTTATTTCTGGTGATAGAAATTCATTACTCGATATAATGTGGTTCGGACCCCACAATAAGCTGTAGGTCCTGTTGCTAGGTGACCAATTGGTTCTTAGCCACGTAAAAATATCTAATCCTTCGGGACAGCCCTAGGAGAGCTGTTAATCAGCTCAGTGGTCTGGTAAAACTAAGATATACTTGACTTTTACTGCTTGATTCTACTTTTTTTTCTTTGTACCACCTCATCCCTTGACTTTTCTTGGAAATTTCTCTTCTTATTCAGTTGTCGTTTACTTCCTCTCTTCCCTCTTCGTCTGTTTACAGTTTTGCTCCTTTTGAAGTCCTTGTTTTTAACCTTCCCTATCCTTCGTCATTTCTTCCATTTTCAGGTGCTAGCGTTCTTCTCCTGCCTTATTTCAATCTTTCCTTCCTCACACGTCGTTTATCATTCCGCTCTCTCCAGATTCCTCAACCTTTACTTGAACTATTTCATTCTCTGACAGTTAATATTTTGACCCTTACACATCTCCCTTGGTGTGTTTCAATTAAGGTCATCACCAGTCTTTGGTAGATAACACCGTCATAAGGTTTATTATGCCTCAAATTAAGTAGACATTCATCCAGTGAGGCGTTTCCCTGTTTAGGGACATATTACCTGTGAAAATCTGGGGTAATTAGTGAGGCAAGCGGCTTCTGCTATTAATTAACTGAAAGCGTCAAGAAGAAACCTCAAAATCTTTAAAAATATATATATATTGAAAAAAAATTTTTAAGGGTTACTCTTCGCGGTCAGGGGAAAATATATTCCGAAATTTTAACGCTAACCTTCTGACGTTGTTTTAATCTCAAATTTCCATCGTAGAATGGACTTGTGTGAATTATATTCATGTACTCATAAAATAAAATTCGCAAATACTTCATTATTTCTTCATGATTCCACCATGACTAAATCACCCCGCAGATGAATTTGAGACCAAATAGAGGTCAAGAATAGGATTATTTTTTTCTTTATAGGATTGTCCTTTATTTTATTTTTTTTGGTCAAGTTTCCTTAAGACGTGACCTGCTGTGTCTTGCCAACTTCCCGTCATTATAGATTTCACTGAACGCGTTTCCCTTTTAGCGTTTGTCTTTCCATTTCCATCTAATTTCGTTTACTTCATTCGTGTTCTTGCTAAGATTTTTGCTGTCTTGAAGTCGAATTCGCCATTCATTTCACTTTTTTAACTTAATGATACTACCTTTTTCTTTCTATTGAGCTTTCCTCCGAGTTTCTTTCCAAAATTCCTACTCCAATTCAATTTTCGTTTAGTACATCATTGCAACTGCGAGGTTTTCCTCCTGTAACGCCTTTCAAACCTATTACTGCCATTTTCCGTTTCAGCGCTAAATAGCCTTAGCTGCCCCAATGCTTGACATACTGCCAAAAACCTATATAAATCAAATAAAACTCAAATCATTTCCTTCTTGTCTTTTTACAGTGTTGCCCCTTTTGCCGTTTTCTTGTAAACCTTCCTTTTCCCCTCGTCATTTCTTATGTTTTCCGCTTCCGTCTGATTTTCATCTTTTCCTTCTCCATTCCTCGTTTATTGTTCCGTTGTCTCCTCACACCTCGTATTTTCTATCCTTCGCCGCTTTTTATGATAGACTAAGTCCTGAAAATTTATAGCAACGGTTTCGTCATCTATCTTCTTTTACGAGTTTTACGTTAATCTCTTATTCTCAAATTTTTATATTGGGATTTCATTAGTTTCTTCTGTATTCGCTTAGCTTAATGATCTATAGATCCAGACTGACAGACAGACAAACAGGAGGGGTCGTGGGCAGATTCATCCTCTTTACCTGATCTTAAACGTCAAAAATTTTACGACACTGAACAATGTTTTGACCATTAAGAATCTCCTTTCCTTCGTTTTGATTAAGATTAACGTCATTCTTCTAGATAATACCGTCCTAAGCTTTATGCCTTGACTTAACTAAACCTGTCTCTTTGGAAAAATCGGGTGTGAAAATCTTGGTTAATTAAAGCAGCAAAAGGCTTTCGTAATTAATTAACTAAAAGCGTCAAGGAAGAAGCCTCAGAACCCTCTTAGAAAAAGAAAAAAAAATAACACGCAATTAAGACCTACCTTGTTAGTGATTACTCGTGGCTTTCTGGATAAAATTCGTTCGGAATTTTTAACCCCAAACTTCTGACTTGGTTCAAAGAATCTTAGAATTTCCATCGCTGAATGGGCTGCTGCAAATTATAAACAAAACACGTGGAAGACACGCCCACGCACACAAACCCCTCATTATTTTCTTATAATTCGCTACGTCTAAATTAACCCCAGATGTATCTAAGATCCAAGAAAAGGCAAGGAAGAGGCGCCATGATGAGGGGAAGCTGGATCTGTCTTATTTTATTGGCTTTTGTATAAATGCTTTTTTGTGCTGTAAGCTGGATTTGTCTTCTTTTGTATTTTAATGTGCTACTTAATATTACAATACTTTGTATTTTCATGTCTGTGTTTTAGCTTGTAAGTCTGCATATCTGTTATGTAAAATCATTAAACTTGCTGTATGTTATCGCCATATAAGCATTAAATTGGTTCGGCGAATTTTCTCCTAATTTTATGACTTTATATCAAATAAGGACAAACATATATACTACTACTACTACTACTACTACTACTACTACTACTATACTACTATTATTATATTATTATTATTATTATTATTATTATTATTATTATTATTATTATTATTATTATTATTTATGGGAAATGGAGAATATCTTTTATGCATTGGTAAAGTTTTCCTATTCGTTGAGCCGATGCATATTGGCATCTCCCTGTCGTCACAGATTTCACCTGGCGTGATTGTATTATTGCGTTTTTATTGTAACATCTATCTTGCCATTCCCATTTATTTTCAATTAGTTCATATGTCTGCTTTCTTCTCACCTTTTCTATGTTTTACGTCACATTTAAGCACTGTCTTTAGTTCTAGTTTCAACTTTTTTTCCTTTCTACTTAACCATTCTCATGGTTTTCTTTTTCGAGATTCCTCTTTCTATTCAGTTCTCGTTTACTTCATGTCTTCCCTCTTCATTTATCCACAATTTTGCTCTTTTTGTAGTCTTTTTTTTGAAACTTGCCCTTCCCCTCGTCATTTCTTACGTCTTCACTTCTAGTGTTTCTTTTAATTTTGCATCATTTTCACATTTTCCTTCTTCAAGTCGTTTACTATTCAGGTATCTCCTCTTCCCCCTGAAAAAAAACCTCATAAAAAGCAAAAACCAAAAAAAAACCCCCCCCCCTTTTTCTGTATTTTCCCCTCCCCCTCCATTATTTTCTTTTTCGATAGACTAAGCCCGGAAAATTTATAGCGTTGGATTCGTCATCTGTCTTCATTAGAAGCGTGAAGTCCCCAGGTCTTTCGATACCCATACCAGGATAATAAACAGAATGACGGAAATGCTCTCTTTCTCGAAAAGGGGAATGGCTATTGTTGCTTATTCCTTTAGTATGTAAGTCTGTCTGTCTGTCTTTTTATCCGTCACGCTTACCTTGTCATCGCAACTCCTCTACGGTTGAAATATTCGCTACAAAAGGAGATTTACCTTAAGGGTCATCATAAGTTTGATAGCCTGCCTATCAGAGATCGTGTACGTGTGTATGCGTTTTGAATTTACATAAGGAAACTTGCTGTGAGTTTAGAAAGTTATGGATGTTCATGGAGCAAGACCATTTGTCTGCTGTCTGTCAGCGTGATTTTCACACTAGCCTTCCATCCACATGGCCGGAGGGATTTCAAACTTGGTGCAATGGTTAACAATCATGCTTAGATATCCATGGTTGGAAGTCTTCCATCCCTTGGCAAGTGTGTCCATTAGTGTCACTTTTACGTCTCGACGATTCTTTCGCCGAACTCCTCAGAATTTTTAAAGATAACTTTAACCTTGTCCTTAACTTTTGAACTTAAGCGATAAGGACTTCATAATGACATGCATATTACACTAACAAATCTGTTCCTGATAGTTCCAAGGTAATTGGCTTCGAGACTTTGACTGGATACTAAACGTAGTTGCCATGGAAACGAGTTGTTTACTTTGCGATTGGTTAAAAAATCTTGCAATGGCAGTTATTTCAGAATACTTGTTATGATTATAACTATTACTGTTGTTATTGCTTGTATCGTCCTAGTGAACACATCTACACTACAGACACCTTAAATACCCGCTTTTTTTCAGAGTACAATGCCCTTAGTAAAGGAGCATTATACCCCAGCGGTCTCCTGAAGCCAGATGGATGGTAGTGTCACTTGTCGCCCTCCCAAAGGGATGCGGTATTCTGAAGGAAGTGGTTTCTTTCCAAGGAGAAAAAATGTTTTCTTTTGTATTATTTATTTTCATCGATAGGATAAGTCAGGCCATGTAATAAATCTCTCTCTCTCTCTCTCTCTCTCTCTCTCTCTCTCTCTCTCTCTCTCTCTCTCTGAGTATAGACAGTGCTGTCTTATCTAGGTCAATCCCACTCCCATTATTGGTATATATTATTCACTATTCAACTTATTATAGAAAGGCTTTGGTGTTATTGAATTCTTATAGATCCGGGAATAAAAGGTGTGGTTTACCATAATGGCTGGTTTTTAAAATCTTTATTTATTTATTTATTTTCGTCTGGGAGGAAATCTGTCTTAATCCACAAGGGACGGCTTATAGGGGAAAAGCGTTGTTTGGATAAGAGGATATATACATATTTTAAGGCGCTCGTTAAATCTTGATAGCTATTTCCTGCCCTCTGCACTGTCGTAAAATTCCAAATTGCAATTTATGTACGTGTATTTTTTTATAAATATGCATATATGCAAACTTCACCATCTCTTCCTGTCACGCTTAACTTCTAATATTAACTGTATTTACTTCATCGCTTTTTCCCTGCGCAATCTTCATTTCATTACGTTTTGCCTTTGTTTCCTTCTCTCTCCATCCGCGTCTCATTCATTTCCTGTCTGCCCACTCCATCTTTTTTTTGTGTCTCTCCTTCTTGAGACAATTTTCCTACCTTCGTGTTTCTAAACGCTTTTCCATTTTACATCTTGTTGCGCTTATTCAGTCTCCTCCACATTTCCTTCTGTTCGTTTGTTTCTTCCTTTTGATGTTCCACCTCTTGCGTTCTTCCAATAATTACTTTCTTCTCTCCTTTGATTTCGAAACTCCATAATATTTTATACGACGGTATCATCATTTCATTTAAGATTGTTTTAAGCTTTTTTTTTTCTCCTCGTCGTAAGGAACGTTAATAACGGTCGTAGAAGATGATAAGTTGTGTCTCTCTCTATCTCTCTCTCTCTCTCTCTCTCACTCTCACTCTCTCATGTTTCCACCTCTGAAGCGCCATTACATGATAGAAAGTAAACAGAGAAATTATTTAACGATTATGTAATTGTACGTTGTTTTGAGTGTGTAAAGTATTGACTACTAAGAAATTGTAGTCTAACCTCTTGGCTGGCAATCCAATCTGAAAGTGGATGATGTGGGAAAATAATAAGATAATAATCTTGAGTCTTACTGAATTTAACAGACTGAAGGACAGCGGAGCAGTGTTATAGGAAAGCTCAGGCAACTCTTTATTACTGAAGGAACACTTCAACTTAGCGGTCTTATCAGTTACCAGATTTTGATTATATCTGCCTATGCTACCCTTTTGTTGGGGGGGTTAATTTTTTATTATATCTTAAATTGATTGTTAATTTTATTGTCAGTATTCACTTGATTACTGCTATATTCAGTTTGGTTTTCTGTCCTCCTTCAGCCCTCTAGCCTCAGCAATTTTTATTTTTATTTTACTTAAGGTTAAAGTTAGCCATAATCGTGCGTCTGGCAAATATATAGGACAGTCCACCACCGGACTGTAGTTAAACTTTCATGGGCCGCGGCTCATACAGCATTATGTCGAGACCACCGGAAGATAGATGTATTTTCGGTGGCATTGATTATAAGCTGTACAGAAAACTCTATTGCGCCGAAGACACTTCGGCGCATTATTCACATGTTAATATTCATCACGGAATACCAAACCCTTAAGAAAGCGAGTTTTCACATTTGAATCACATGTCTTCCTTCGGAGCATAGTTCCCTTTGTCATGGAGCATGTCTCTCTCTCTCTCTCTCTCTCTCTCTCTCTCTCTCTCTCTCTCTCTCTCCTAGTATGTCCTTATTGAGACCTCTCTCTCTCTCTCTCTCTCTCTCTCTCTCTCTCTCTCTCTCTCTCCGTAAGGGACATAAATATACCCTTATTGAGACCTATACCCACTAGCCTTAATGGAATATGTTATTTACCGTCCAACTGTCCCTATGTGGAGGCTGTGTGGTATTAATTCTTCATTAACCTTGGGTTTATAGGTCTAGTTTATTATCCCCGTTTTCTTTACCTTCTTTTGGTTTTTGTTTTGCTCTCATTCTGCTTACTTGTTGTTTGTTTGTTTTCATTGTTTTTGTTTTTAGACAAACGAGCGCATAAATGCATGCATGCACGCTAGCATATAAGTACACATACACACCCACACACACCCACACAATGATTCAGCTGATAAAGATGAATGCAATGGCGACCTCTTTGTAAATTTGGAAAGAGATTTATATTGTCAGTCCCATCTCCCCCTTACCTGCGACCCACCTCATTTGACTAACTTCCACATACATAATGTGGCAGCATTAATGTCAACAGCAAAATCATGGGTTTATGGGTTAACATGTTTGTTTCCTTCCTCGGTTTGGAATCAAACATGTGAGTTCTCTCATTGATGATGTGAGCGTCGTAATATAATATATATAATACTATATATTATATAAATATATATAATATATATTTATACTATTATGTATGTATATGATATATATATATTAATATATATTAAATATATATATATTATATATTATATATATAGTATATATATAGATATATTGAATATATATATATATTTGTGTATATATATATATATATTTATATAATTATAGTATGTATATATATATATATAATAATAATCTATATCTATATATATATATATATATATGTATATATATATATATATATTATATATATATATATATATATATTATATATATATATATATATATATATAATATATATTTATAAATATATTTGTGTGTATGTGTGCATGTGTATTCACAGTTGTTTTGAATGTACAGTTATGTACCTGTGGCCAACGGCTTTGTAGTGCCTTTCCTTTGCTTACGTAGATAAATAGTGACCTTGAAAAGGAAGAAGCTGGAAAAATAGTTGAGTGAACATTGACTGTAGCTCCACATCTTAACAATTCTCTTATTTAAGGAGATCAATTTCATCAGTTTGTGTTATAAGTGATACCTCGTGAGTGATGGTCAGTTGTTTCTCAGTCATCCTCCTTCGCCCATCTTCCTCTTATCGGCCAATATTAAAATCTTTGGACTGTATGCACTTGCTTCACATACATGTGTCGATTCCATCGGTTTTGCATTGATGTTATGTGCATACAGGTTTGTGTAATTTTAATGCTTAAGTAAAGCAAATTATTTGGTTTGTTATAGTTTTCTACTTTCTGTTAGTTCCGGAAAATTACGGTGTCTCCATTGTATTATTCGCTTTAAAATGTGAAATACACCTTTGTATATGAAGAAGAGAGAGAGAGAGAGAGAGAGAGAGAGAGAGAGAGCTGGCGAAGGGGGTTTGGGAATAAAAGGTTGAAATGACAGAGAGGGATAGAGAGAGCGAGCCTGATCAGAATATTGATAACAGATAATGATGAAACACAAAGAAACATCACCTCCGACAAACATATGGATTTCAAAGATCATCAAAGGCTCCCTTTTTCCTGAGCGTTTCGTTCGTTTCCGAAAGTCTCCGACCGCATCTAATGCTGTGATCTCTATGCCAGGTGTTCCTCTTGAGAACCTCGTTATCGCCGCTTCAAGTCATCGGCCAAGACTGTGTAAGTGATTGTCATGTGGAGATTAAGAAGGAGGCGAACAGATGCTAACGCAGTTCGGTAATGTTTGTCGGGTAAATATTTTACCACTGATATCTTAAGAGGGTGAAGCCTGCCGCTAA
>NC_087208.1:27477553-27542553 GCF_015104395.2 Macrobrachium nipponense
AATATGTATACATATGTATACATATGCAAGGATTACATTTAGAAATACATATATTCCATATGTATAAATAAGATAATGACCTAAGAGGTCACTGTTGAGATAACAAGGAGTGTGATAAAGGTTTATAAACAGGACGCAAGCTAGGCTTTGATGTATTGAATCAGAAGCGCCCTGGTTTGCATTTGCCTGTGGTAATCAAATCCATTGTTGTGTCAAACAGGTCACATTGCTTCGCCTGAGAACCTATTGACCTATAACCCAGACGTCTACGTGACTTCCTCTCACATGTTCGTCTGTCTGTATGTTATGTATGCTGAGCTAAGCTGTGCTCTCCTATACTCTTGTAAATGCATTGTAACTTAGAAGTCTACTTCCACTCCTAGAAACAGGTTCTCAAAACCACCTTCTTGCCTTCTACTCAAGAGATGTAGTTTTGCAAATATATCGTTGTTAAGTTATCATCATGAGTTTGAAACATCTCCGCCTTTATACCCAAGAAGATACTAACTTAGAAATCATCGTCACAATATCAGACGAGGATGGGAAGTATACCACACGATACTTGCGTATAACATCGCAGGTCTAAATAACCTCACAGTGCGGCCTCATTATACAAGGCTTAGCACAACACATACACACACCACACACACATATATATATATATATATATATATATATATATATATATATATATATATTATATTATTTAATAAGTATATATTTACAAGGAAAATGTGGGATTGCATTAGAAAATACCAATCTGCTATCACGGGATTATCGGAAAAGCTTTCTGGCTTCTCCTGAACAAGGCGCGGTGTTGGTATAAAACCTATTAATTACTCTTAACAAAAACAACAGTTAACCTGAATATCAACAGTATTAAAAGAAAACCACCTATTGCTAGCGCCAGCAAACTCCTGTCCGTAATTATGCGGCATAAATCGCTCTTTTGATTACAATATTCCATATATACTTTGGACCCTAACAAAACTTTCCGTGTCACTTATATATGTTGCAGGCAGAGAGCGAAACCAGGCATTTCGCGAACTGCCTGAACTCTCAGGCAGATAGCGAAATGCACTAAGGGACATTTCATCGACCTTGGCCAGTCCCATACGACGCTCTTGATTGGCTTGGGATAAACCCATCACGCGGCTGGAACAGGGATGCCGTTTTGAGGAATTTCGACTGTTAGTGCGGCTTTCTGGTGACATCTGGCAACTCCCCGTGGCTTTTCCGACCACATGCCACGGCACTGAAGAATAAAATTCTTCACTTTGCCTTTTTATGTTTCTTTTATGAAAAAAAGCTATAAAACATATCCTGCTTTTATTGAAATCCTTTATTTGTCTTCGCCATAAATACTTTATGTTAAGCTAGTGATGCATTTTAACCATTAAATCATAAATAACGTTTAAAAAATCAGATGAAAAACATATGGTACAACTGCTAAAAGCCAATGTTGTGAAGAAAAAACGGCACCACTGGGCTGGAAACCCTCAGTCTCTCTCGAGAGTTCACATAGGCAGGAGGTATGATCCACCTCTCCTGAGGCATACTTTTGAAAGACGTATCTTTCAGGAGAGGTGGAACATGTATCCTACCCATGCGAACTCTTGAAAGAGACTGAGAGTTTCCAGCCCCGTGATTGGCTTATCAACAGCCAATCAGATGCGTCGTAAGGGACTCGCCTAGACATCAAAATTAATGTACGGTTGGTGTAAATCTACTATACTAGTACTAAACACGGCGAAACAGTGACTCACCTACACCATTTTGCAGTGTTTAGTACTAACCCCTGGGTGGCGATCAAATGTCCTGAAGTGCATTCATTCCGCTATCTGCCTGAAATTTCAGGCAGTTTCGCGAAATGCCCAGTTTCGCTATCTGCCTGTAACATATATTGACGTTTTGGTGTTTCTGGCTCCATTATACAAATGTAATAACACATACTTCAAGTGCTTATGAAATATTTTTTTCTGTGATCATACGAGTACGTAGGGTTGCATTATATTGGGCATACAAGACGGAATAATTTGGTTTCATTTTCAAAACGTCTCCCTACAGTCTATTACCGATAATATTAAAAAATAGAATCCTCGGGAAAAAAATGTTGATATTCATTGCTAATTTAGCAAGAAATGGAAGCGCACGTAAATATGCTCAAGTTTAAACCTACTAAATCTAAGGTAATTAGCATATAGACGCGCTAGCTCGAACGTAAATAAAAACAAAAAAGCACTGCAGGTATTCCTGCATGTGCCAAGGGGCCCCAAAAAAATTCGTACGAAAAACTGCAAAGTGAATACAAGTCATTTATTTTCCAAGAGGAAAAAAATAACTCTTTGCAAGAAAAACTTTTAAAATGGATTTACAGTGTCCAGCCTATCCGGCTGCCATTGCTGTCAGTCTGTCGGAGCTGTGACCCTCGTAAATACTATTTGCAGGTCCTTTGGCAGTTGTAGTTCAGGGTGAAAGGATATATTCTTCGATGCGATTTCATTCTATTTTCTTATTCATAATACATACATACATACATACACACACACATACATACACACACACACACACACACACACACACATATATATATATGTATATATATATATATATATATATATATATATATATATAATGTATATATATATGTATATATATATATACATATATAATATATATATTATAATATATATATATATATATATATATTTGTACATTATTCCCAAACCTTTTGCATAATTCATTCATAACATAATCGTTATCAACAGTGTATTCAACACTGGTATACATACATGCATACATATATATATGTATATAATATATATACATATATATATATATATCATATATATATATATATATATATATATATGATATATATATATATATATTTGTACAGCATTCCCAAACCTTGTGTGTAATTTAGTCATGCCATAATTGTTATCAACAGTGTACTCAACACTGGTATACATTTCTGCGTGGTGGCAGTTGCATACAGACACAACCAAACACAGAGATGCAAAGCAGCAACAGCGGCAATGGCACAGGTCACGGTCGTCACGGTCAAAGTAAATGCACTTTTTATATATATATACGAAAATCAAACTCATCAAAACTTGACATTTACCGTTGTATCTCCTCGCCAGGTCAAAAATAAAATAACAATATTCCATCTCGAGTATAACTAAACACAATATATTTTCACAAACCAAGCACACGTCCACACATGTAGACACCCACACAAACACGCACAGCATAGGAATTCGAACACTTTCACTTCCAGAATCGGGAGTCACATTTCTACAACAAATCAGGACTTCGGAAAGGTAGGTTCCTATCGAATTTCCTTTCAACCTGCACACGATCCTGTCTTCTCACTTTCTTCTGACTTGAAAATGCAGCTCAGATGATCTCCTTTTTCTTCTCCTTAAACCAATCGATTATTCCCTCATCTCACTACTGACAGCTTTTAATTCCGCTTCTTACCCTCCTCTACCCACAAAGACTCAATGCTGTAATTTATTCACCTTTTTTCTTATGGGACATGTCTCCGGTTTTCGGCAAATATTGTTGGATGATGTGGCTGGCCTCGCGCCATTTTTCATCATGGCTGCAGCCCGCAACAGTGGACTTGACAAGATTCGTTGCTGACGTCAACAGAGCAAAAAAGGGTTTTCTTCTAAGGTGCCTTACCTTCCTCCAAATGTGGCACATAACTGTAGAAAACTAATTCTTCAAGTCTTGTACTTCATGTTTTCTTGAGAAAAAGGAATATGAATGGAAGAGGCAAGAATACAAATAACCACTCCAAGAAATTAAGAGAAATGCAGACAACCTATATTGTTTGTTTGTTTGTATGGTGTTTTTACGTTGCATGGAACCAGAGGTTATTCAGCAACGGGACCAACGGCTTTACGTGACTTCCGAACCACTTCGAGAGTGAACTTCTATCACCAGAAAAACGCATCGCTCACACCTCAATAGAATGCCCGAGAACCGAACTTGCGGCCACAGATGTGGCTCGCCTACACCATACCGACCACGTCACTGAGGCGTTTCAGACCACCTCTATTACGTCTACAAGACTGCATATAAGGCATTCGCATACAATGTATAAACCTATCAGTCTGAAGAATGGTTACTATTTAATGTCTGTTTTGACAATAAGCCGTAGGCAAACCTGATATTGATTTATCGTTACCTAATTAATCAATTTGACGGTTGTGGGAACCACCATAACTGCTTTGATCCCCATTTTTTCAAAGTATGACTCACAGTGAAGAGAAAATTTCTTGAAGCTTTCTTTCCAATTAGTTCCCATGGAAGAAAATGGTGTCGCGTCAGCTTTAAACCTAATTTTGCGGTTAACACACCGACATGACTTCTGAAGGTTCATAGTATCTCTCAGGGTCAAATTTATCTAATCTTATCAATTGCCTCTAAAAGTTTTGTATCATAGAATTCCCTAGTTGATTCCAGTTCACAGTTAGGAAAAAGTAATCGGTAAGTAAATGAGGAAGGCAGAAAAACAAATGATCAAAATCTATAAAACAGAACTTGGAGTAATGGAAGGATATTCGAGAAAAAGAAATCTACATTTCATCTTCAAGAAAACACACAGCTAGTAAAAGGATTCTTTAAATAAAAGAATAAAACATCCTGCTAAAATGAGATTGATGCTTGCCAAACAAGGCAAACGCTGTTGAAATTCGGAGCATAATACTAGCAAAAGGAACGGACTGCTAAAACGAGGTGAATAGAAGTCCAGAAAACATGCCGTTAACCCAAGACGGGTCACCCGCCACAAATAACTCAACATCGCAAATCAGGCAGCAAAAACATGGCAGGAACATCATCCGAAAGACCTGAAGCATCACGATCCAACATCGCTGCCCTTGTTCCCTCGGCCACCGATGCACGTGTAATGATGTGAACAGGTCCACCTTTCCACAGTTCCCTAAACACGACGAGAAAATCACCCCAGGAGATCGCTGATGCATGCAAACAAGCGCTTGCTCAAATCCCCCATGTTCCGGCGGAGGCACACAACGCTTTCTCTTTTTTTTTTTTTTGGAGAGAGAGAGAGAGAGAGAGAGAGAGAGAGAGAGAGAGAGAGAGAGAGAGAGATGCTCGTTTTCCACAGAGCTCTTTCTCCCTCTCTCTCCTGTGGATATTTTACTTATAATTATCTATTTTCACGTCTATTATTACTATTCCTGCATGACTTTATATTCTCGATTTGCACATAAGCATATATACACACACAAACATAAACACACTAATCATATATATATATATATATATATCATATATATATATGTGTGTGTGTGTGTGTGTGTGTGAGTACATGTTTGTGTGTGAGTATGTGTGTACAGAGGGCACGGAATGGAAAAGAATGAAAGAGAATATTTCTGGAACAATCTCAATTTGTACCTGGCTACATCTGGAGAATATGAGTGGGATGTGTTGGGTGACTTAAATACAAAGTTGGGTGAGGGAGAAAGAGACATCGTATTTAGTTATGGAATTCTTTAAATATTATCAATGTCTGGCGTTCGTTCCATCATTCAGAATTCTACAAACACACAAGGGGACAGATCTGTTGGTGAATTTCACGTGGTGCACTGTAGGCATTACTACTAAAGGGTGTTTGCAGAGTCCCTTCGGTCTATAACTGAGCCCAATTTTCAGCCTTTGGCTTTACCTCCATTCCCACTTCCTTTCTTCAGTCTCTTACTATTACTTCTTTATATAATTGTGAGGTTTTCTTCCCATTCCACCTCTGGAATCTCGTCATTCGTTTCCTTTATTTCGAAGACCTCTCTATCTTACTGTCCAAAAAATCCATATCCAGCTTTTCACCTCCCAGAGCTGGGCTGAACAGCCTACACTTCATAATTCAAATCAAATCATGAGTCAACCTTCAACTAAAGGGAATCGGACAAATAAATCACTGAAATTTACTGAGAAAGACATCACATAAAATGCGCCTGAAAGACCTGAATGTAAAATGAAAAGTCTTCATATGGGTAGATGAAATGTCATGGGATGTGAAAGTGGCCACTGATTTTAGGATAGGAGAAAGGGATACAAAAGGCAATCGAATCCTGCGGGACACAGACAGAATGGTGGAAAAGGGCAGATGGGAAAACCACCAATGTTCAGCAATAGGAACTGGAAAGTGAGAGGTGAAGGAATGACAAAACCCACAAAATAACCAACAGAGAAAAGGGGTAAAGCTCGGAGCATCAATTTTAGATAATATGGTTCTTGCCAAACTAGAGATATTTGACATTTGATTCTCCCAATCTCCAGCAAGGAAATCAAGGTTAATAAAAAAATTACGGGAATCGCCAGTTTTTCAGAGGAAAGTGCATCCAAAGACATGAAGAGAAGCAATTTCAACAACTTTCGGTTAAGGTCACCAAAATAATGTATACACGGAACCCACTTTTAGCGGGGCAGTAGTCATATTGAGAGTCATACGGTTAGGAGGTGGGGTAGGAGGGATCTGGGGCGCGAGGCGGGTACTGAGGGCTTTTGGAGAGATTAATGTGGCTACTTTTATTCAAGTTGGTCAGCTTTAACACCAACTCCGGCATCTCATCATTTCGAGTCTACTTATTGTGGGTTTCAGGCGTCTGGTCAGTCCGGAACCTCTCAATAAAATGATCTATAAGCCATAACTCTATCAACGAATCGAATATGTATTTTCTCGTAGGTCAGCAAAACCCATTTATAAACAAAAATATCAGTATGTCGATTGCATCTGTGGTCGTCCAAGCTGATTGCATATCGACATATTACTCAAATTTCGCAATAACCAGATCACAAACAACTCATTAATTATAAAATAACGGGGATACTTATTAAGTTAATTAAGAAGACGAGTATTGGAAATAAATATAAAATAAAGCTTAATGAAGATATCTAATCACATTTATGGAAGCAATTAATTTGGGCCGTCATTAATGAAATTATACTTAAAAAAAAAATTAAGTTACTCTGGTCAACCTAATTATATCACTTGAACCTGGCCTTATAAACTAATGGCAATATTGGGATATTTTTCATTCCATATTATACACAAGAAACATTCAGGATTTTCGCTTTAATTTCCTTTACCTCCCAAGTTTCCCGTTAATGCTTTCCCATCATTTATATATATATATATATATATATATATATATATATATATATATATATACACACACACACACACACACACACACACATATATATATATATATATATATATATATATATATATATATATATATACAAATATACAATCGCCTCCAACGCTGTGTAACGCTATGAACCGCTGCTAGATATCTCTCACATGCTTTTACTTTTTTGTGTGCTTTGTCTTCTACCAATTTCCACCTACCTCTAACCTCTTCTTTATAATTCTTATTCAATTAGGATATATATATATATATATATATATATATATATATATATATATATATATATATATATATATATTATATATGTGTGCGTGTGTGTGTGTGTGAGCCAGAGTCTGGTGGCTGGTACACTGACTTTCCCATCGAAAGAAGCAGAATTCGATATTGGAACTGCCCGTTACATCCACCATGTCACAGTCGGAAAAAGCACTGAATTGCGCATCCAGCAGTTAGTCAACGTCGGTGGGTCGCAACTTGGGTGAAGAAGAACACTGGATTGCCTAGTCCAACCTAGAACACTCAGAATCAGAATAGAAAGGCTAATTCGCCTAGGAGCGACCCTTCCTAGGGAATAAAACTTATCAATAAAAATGACGTATCATACACAGTTAGACAGAGAGGCAGACAAATTATCAGACAGAGCAAAAGACCCACATTTTTCGTCCTCGAAGGCTTCACGAGCGAAGCCTACCTCATAAAATGAAAATGAAGCAATGAATACATAATCGTTAATTGTCTGCTGCTGATTAATGAGCAGGGCATGTCATTTATTCCGTCAATTGACAAGGCATATAAATAAATTATAAACTTGCAATAATACCCAAAGGGATGGGCCACAAGGGGGATTTGGGGGGGGGGGGGGGGAGAGAGAGAGAGAGAGAGGTTCTGGGGGAAAAGGGGGGGAGTTCAGCGACATGTTAATTAGTGCACCGTGAATGCATTCATTTGCAAGAACATCATTATTTTAACTTTTTTTTCTTCCCCAGTCTCGCTGGCTTTCTTTTTAGACGCGCATCAAAATATACAAGTAATCTTGATTGACAATGTAAATTAATAGGATTCCATCCCGGCCTCATTATAATTCGCAAGCGCGCCTTTCCTCTGCCTCTTACGAATAATGACAACTAAGTTCAGGAAAAAATTGAAAATTGAAAAAAAATTTTTTTGCATCATAACTCATTCTGAATTTAATCCCAGCATCATTAATTCATATATTTTTGTAAATCCGCTTCAGTGAGAGAGAGAGAGAGAGAGAGAGAGAGAGATATGGGTCGACTTACGGATAAAGGTCAATAGGTCGTTATAATAATAAATGTTCCGGTGACCTACTCTATACATATTTATGAAGAGAAATATTTCTTGAAATTTCTTTTCCTTGGAAACACTCACGGAAAATGGAAACAAAAAAAGTATCCCAGATAAGAAAGCGAGCTTAGAAGTGTATATATATATGGATATATATATATATATATTATATATATATATATATATATATATATATATATATATTATATATATATATATATATATATATATATATATATATATATATATATATATATATACGTATATATATATAATATATGAATTCTTATCACAGCCTCTGTTCGTCCGCTAGTTCGAATCTACGGGAGGACGAAATTATTACCAACTAAAAAATTCCCCTTCGATTAACATACATGAAAATATATTAATTCCGAAGTAAAGCGAATTGGATATCAAAGGACATTTGTGTCTTAATGCATATATATATATATATATATATATATATATATATATATATATATATATATAGTATATATATATATATATATATATATATATATATATATATTATATATATTCACTTCGGATTACAAAAAGGAGAGAAGCTCCCTCCGATAAGGTAACTACAGAATGATTTTCTTAAGGAGACAGTCTCAAGGGAAGAAGTGGGCGTGTTAAGTCACTCAAACAAGATTATCCTTGACGTAACCAAAGCCATAAAAAAAGAAGACGAGTGCAATAATCAGGAGACCGGACAATCCTAAATAAAAGACGACTATTCCTAAACAGGAGCCATTAAAGGTGTTATTACGGAGCTCCGGAAAAATCAAGAAGGATCCGATTACTACGCTGAAAAATGAAGTAGAAAAATAAAGTATGTAAAAAAAGCGTCGAGGTTTCTTCGGCGCAACTGAGTTTTCTGTACATCGTATAATCTAGGGCACTGAAAACAGATGTATCTTTCGGTGGTCTTGGTATATATAATGCTGTATGAGCTGCAGGAAACTTTAACCACGGCCGGTGGTGGGCTGTCCTTTATTGTTGCCAGATGCACGATTATGGCTAACTTTAACCTTTAAATAAAACGAAAATGACAGAGGCTAGAGGGCTCCCATTAGGTATGTTCGGTGACTGGAGGGTGGATGAACAACAACAATTTGCAGTCATCTAGCCTCTGTAGTTTTTAAGATCTGAGGGCGGACGAACAGACAATGCCGGCAATACAGTTTTCTATTAAAGAAAACTAAAATGATGAGTGACGTAAAAGGAGTCCTGTGGCCTTGTATTTATGCCAGAGATATAAACGACATTGGTAAAGGTCGACGATGAAGAGCACTCGCGCCATCTACAGGATTTTTTTTAAGGGATTTGGTATAATGTACAGCAGTCAAACAGCTCATTATAACTCTTGGATGTCTCACTGGTTCCCGTCTTCGAAAGATATGATACTTAAGTTTTTAAAATCAAATCAATGTCGAAATAAGCCAGTGTCCTGGGTACCACAATGCAAGTGTCTTTTAGGTTCATATGAGTCGTTTATTCAGACTCAACTTCTGCTGGCCAACTGGACAAAGAAGGTAGCATAATTTCCAAATAGTTGTTAACGACGGATTAGGAAAAAATTGTACAAGACGTTTTTACAAAAAAAAAAAAAAAAAGGGACCTTCCCCTAGTATGTATCCATCCCCCTTTGCGGCGTGTTTAATATTAGCCTGTTGGGATCACCGTAAAAACATAAACAAAAGACCCCCAAGAAATATGAGTCCTAGATATCGAACCCTAAAAACCCTTAGGGGTCATAGGGGTCCTATAAGAATATCACCATGAACAATTAATGCACTTACCTTCCCATATCATAACAGATGAACAAATAACGCGTGGATTATATAACGACTGAAAACAGCACATTACAATCATTAATTAAAACAATCCTCGAAATTTATAGCAGAACAGAACACTGAATATTTCGTCATTTTGCTACACTCTTCCTATATTGGTAATACAAAGTCTGCTCTCACGATGAAATAAATGTTGAAAATAATGACATCACTTATCTCGACCTATTATATCCTATTTGCTTCATTCTCATTTTCCTGGCCTCTTTCTTTCATTCATAATTTCTTATTCTTCTTTCCTCCTCCCACATTCTCTTTCATACTCATTTTCTGTTTTGTCCTTCCCCCTTTCTCGTTTTCTTTGATCTCCTTTCCTATTCCCGATTTTCGTCTCATCCATATCCCCATTCCAATTCGCTCTTACCTGTTACTTGTTCCTGTCCAATTGTCCTTAGCACCACTCAAGATAAAATAGCTACAGTGATAAACGGTGATTTTATTCAAAACTCAAAAACTAAGATAGCGTGAAATTATGTAAGGAAGTCGACAATTGCCTAATGAGATATAGTATTCTCTTCTCTCTCTTCTCTCTCTCTTTCTCTCTCTCTCCCTATATATATTATATATATTATATATATATATATTATATATATATCATATATATATAATTATAATAATATATAATATAATTTATATATATGATATATATATATATATATAATATCATATATAGATATATATATTAATATATATAATATATATAAAGCTTAGTGCCAGGAGCCAGGAGTCAATCCATATTAATAATCATCAATGAAGGGAAGAGGACACACACAGATGTACATGCTGTCTTTATTGCGACGTTTCGTAATTATCAAATTAATTACATCATCAGGCTGTTAAAATGAAAAATAAAATTCCTAGTAAAATTGTAAAAACAAAACTAAAAATTAAAAATTCAGAAATGCAAAAGCTAAAAAAATCATTCTTACTAAGTATACAAAATATACACATTAAAATTAAGGAAATTAAATTATTTAAAAGGACATACATTAAAATAAAAGATAAATGAACATAAAATAAGCAAAAATTGACAAAAATTTTAAAGCAGCAGTGAACAGTTATATTTTGTACACTTAGTAAGAATAATTTTTTTAGCTTTTGCATTTCTGAATTTTAAATCTTAGTTTTGTTTTTACAATTTTACTAGGAATTTTATTTTTCATTTTAACAGCCTGATGATGTAATTAATTTGATAATTACGAAACGTCGCAATAAAGACAGCATGTACATCTGTGTGTGTCCTCTCTTCCCGTTGCCCATTGATGATGATGAGATGATGATGATGATGATGATGATATATAATATATAATATTAATATACGAGATATATATATATTATATATATATATATATATATATATATATATATATATATATATATATATATATATATATATATCTAAGTATATGCACACAGACACACAGACACACACACACACACACACACACACACACATATATATATATATATATATATATATATATATATATATATATATATATATACACACACACACACACATATATATATATATATATATATATATATATATATATATATATGTGTGTGTGTGTCAGATGAAAGAGGGCTATAATTAATAATATATTTAATATACCATTGTGATGTGATGTGCTGTGACTTTTTTAGAATGCGCACATAGAGACAAGAATCCGAAGCAATGACCTGAGAAAGCTGATAAATCATTTCTGGGATGGAGTGATACGAAGATGCATAGTTAAGCGGGTCAATGTTCGTGAGTTCATGGGGTCTTGTTCAAGTGCCTTTAGAAACTGGTTGTGACCAGTTTTGTGTGAGTTCATATGTACGTGTACAAACTATGGCTTAGCCAAATCTATGGGAGACTTACGGAGAGGTCTGTGGGAGAAAGGCAGAATGCTGGGATAGCTCTGCGAAAGTCTTAATTATTTGTGTGTGGTTTTCCAGGCTGTAATGGGTAAGTGTTGTATTACTTTAGCCAAAGGGATGGCTTGTTTGATATCTGCTAAAGATGTTTAATCTTTGACTTTGTCTTAACAATTGTGTGTGCTTAGGAGTATGTTCTCGTGTCTTTGCAACAGGCGGTTCTAGTGAGGGGACCGAGAGTCCCGTGTGGAGGAAACTATTATATTTTGGAGAAGAGATTGGTGTGACTAATTACTGATTGAGACATTTTAATACGGGGGTTATTTAAGTAGTTTGTCTGTGAGACTTGAATTATTATCTTTCCATTGTTGAATAAATATTATATTTTTTGTAACTTTGACTCTGATTTGATGACCTGTTAGAATGGAGAGAGAGAGAGAGAGGAGAGAGAGAGAGAGCGAGAGAGAGAGAGAGAGAGAGAGGAGAGAGAAGGCTATGCCAGAGAGAGAGAGAGAGAGATGGGGGGGGGGAGAGATTGTGTGTAATTGGTTCGCCTTAACGCTTAGGCTTTAACGCATACCAAATATTAAATACCCTTTGCTGGTAATAGGTATCAGCGGGTGGGTAATATTATATAATATATATATATATATATATATATATAGATATATATATATATATATATATATATATATATATATATGTGTGTGTGTGTGTGTGTGTGTACACAAATATTTATATTCCATGTATATGGCCTTGAGCTGAAAATAAAAATTATTATTATTATTATTATTATCATTATTATTATTATTATTATTATTACGCTGGAAACAGCATGTAAATATACTGTTTAAATGTTTAATATTATAAAAAAAGGAGTCTGCACCTATAACTTCAAAATAAAATTAAAATTCAGATTTACATTGACGTAAGAAAATCAAGAGGAACATAACATTGCGTTTGATACCACGAGTTCGCTCCAACCCCTTCAAAGATGAATCAATAAAAAAGTAAATATAAATACAAAGGCACCTTCTCTCGAATACATGAGAATTCTAAAAACATGAAAATAAAATATCACGGATCCTTACATGTATGTATTGTGGACAGAGGAAGAAAAAAAAAACGCAGGAATAAAAAAAATGGAATAAAACTTGCAGACACGATACCCAGAATGTATAAATTGGAGACAGGTTCTCATAGCTTCTTTTTTTTATTTAAATTTTCCCGGAACAATTATCGTCTGCCATTCGCCATCAGTCGAGATGGCAAAGTTACGACCGGCATTAATTGCAAAACTCGTTGCAACGTTAAGGAGCCTTTTCTTCTGGCTTGTTCGGGAAGCTAAGGTTTTTCTTTTCTCTCCTCTTTTCGACGAAGATGTATCTAGGTATTTACATTATATATACATATATGTGTGTGTGTGTTCTTTCACTCTGTATATATGTGTGTATATATATAAAATATAAATATTAAATATATAATTATAGATATACAGATATATACTACTAAGATAGTATATACTTATAATCATATATATATTTATATGCACCAACATACGTCTACGTGTCTTGATGTGAATTTGAGAAAATGCGTACAAGATTAAATGTGCATAGATGAACACACAAAACATATTCATTCCAAAGTGCATATACAACAATTAGGCAAAAAGATGATAATAAGATATATAGTATATGTGTGGAATAAAATATTCCAGATACAGGAAGGAAAAGCAAATAAATTCTGATAAATAAGTATATGGAGAGAGTGAATTATTATAATAATAATAATAATAATAATAATAATAATAATAATAATAATAATAATAATAATAAGAACACGACTAATAGTAAAGCAGGGATTTCAGACAACCATTTTTAAACGTGAGCGGAAATATGATTACTTGCTTAAAAATGGTAGTGATCTAGATTTTAGTCGGAGTCTCCACAGGTCGAAGAGAGTAGCTACATTCAAGTTTCACCAGGGAGGGGACCATATGATTTCAGATACAGAACCTCTACAGTTGAGACATACGATGAAAGTCTGCCTAAAATAGGGGCAGTGATGAATGGATTGCATGCAGATTCTCAACATGGTACAGAGAGAAGGAAATTATGCTAAAAAAAGACGGAAGCGTCGAAGTGATTCCAGGCATGGAACCTCAACAAGGATAACAAGAAAACTGGTCTAAGAAAAGAAAAGGGGTTATTGACGAAGTTACTTCGGACGGATTACGTCAAGAGGAAAAAAAAATCGGTACTTGGCCTGACAATGGATTGAATTGCATACAGGATTTAGGTCAAAGGCCTAGTAACTCTGGGACCTATGAGGTCATTCAGCGTTTAAACGGAAATTGACAGTAAAAGGTTTGAAAGGTGTAACAGGAGGAAAATTCTTGCAGTTGAACTATAAATCAATTGTTAGGAGAGAGTGGAAAGGAAGATGGAAGGAAGAGTACATGGACGGAAGTGCAGTGAAAGGAACGAAGGGGTTGCAGGTAGGACTCGAAGAAGGCGCGCTGCAAAGAACGTTAAGTAGTGCGTACAAAACTTGAGCGGTTGAGAGAAAATCAGAATTTGAGACCAAAATGAGCATTAACGAAGTGACTTCAGACACATAACTGAAAATGGAAGGTAGAATTAGAACTTCTTCACTAAACTGGCAATGACGAAGTGATTTTCAGAAAATCTGAATATCTGTATAAAAAGACGAAAGATTTCACAAAATAAAATAAAATAAAAACTGCGCCGAAGCGAGTTTTCTGTTAAGTGTGTAATGAAGAAATGAGGGCAGACGGACAGACAAAGAGCCATCTCAATATGTTTTTTTTTTTTACAGAAAACAATAAAAAGAAAGAAATTTCCACGTGTATTCAATCCACCCCACCGACAAAATAGCAAATTCAGAAACGGAAAACCACTTGTCACGAAACACGCATCAATTAGTCAGTATTTAGTTGGTTTTTAATCTGCAACTGGGGGTTGATACGATCTAAAATTTGTCTGAATCATCAAATATCAATAACTGAAAACCACAAATATGCAAACAAACAGAAAAACAGAATTACCTAGAGCGTAAAAAAAAATTTCCGAGAAAGCGAAACATGAAATAGATATGAAAAAGTCAAAACACAATCCTCATACTTTTATTGCTATTTCTTTTTACCAGAGAGAGAGAGAGAGAGAGAGAGAGAGAGAGAGAGAGAGAGAGAGAGAGAGAGAGAAAGGACAATAAAAAAATATGTACAATACCAAACGAAAGGTTTAGACAAAGACAGGAAAGCACAGAAATAAAACGGAGATGAAAACACTAACAGTGTGCCCACTTACTCTGGAAAACGTATCATAAACAACATATCTCGGGTCTCTCTCTCTCTCTCTCTCTCTCTCTCTCTCTCTCTCTCTCTCTCTCTCTCTCTCGTTTCAAAAAAAAGAGGGGGTTTTAATTATTTATTTTTTAGATCTGGACGTTTTGAAGATTACAGAAGGAAAATTGCGTTGTAAAAGTATTTATGAGCCATTACGAGAAGGCGCAGAAATGCTTTCATTTACACTGAATTTTTCATGAGAGTTCATTCACAATTATTAATTTTCTATTGATAGCCCACACGAGCGCCCTTAATGGTATATGTCTCAATCAAGACCCCCTAAGACGGGTCAGCCAAAGAGGATTATGGATGATTTACCCGTCCGATGTCCTTGGCTTGGACCAACCACACGCACTATGAGCTAATTGAGTTCTGGAATCTGGTCTCAATAAGCCATTAAAACCCTCTCTACTGACGTTAAAACTTTTGTATCCGTAATGTTATATTATAAGAACTGAAAAACTAATGAGAAAACAAGAATCTCAATTACCATCTAAAAATACCAGGAAAAATTACAATTTTACTTTCACCGTATTGAAGATGGGGGTGATGAAATCTGATAACGTACTCTGCACAAACACACACAAGTGCACCGGAGTTCAAGCACCAGGAAATGGTAAACAACACGCGAATTTCATTTCTGGTAAGACAAAACAATGACGGATATTCAACTTTAAAAACAGAACAATGCGATGACGTTCACCCGGACAAAAACAAAAAAGTTAGATATCTAACCTCAACAGGAACGAGAAACGTGAAATTTTATCCCAAATAAAAGCAGTAATGTATCAATTTCACAGAGAGCATTTACATGGAAGAGAAAACCGGAATATCAGCCTATAATGTAATTGAAGTAGTAACTTCAAACAGTCAGACCCGACAACTAACAAGATAAGAATTTTGACCAAAACAAGGGAATTAGTGTCGATATCAGAGACATATCTTCAAAGCGAAATACGAATATTATGAAAAGGGCACTGACGAAGCGATATCAGACACAAACTCAGCAGGAAAGATAAAATCGAATTATTTGTTTAAAGAGAGAAGTAGTTCAGTGACCTCACACAGAACAGGTCGAGGCCAGAGAAAATCTAAATGCTGCCTGAAAAGTGAATGGGTTGCTATTTCAGAAAACAAAATTATTAAAATCAATCTTAACTAGAAAAAATTCTTGCAGGTGTTCAAGAAATACTGCAGGTGTTCAAGAAAGATCAGATCCTGCAGGTGTTCAAGAAAGAGTAAATATTGCAGGTGTTCAAGAAAGAGGAAATATTGCAGGTGTTAAAGAAAGAGTAAATCGCGCAGATGTTCCAGGAAGAGTAAAGCGCGCAGGTGTTTAATTCAATTCAGAACAATAAATCAGATATTAACCAATTAGTTATGTAATACTCGATGGTTAATTTAATTCAAAAAATTACTGACTTATCAAATGTATCAGCACATACGTATCAAACGACAAGAGAAAGAGAGAGAACCTTAACCACTTCCTCTGGGAAAAATACCTCGGGCAAAACACACTCTCTCTCTCTCTCTCTCTCTCTCTCTCTCTCTCTCTCTCTCTCTCTCTCTCTCTCTCTCTCTCTCTCTCTCTCTCATATCAAGTCTCAACAAGCTAGTATAAAATTATCAACTGACTGATTAAAAGTTGTTTGGCACTAAAATCTTTCATTAATACTGTCAAGTACTGAACCCCGAATTAATAAGGGAAATACCAATATTAAGCCTTAAATACGTCAAAGAACTTTCCTTAAAGGGTGAGCAACGAAACGATTCAACACAACTTTTAGAGTAAATGCTTAGAAATTTTGTCGAAAATGGCCCTAGACAAACTAACTTTAGGCATCTCATCTACAGCGCAGAGATTAGAATTAGCATTAAAAAGTCAGTAATAAAGGGATTTTAGATTAAAATCGGACTAAGCAGATAAAAGTTTTTTTTTTTTTTTTCATGAGAAATGGGGCAAAAGAGAAAGTTTTTTATCCCTCGGACATCGAACCAAACAGACAAATTTATTTTTACTCAAAAATTGGGAAAAACAAGGAAATCTGGCAAAACCGTCCAAAAGTTTTATTTCCCTCAGAAATCGTGCTAATAAGATTTAAAAAAAAAATTACCCTCATAAATTGGGCAAAACAAAGAAGGGTTATTTCCTCAGAAATCGGTCAAAACAGAGAAAAGTTTTTCTCTCAGAAATCGGGCAAAACAGAGAACAGTTTTTCCCCTCAGCAATCGGGCCAAACAGAGAACAATTTTTCCCTTAGAAATCGGGTAAAGGGGAAACAAAAATTTCCCTTAGAAATCGAGCAAAACACTTTTTTTTTCTCAAGAAAAAGCACTCAAGATGTCACATGAAGAATGATTTTAGACAAACGAAGACAACACAACAGGGCAGAGAAAATGGGAGTTTTAGTATAAAACCACCAGTGACACAAAACCTGTATATGGCAGATAAAACGGAGAATCTTAGCCTAAAAGTGAGTGAAATTATTTAAGAAAAAAAAAGGTAAAACTCAACAACTTCAGCTGCAAGATCTTAAATAGATAATCATGGCACCTTTCATCTTAAGAATCATAAACAATATTTATATAGTCAACGGTTATCCGTCATTTAATCCTCGAACATTGTTGCTTCATTTCTGAGTAATAGAAACAAATATAAAAAATTCCAAAATCCTACCCTTGCCTTGTTACTTTTGTTTCCCTTTGTGGAGAGAGAGAGAGAGAGAGAGAGAGAGAGAGAATATACCCAGACCATCAAACGAATGGGTTAGCAAATAAAAGAAAGAAAAGCACGGAAATAAAAGGGAGGAAAAACACTAACGGTGCGTCCACTTCCTCTGGTTAACGTACCACAAACAGAACACCTTCTCTCTCTCTCTCTCTCTCTCTCTCTCTCTCTCTCTCTCTCTCTTTCATCGACTAAAGCGAAAGAGTGTTTGATCTGAACCATCTGAAGATCAGAGTAGAAAAGCACAGTGGTCTTCGGCAAGCAATACTTGGCAATAATGGAAAGAGACATAAGGCCCGATTTCATTTAACTCTAAAAGTAAATTTGTACAGATTAATATATCAGGTCCTCTCTCTCTCTTTCTCAGAGCATATCTATTCCAAAGCGAGCTCACTGTCTCTCATTCTCTCTTTCTCTTATTGAGAAAGTAAATTTGAAAACTAGCCCTAACGCCGATTATTTCACCAAAGATAAAGTTAATTTTAAAAGGATACCATCTCTCTCTCTCTCTCTCTCTCTCTCTCTCTCTCTCTATTTTTGTAGGGTAAATACAAAGAAACGCTTGCTCCCTTTCATCCTTAAATTAAGTTATTTACATCCAGTATAGATCCAGTATATATAGATAGATAATGTATATATTATTTATCTATATATAATAACTAAATATATATATGATATATATATATATATATATATATATATATATATATAATATATATAATAATAATTATATATAATATATATTATATATTATATATATGTATATATTACATATATATTTATATATATTATATATATATATATATATTTATATGATATATATAATATATAAATATCTAATATTATGTATATATATTATAGATATATATATATAAATTATTTATAATATCTAATATATAATTATATATATAATATATATATAGATATATAGATTATTATATTAATAATATATATTACTATTATCTAAATATAATATATATATATATTATATTATATTATATATATATATAGTCTTTATATAATTAATATTACTATTATATTATTACATACATACACACACACACACACCACACACACACACACATATATATATATATATATATATATATACTATATAATATATATATATATATATATATATATAATTTAATTTCAACCAAACTTGGTATACATAAGACTTACCATCTGGAAAAGAATACTGTGAGGATAAGACATCACTGGTACTAACAGGGGGTTTGGGGGCGACATAAAAATAACCGAAAACGACAGATATTAGTGTCTAATCCATAGTTTCTGAGGTTGCTGAGATGAATAGTGACACCCCCAATGACCTTCAAATCCAAGTTAAGCTCTGATAGGGAGTGGGGTGGAAAGGGGAGGGAAGGGGATGATATGTAAAAATAACTGAAAACGACAGACAGTAATATCTTATTTATAGTTTTCAAGATCGCTGAGATGAATAGTGATACTCACGATGTCATTTAAGTCTAAGTTCAGCCCGGATAGGATGAGGGGGTGGGAAGGTGGTAACATCTAATAATAGTTGAAAACTACAGATATTAGTGTCTAATCCATAGCTTTTGAGGTCGCTGACATGAATAGTAACACTCCCTTTTAAGACCAAGTTCAGCCTCGATAGGAAGGGGGGTTGAGACGGGGTGAAAAATAAAATGTGAAAAATAAAATGACAAAAATGATAGATGTTAGTGTCCCTAATCCATTGTTTTTGAAGTCACTGGGATGAGCATAGATACTACCACTGCCTTTCAAGTCCAAGTTCAACCCCAATAGGAATGCCCCCCCCCCCCCCCCCCCCCCCCCCGTGAGAAGGGGTGAAATATAAAATTGTCAAAAATAATGGGCAATGTAGCTGAAGCAACTATCTTAACGGGAAAAAAAAGGAGAAAGAGTTTACCGGTTGTTATTCAGATTTTTCCCAGGCAGTGCTGGGCTAGTCACAGGGGTAAAGAGTATTTCAACAATCTCTCTCTCTCTCTCTCTCTCTCTCTCCAGTATTTTTACACGGACGAAAACGGTAATACACCGAGTAACTATCTATTTAAAAGGATACTGGTTTTCTCTCTCTCTCCAGTATTTTTAAAATAGATGTAAGTATATGTGTTCCCCCACGGTATTTTCCGGGAAACGTATATATATTCATAAAAGATGCAGTCCAACTCTCTCTCTCTCTCTATCTCTCTCTCTCTCCCAACCCCTGTCCGTCGTTCCATCCAGACACTTATACACAAAAGCCTCCTCTTTTTAACATGGCGCTTTCCCTCTGACTGAACACACACGTAAAAAAAAAATACATATTACATTTTTTCCCTCAAAAATTAATTCCATAAATTAATATCTCTTCCGCCGACTACATGAAAAAAAGGAGGGAAAAATATCCGGGAACGAAATGAATTCTCTCTTTTTTCATCCTTTGGTGGCCTGTGTAAAACTAATAGATACATTATTATCTTTTTAAATCGCATTAGGGGAAAAATATACAGTTTATTTATTCAGCCTGTAGTTCTTTGGACGCGGGACGCCCGGCGCTGTTCATTTGTTTTCATTAAGCTCTCGAATGTATTCGTACGGGCATATGCGGCAGCCGTGTCCTATTTTCCGTAGGCGAGAAATTCCTCCACATTACATTTAAAAAATAAAAAAACTTTAAAAATGACGCGCGTCTGTTTTCCTGCCAAACACGCGAGACTGTAAACCTCGTCTCCTCTCCCTTCAGGAGCTAATGTAATTTGAGCTTAATTGCGTCCTGCTCATTTTAAATGCATTAGTCTAATTCGTCATGTCATCCATTCCTCTGCAGGTGCGTGAATTCGTTGGCCCTGCTGAGAATACGGAAGATATGGAGCGAGAGAGAGACAAATTTATAGTTTCATAACGGTATTCTGTACAGAAGTCTTTATGTAGTCCATGTGCACTAACTAACACATGGGAATGGGGTCTGTCCGTCAACGAGTGTCTCCCATGATGCTAGTGATCGTGAGCTTTCCCACTATTATTATTATTATTACTATTATAATTATTATTATCACTATTATTATTATTATGTAATAAAAATCCAGTCATATAGCGAAGTATTACTATGTAGAATAAACAAAGACTTTGTTTATTTTACATAGTAATATACTTCAAAATATAACTGTAGCTTTTGTGACAAAGATTGTTATTCAAGAAACTGTGAATTTCTGAACATTATTATTATTATTATTATTTAAAAATGATTGCTGCTTCAGCACTATTAATCTTGTAGAGAGTCTTCTCTATTTTTCTGATGACGGCTTTCTCGTTGTTGCATAGACTGGCAAGCAACTCACCTAAGGGCATGGCAAAATTTGGTTGAACCATTTGGTTTATTATTGCTTATACAATTCGTTTCTCTCTCCAACGCGACGTTTCTTCCTGATCCACAGGACATTATAAAGCGATGACTGCTGAGGGATTGAATTCCAATGGTTGTTGTTATTTTTGATTAAGCTGACCTTGTGTCAGCACGGGCTCTTGCTCATAGAGCAGCCCGTAAAAAATTTTCCAGTGGCGAGTCCTTCTTCTTATATCGTGATGTTGCGGGTTCTCCAGTACGATCTAGAGAACCTCTCCGGCAGGTCGAGTTTTCATTGGTTCCTGGGAAGGTAACTCATACGGCGAGCGTTTACGAGTCTTGCAGACCTCCTCAGGCGGGGGATATCACAGGGAGCCTCTTGGTTGGCTTCTACCTGAGTGACGGTCACCCCTGGTATTATTCTCATAATGTGCTTCATGTCTGGTGTTTGTTTCATGTGCTCTGGTACTTTCGTTGGGGGGGAGGGGCGTGGTTCTCCTCACACACGTCGATATCAGGAACACTTCTTGAGTGGTATTAAAGGGAGGCTTTTGCTCAAGGACTCGCCACTGGAATTCATTATGGGCTGCTCTGTGAGCAAGAGCCCATGCTAACACAAGATCAGCTTAATCAAAACAAACAACACTGGAATTCAGTCACTCAGCAGTCATCGCTTGATAATGTCCTGTGGATCAGGAAGAAACGTCGCGTTGGAGAGAGAGAGAGAGAGAGAGAGAGAGAGAGAGAGAGAGAGAGAGAGAGAGAATTGTATAAGCAGTAATAAACCAAATGACTCAACCGAATTTTACCATGCCCTTTGGTGCGTTGCTCTCCAGTCTAAGCAACAACGAGAAAGCCGTCATCAGAAAAATAGAGAAGACTCTTTACAAGATTAATAGTGCTGAAACAGCAATCGTATTTTACAAAGCATGTCTACGAGAGGGTCTCCTTCAGAAATATTATTATTATTATTATTATCACTCCCTTTTCTTGGTAACTAGCCTAAAATCTTACCCACTCCCTTTTACAAAATGTAACACATTAACCGATAATTACAAAGGACAAGTCCGTTGAAGTCAAGTAAATAATCATAGTTCCCAAGTTAAGCTTTATTATTTTCCCTCTTTAAGATGCGGGTTTGTCGATTTCCTAGCTGTTAGGTATATCCTTTTTCCTTGGTAACCTTTTATTTGCATAGAGAGAGAGAGAGAGAGAGAGAGGCAGGAGAGAGAGAAGACGAGAGAGAGAAGGGGGAAAAAGAAGGGAGGAGAAGAAGGGAACAGAGAGAGAGAGAGAGAGAGAGAGAGAGAGAGAGAGAGAGAGAGAGAGAGAGAGAGACTATATATACCCAAATTAGGTTGAAAGAGAAACAGTTCATTTCTCCCAATGACTAATGTGTTTTCGGTGAATCACCTGCCCTGTGAACTGATGTTTGCATTAATAGTGTTTCCAAATTAGATCAAAGGATAGGAGAATCAATGCACAGCTGACCTACCTGAACCTCCTAATATAATGCAAAGAATAGCGAGTGAATATACTCACGGTGGAGTATCAAATTTCATTTAAGCTGGCTACAAACTTGACAAGTATGCTTGATCAAGTATTTCATCATGTATTGTGATATTTCCCTTCGCCTCCACACGGTCAGGTATGCTTGACAAGTCTTCAGTTGAAATCACAACAATGTCGAGTGCAGACGACGACGACGCTCTTGCTTTGGCAGCTTTCTGTGTTGTGGCCAAGCGAAAGGCAACTAGAAAGAACCGGCGGGAGTGGTGCAAAGAGTGGGTGAAGAAGAGGAAAACATATTCTCATGTTAACCTATTGGCTGAGTTGAAGATTTATCCACGTGATTGGCACAACTACCTTCGAATGAACGAAGCGGCATACTTACATCTGCTGTCACTGGTAACACCACTAATTGCGAAGACCACTACAAACATGAGAGAAGCAATTTTTAAGTAACATTTTTATCTTGCTTTATCTTGCTCATGATCAAATGCGCGTTAGATTTTTTCATTGTTTAAAATATCATAAACAAAAGTGATAGCAATGGAAAAGAAAGATATTGATAGATTATCCGGGATTACCAGTGTTTGTTTTTTATCAGTTTCCTTTCTGATGCTGGGTAATTATGGTAACCTTGTAATTATTTTATTCTCCTTTGTTTCATAGAAAGTAGCGAGACTTTTCTGGCTGTATTTTTATTTTCCAGTTGACAAGAGAATCACAGAAAAGTGGACAGCTGTACATTTGCTCAAGAATACACAATCCCAGAGAGAGAGAGAGAGAGAGAGAGAGAGAGCGATGCTCACAACGATAACATGGGAAAATATGGTCAAGAATTTGAGACTTGCAACGTTTCTGTTAGCAAGAAATTTAATGCATACAGAAAACAGTTTGCATGACAATACAGACATTCCTTTAGGTTTCTACTATTTCTCTGTCGAGGTCATCATAGATATTCATCATGGATTTTAGAAGAAGCATCCATACGATTCCTCCTCCTCAGTTCTAGAAACAGCGATAAAAAAGAATGGTCTGCTTTCTTTTCCTAAATTATATTCGATCACATAACCACCACACGTGCATGAGCACACTCAGTCATACACACACACACACACACACAAATTGTACACAAATTTTTATTCGGCATACATTTAGTATTAACCTGAAAAATATATATATATTTTTTAATGGAATTAAACCATAAACTTGACACCCTCAACTTTGATCAAGTCTTTGGTACACACGGTCCAGTTGACTTGAACAAGTCAAGACTTGACTTGACGACATGATTCAAATTCAATCATGCCTCAAGCGACTTGTCAAGTCTAATACTTGATCAAGTCTCACCATACAGACGGTCAAGTTTGCTTGAACAAGTCACTTGATCAAGCATACTTGTCAAGTTTACTTGATCGTGTGTAGCCAGCTTTACTTGTTAAACTTCAAGGCTTGGCCGATTCTATCAATGAAGTATGATGCGAATAAAACGTCATGAATGAACTTTTAAAAATGAATATAACCGAGAATAAAACTTGAGACACATGCTAAAACGAATCTAATGAAAAATACCACACGGAGCGAAGTATAAAAGTATTAGACAATGAAAAAAATTAAAATAGAGGCGAAAAATTACACGGAAATATAAGAAAATTAATGCAAACTGCAATAAAACTGGCAGAGATAAATGAAAAATAAACGTTTTAAAAACATACCAGCTCGCAGAAGCTTTCCCTGCCTTGTCTTCCCTGGTTTGGAAAAAGCTCCCCATAAAACATCCAGTGTGGCCAAAAACACTTGCTTCAAGAATAAAGTTTTTTAATAGTCGGTAGGAAGATATAGAGGTAGTGCAATTGTAAATAATAATAATAATAATAATAATAATAATAATAATAATAATAATAATAATAATAATAATAGTAATAATAATAAAACAGGATGGTTGTATTCGACGAATTAAGCTTGTATAGACTTTCTTCTATTTTGCGAATAATTAGAAAAATAGAAAAAATCCTATACAAGAGTAATTCGTTGAATACAGCCAACCTTTTTAACGAAATAATAATAATAATAATAATAATAATAATAATAATAATAATAATAATAATAATATTTGTTGTTGTGTAACATAGGGATCGCAGTGTACCCATATCTTGCTGATTGTTCCAAAGGTTAGCGATATTTCTTTGTTATTGGACTGCGTCAAGTTTCTTCTGTTTGAATACTGACTCTGGCGTTATTTTACGGCCGATTAGCGGCAAATTATCGCAGGCTCTTAAAAAACATAACCAAATTCAAAAGGTCAAACTAATATGTTGAAATCATCTGAAAACAATTATTTCTACGCTTTGCAATAAAAAAAGGAAAAAAATGTTCGATAGAAACATGTTAGAGAAATATATTTGTCTTTTCGCGCCATTCAAAACGATGATAAGTTTCTTTTCACGTAATATAGTTTGTTGCTATTTATATCAACCATTGTGTATCAAATCAAAACAACGTAATTTTTAACATTGAGTGTACATTAGACATAATTTTCATTTCAAAGATACTCATGGTAGCATGAGTCTTGAATTAGAGAAACACATCCACATTTATGTATGGTTAAAAATACATTTAAGAATAAATCTAAACACTGAGCTTTCGGGACTCTGTTCGATTCCAATTTTCAACAAATATATCAAAAAATAAATCTAAAGAGAGAGTATTCGGGAATCTGATCGAGGCCCATTCTCAACAAATATATTTAAAAACAAATCTAAAAAGAACGCTTTCGGGAATTTGTTCGATTCCAATTTTCAACAAGGAATCTGTTCGATTCCAATTTTCAACAAATATATTTAAAAATAAATATAAAGAGAGGGCTTTCGGGAATCTAATCGATTCCCTTTTTCAACAAATATATTTTAAAATAAATCTGAACGGAACACTTTAGGGAATCTGTTTGATTCCCATTCTCAACAAATATATTCAAAAATAAATCTAAAGTTTGATTCCCATTCTCAACAAATATATTCAAAAATAAATCTAAAGAGTGAGGTTTCGGGAATCTGATCGATTCCCATTTTCAACAAATATATATTTTTTTAAATAAATCTGTACATCAGTAGTAGTAGGGGAGTATCTCATATACGATAACAAGGAAAAAACTTCATCGATTTTTCTGCACAGTGTAAATTACTGTAAAAGCCGTGCCCCATAAATCTTTCAGCCACTGCCCAGTGATGGCCTGTCCTACAGCGTTGACAGAAGCACGATTTAGGCTAAATTTAACCTTAAATAAAATAAAAACTACTGAGCCTAGAGGATTGCAATTTGGTACGTTCGATAGTTGGAGGGTGGATGATCAACATACCAATTCGCAGCCCTCTAGCCTCGGTAGTTTTTAAGATCTGAGTGCGAACAGATAAAATGCGGACGGACAGGCAAAGACGTCTCAATGGTTTTCTTTTCCAGAAAACTAAAAAAGGAACATGAATAAAACATTCATAAACATCAAAACATCCACGCGTTATCAAGACTGGCCGACGTTCCGCTCTATACCAAGCACACTTCAGTTTTCTTGCATCTGCCATTGCATCTATGCAAATTATCTGCGAAAAGTTTATGGGTCGGCTGGAAATATTTACTTCTTTCTTTACTGCCTTGTACTTAGTTGCAGTCCCTCCAAATGACCACATTGGGTGTTCGTAAAAAAAAATAAAAATAAAAATAAAAATAAAATTTCCATAAAATTACCGTATTATCTAACGTACAATGAACACAACCTTGAGCTTCAGCAGACTTGGAAGTAGTTATTGTAGTTTCGATTTAATGGAATGCACGTAACCTACTTAGCCCTACAACTTGTATATAAACTTTGGGTATTTCCATTGTTTAAGCAAGCGACGGTTTTTTAAATAGTTCTCAAATACACACACAACCACACACACACACACACACACACACACACATATATATATATATATATATATATATATATATATATATATATATATATATATTATATCTATATATGTGTGTGTGTGTGTCTAAGGTTAAAAGCCACGTAGGAAAGTGAAACAATGGAGTGCTGCGAGATCTTTCGACTCAGGGTTCTTTGCCTAGCAGACTGCTAAGTAGTAAAGGACGTTGAGTTGAAAGATCTCACAGCACTCCACTGTTTCACTTTCTTTCGTGACTTTATATATTTATATATTCACCACGTTCCAAATTTTCATGATTCAGTTATACATGCATGTATGTATGTATGTGTGTTTCGAATCTATCGTATTTCCGCAAGAAGAATCTCCAGCTTCTTTGAATAACTCACTAATAAAAACAATAAGAACAGAACGCCAATATTTACATAATACTAATCAAAAGCTCGTGTAAACAAAAGTAGTCCAACAAACAAACGAACAAACGCACCCAACGCTCCCACAAGCAAAATCCACCAACTTCGCCGAGAGCACTGCGTCAAAACAACAAACACAAAACGCTATCCACAAATATGACGAAAACAGTGGCTGTCAATAACGCCTATGCGATATTAGCTAGTCGGCACTGACACTCATTATTTATTACCAACAATGATCCATAAACGAGGTGCCCAAGCTAACAATAGCTGCAATGCAAGTTTATTTCCACACTGGAACTATTTTTTTCTGCTATTTTTCAAAAGGGTATTGAACGGTGTAATGTAAATTATATAAGGTACAACATACATTCATTCAAATAGCAATGAGAAAATGATAACTTGAAAAATTTGCACAATATACCAAAACACAAACACGCTCTGGAGTTAATAATTGTTTGTTTGTATGGTGTTTTTGCGTTGCTGGGAACCAGTGGTTATTCAGCAATGGGACCAATGGCTTTACGTGACTTCCGAACCACGTAGAGAGCGAACTTCTATCACCAGAAATACACATGTCTGACCCCTCAATGGAATGCCCGAGAAGCGAACTCGCGGCCACCGAGGTGGCAGGCAAAGACCATACCAACCACGCCACTGAGGCGCTAGTTAATAATGACGTGCTGATTGTTCCACTTTGGACACAAACAAACGTACATTCACAAACCAGCTCACACACATACATATAAGCATAAAAAGGCTATTTCCCATGACCAAAAATAAGAGCTTCAACACAAAATAAAACTTTGTTGTGTGTGTGTGTGTTTTTTTTATCGCCTTCAATCACATACACACGCACTTGAGACTATCCTCCTACGGAAAGAAGACATTACCGAATGTGTGAACAATACTCTTTGACTAAGATAAACGAAAATCGATGAGAATCAGTTGAATAAAAATAAACCAAAATTACTTTACCTCATAAAAGGAAATCCAGTACCTTGAGAGGAAACGTTCACTCAACAACATTCCCAAAGTATAGATAAAACATACTTGGAACTCCTAGAAAGCGGTTCTGTAACTGAATAGAAAGTCTAAAACTGCCTAAGGAAAATATCCTAATATCCAGGAGTAATTCATTCAGAGGTTTGCAATGAAATTTGCCAGGAGGTATCCGCTACATAATCAGCTTAACCCCAGCAAAATCCTGCTATAATGCACACTTGCTCTTCCAACCTACTTAACAGTTGAGCCTTTTTGCACTGCTCTTTAAAATAATAAAACTCAGAAGGTCCTTTTACAATTTTTAGTTATTAGAATAAGAAAAACTGCATCACTGCCTCAGAGTCCTCAATGCGCCGGACTAGAGAAGACAAAACAAGCAATAATACTTGTCATTCTCATTCATACAGAGGCATCCTTGCAAGGTGATATTTTAGATCTCCACAATACTTTCAGTAAATTTTCAATTTTATGGATTGTTTGCTTGTTTGTATGGTGTTTTTACGTTGCATGGAACCAGTGGTTATTCAGCAACGGGACCAACGGCTTTACGTGACTTCCGAACCATGTCGAGAGTGAACTTCTATCACCAGAAATACACATTTCTCACTCCTCAATGGAATGGCCGAGAATCGAACCCGCGGCTGAGGCGCTCAATTTTATGGAGAAGGTGAAATGAAAAAACTAAAAACTTTGCAGCCTTGTTTACATTGAAAGAAAGAAGAGAAAAGTATGGGAAATAACAGTGGGTTAAGGACTAGCCTATTGCACGAGTGCATATTAGATCAATCAAATACTGACTCGTGTATTTCGAGGGAAAAACAACCTTAGGAGGCATTATGTATCTGTAACATGTCGCAGAAAAACTCGGCGAAATAAATTGACGAAACATATTTCCAGACGTTTGTCCAAGCAGACTCATACCATCATCCTACATCCGGACAGACAATGTTATCAATGAGTCCTATCTTTTCGTTGTATTTATCCCTCCCCCCTCTTTTTTTTTTGGAGATGATGAAAGAGCTCTAGTTCGGCTCATTTAAGATAAGTAAAGAGAAATAAAAATTGCATAACGAAGATGTTCTTAAGCTGGTATTTCAAAGATGGGGTCTCATGAATATGATTACACGTAGTTTTCATCATCTCCCTGAGCATACCTTTGCTCCAAGTAGCCAATATCTTTGTTAAAATGAAGATCACGATGTCTTCGCTTGAAAGATACCTCACTTAGCACATGTGACTTCACTTGAACACTAATGAAGACAATAGATTAACTATTTATGGACAGTTTATCACTGTTTAAATGATCCAATAATATAGAAACAAAAGCAACTAAGAATGATAATCATTATAGGCCAGTTCTAAGCAACTCTAGTGAGAGAAAATGAGTCTCAGGAGGAAAAGTATTGAAAAGGTAAGTGAAAGAATATGTGAGAGGCAGGCCTGTGTTTTATTGTTTTATCCATCTTTTAAGAACAGGCATATTTACTTTTACTAATAAATAAGTCTGTACGAAAGCACGATATTAGTAGGTTGAAGAAAAGAGAAGGTTTCTTTTATTATTAGTATTATATCATTAGTAGTGCCATTTAAATATATATATATATATATATATATATATATATATATATATATCTTTTTTTTTATTCAAATATAATAAAATTTATATCTCTTACGAGAGTGACCCATATTATATTCATTACTGGTGGCTATAATATATATATATATATATATATATCTATATATATATATATATTCTTTTTTTTCAACATGCTATATAATATATATATATATATATATATATATATATATATATTCTTTTTTTTCCAACATAATCAAAATTATATCTTGCAAGAGTGACCCAAAGTTACACAACTGACCCAACAGAGTTCTTATTTCAGTTACGGAGTTTCATACTATCATAGAAAAATGGAACGGAAGAGGAATACAAGAAAAAAATGAATGGTAAAAAAAATTAAATGCATATTTGCGAAGGGGCGAGAGAGTATGACACGAGGGGGAAAACAAGCAACCAAAACGCGCTCCCGTTTTCCCTCATGCAAAATTTATGGGGCGACTAAATTAAAACGCATTTAAATACCTCGCCATTAGCGGCCCTCCCGTTCAACGACTCCCACTCCCCACCCTCTACAACCCCGGGGGACGTAATTTAGATTTAACACATTCATTAGATGGGTGAGTGAGCAGCTGCGCGGGATAGTTAAGTGATTGACTGACCGAACGATCGATCCACTGATTACTCGCGCTATTAATCAGGGACTAACATCTCCGCTCTTGAATGAATCATGAAATGATTATACAACGATTAATTGCTCAATGACACGTCCATGAATCGCCAGACTGATTGATTGGGTGTTGCCATCGATTGATGGGGACGCTCAAGGAGGACTCGAACTGCCAAACAGGCGTGCAACTGCAACTTCAGCAGAAGTTCAAACGAAGTTGCAATTCATTACTACCTTGATACTATTCTCCTTTTGCATTTTAATACAGTTTTATCTATTTGTTAATTTATCAAATTTATTAAATGGGGTCTCTTCTTTCTGTATTTCCCCTTACCTCGTCTTACTTCTTCCTAATGAACACCATATTCTTTGGAAGCTTGAATTTAAAGTCAATGGCTCCTACGGGCTTGTTCCATATGAATACTCTTCATCTTCTGAATAATAATAATAATAATAATAATAATAATAATAATAATAATAATAATAATAATAATATGAATTATTGGCGAAAGCTCTTGAAAAAATGGCCTTTAAACTATTAAAATAAATGAGTCTTTGTAATCAACACAGATAGAAATAATTCTATCGCTGAGTTATGGGAAACAATGAGATTATTTACTATATATCTTTCATCATGTTTAATACAAAGTCTCATGTTATAATGAAGAAAAAAAAAAAAAAAAAAAAACTCAAAGAGAACATAAGCTCATGTATCATAAAATTCAAAGACATTTACTCACGGGAAAAAACCTACCCACTAATCAAGTACACAGCACAAGAAAGAGAAAATATTCCAAATGCATAGACACTTTTTAACTAATAAACTCACCACTACCTAAATGGGATTTTCTCTAGATAGTGGCCGCCAAGGGCTAACTGGGGGTCGTTATCTAGGACTAAATATTTCTTGGGGGGTCATTAGTGATATTGACAGTCTTTTGTTTTTTTTTTGTTTTTACGGTCATCCCCAACAAGCTTCTACTAAACACGCCGCAAAGGTGGATACATAACTGGTTGAAATCCTTTGGGGTCACTATCCATGAAAGATCCCTAACTATATGTGCATTTTCCTTAACGGCGAGTGAAGTACGATAAATATGTGCTTCTCTAGTTTTCTATTTTACTAGATCGCATAGTTCTTGCATCTTCCTCGATAGTTTTTTTTTTTTCAGTTCCGTTTACTACAAAATTTTACATCTTGGTACCTGATAAATGTTTAAAATTTTCAGTTGATAGCATTTTATCCGTTTACTGTTTGGTTTTCTCAAATTCTTTTTTTTTCTCTTATTTTTTTATTTAATAAAATCTTTTTAAGGCCTCTCTCCCGAACCATTTGAAGCTGAACTCGTCTGCCAAATGAACTTCAATTTACATTAATGACATCATACCTGACCATTACGTAATTGTTAATGTAATTATTCTAAACCCATGTTTCTTGAACTGGGGGGTCGGGGGAGTCACCATAGTCCTCCACCTCCCGGTGCTGGTGAGAGAGAGAGAGAGAGAGAGAGAGAGAGAGAGAGAGAGAGAGAGAGAGAGAGAGAGAACGCATTTTGTACCCGATTATCATCATACCCAAAGGGCGCATTTTGACTGACAATACCAGTTTATCAACAGAGTAGTCGAAAATTATATCTGTATTCCTACTAACAGGAAATGATATATAATTACTGCATTGCAGATCTGAGAAGTCTGTACTACTTCCAATGAGCAGTTCTGGAATTTAAAACAGATATTCGTACTGCTAGAACTTTCTTGCATGAGTTACCAATTAATGTATCTGTAGAGTATGCTATTTTTGTTTCGCCAGATATAATGAACTCGCTTCTTATAACTGGCGTCTTCTGTCTATCGTTTACGTAATAGTTGAAATTATTACAATGGTTATTATTACCATTTTGTTGTAAGTCGAAAACTATGCTGTATGAGGCAATCCAAAAAGGAAGGTCTGACCTTTTTGAATTGCCTCAAACGTAGAAATAGTGATGGCTTTCTAATATTTCTTCCTATGCGCATTTTTATTCCGGCCAAAGAAGTAGGGTTAAGAAATTAGAGTTCACATCTATATTTTTACGATCATTATATACATGATGAAGTGGATAAAATTATGAATACAGGTAAGAAACTGAAATATCCTTACCTTGTATTTTACAATACATTAGAAGTGGCAAAAAGAATGTATAAAAAACAGACAAGGACCTTACAACAAAACATTTAATTGTTCTACCATATAATAATAAAATTAAAGATATCCCACATCTCAATCTACTCAAGACGTTTGGTGATATTGTAGCATTTAAAAACAATAAAACACGTACTTATAAAGAACTCTCCCGAGAATATTGAAGAATGTCTATATAAAATTTTATGTAAGTCTTGCAACAACGTTTATGTTGTTCAAACGGACAAAGCACTGGAATAGAGAATAGAACAGCATAAAAAAATATGTGAGATATGCCCAGCCGAACAATGGTATTTTTGTTCATTTTAGTGGGAACAATAATGCTATCAAATGGGAGGGGACAACGAAGATATCGTGCTCTAACAATATTGAAAAAATATTCCATTTAATCTAGCCTTATAAAAGAGTTATGGCCATAATATGATTATCAGTCAAGGCATGTAGTATAAACTTCATCCTATAGTTTCGAAAGAAATTTGTAAAATGCTTAAATCTTAAGGAAGGCAGTAGAGATGTATGGAAAAAGGATTATCATATTTGTAAAAATTACTAGGGCAGGAGAACTAGTGAGTTTTTTCGACCCTCCTCCCTGACAAATGTCAGGTGTGGATTTGTAGTCTGTACGTTTATCTGTATTGTCTCTTGAGAGTATATTGTGATTTCGATCCAAATGAGTTTTGAAGCCACTCTTACTGTGACACCTCTCAGTAGGGGATCTGTTGTCTCAAAACATAAAAACATTAAGTTTACTGTTGAAAAAGAGGTAAATAATCAATTGCCTTTCTTAGACGTTCTTGTTACTCGGGATAATGGTTTCTTTACTACTATTTTTTTTAAGACTTCTACTAGTTTAGGATCCAAACACTACAGTTCCTGTTTTCATGTTTTTAAACTTAACTCTATTTTCCCTCTCTCCACAAAGCGCTTTTTTTATTACATCGAACTGGCAATTCTTCCACCAAGAAATTAGTTTCCTTTCTGAATAATTTACGAATAACTGCTTCCCGGACTTTGATTTTTAAAAACCTCAACTATATGTTCCTTAACAACCAATTCATTAATATCACCAAACCTTGTACAGTACCAAAATTAGCTTTTAATGCCAAATTCCCTTTTTTACATGATGACTCTTTTCGAAAAAGGTTCACACAAATCGCTCATAAACCCTAATGAGCCATTAATTTAAAATTAATCTCAAAAAATCAAATAACGATTGGTTCCTTTTTTCAGATTCAAAGATCGATTAAACCCACTTTTGACCTCGAACGTGGTATATAAGTATACTTGCCCTAAGTGTAACTCTGGGACATATATTTGAACCACTAGGAGGTTACTGAGGGTCAGAATCGACTCATATTGGGGATATTCTAGCATTAAAAAAACACTAAAAAAATTTTAAAACATATATTCAATGAAATGACTTCTGTAACATTGGCCAAAGAACTGATGCATACGAACTGCATATACTGGAATCCCCAGTTAAACACACAGACCTCCTCCGCACAGCTCTAGCTCTACCCGAGTTAACTTTTTATTTATGAACTCCGTCTTCTGCTTCTTTGTATTCGGTTGGTTACCAGTCTTTGGTCTTGCTTTTGTATGTATATTCTAAATGTGGCAATTTTAGGAATTTTACTGATTTTTAAGAGTAATTTTCAGTCATTTTATTCATTATTTAACAGATTCCCTGATGATGCAATACAGTTATTACGAAACGTTGGAAAAAATGAATTGCTCTGAATTTAGTACGTTTCCATGGTCCACACTCGCGCTGATGGGTCCGTTTGGCCGTCGCCTGCCTCTGTTTGTTTATATACATACATATATATATATATATATATATATATATATATATATATATAAATGCAGATATATATACATTTTTCTAAGCATATATATATATATATATATATATATATATATATATATATATATATATATATATATATACGAAGCAATTCGAAAAAATATAACCTTCCCCATCCATAAATTTTCAATATCACCAACTACGAAGATCTCCTCCCCTGCCTCGGGCTATATTTCCTCCCCTCCCTTCCCTCCCCCAGGCAAAAAAATGTAAGATATATATATATACACACACACACGGGGAGTCTGAGGATTTACGATGCTTCCATAATGGGTTTCGGTGTGTTGATTTGCCGCCTCGAGTAACACACTATCGGAAGCAGGTAATTTCCTACCTGTTGCCATTGCAACGCTTTCACGGGCTGCGAATGCGAGGTAAAAATGCTCTCTCTCTCTCTCTCTCTCTCTCTCTCTCTCTCTCTCTCTCTCTCTCTCTCTCTCTCTTGGTGAATTTTCTATGAATAATTTCAAAATTTGTTTATACGGCCAAATATGGCATGATCTCCCAGCCACAACCTCTCTCTCTCTCTTTTATATATATATATATATATATATATATATATATATATATATATATATATATATATATACCGTAAAATGTGTGGTTATGTGTTGCTTATATACATATATATATATATATATATATATATATATATATATATATATATATATATATATATATATATATATATATATTCTTACAACTATGCTCGACTTCAGTATTCCCTATAACTTTGTCCATTCTACCCAACTTCCTCCCTCTCTCAGGAGCAATTTAACATTAACTTCCTCTCTCTCTCTCTCTCTCTCTCTCTCTCTCTCTCTCTCCTCTCTCGCTCTCTCTCTCTCTCTCTCTCTCTCTCTCTTCTCTTTCTCTCTCTCTCTCTCAAGCACGATCGAACACCTAGGTTTGTAAGTAAATGTAATGTCTGGAAAGCATTTGCCCCAAAGAAAATGTAAACAATATAAAAACTTACACTTTTCATAACTTATAAAAACAAAGAACACAATCATCAGCTTAAAAAAATATTTGTTGCCTATAATATGAACACAGAGTGACTTCCAGTTCAACCTGTTCCGATAAATCATGCAGGCAAAACGACGGTATTTTAAAGATTATTTTCAATCTTTGTAACCGTGCCTAGTAGCTTGCAATATTTCTTAAGTAGTACCTTGGAAAAGGATAGTTTGCAGCCCTGTAGAACATCATCAGTTCCCATGGTCAACCTAACGATTCAGGCATAAAAGTCGCCCTTACGATCTATTATAAGGATCAGAAGACTGCCCAGTACCTCAAGGGGAACAGTCCCGTCTCTAATGATGAACCGATAAAGAGAAGAGGAGTGGTTTACCAAATATTGTGTCCTGTGAATGGATGCTGCCATTCCTTCATCATCAGTATGACTACAAGTCAACTTTCCAAGAAAACGCCATCTACCAGCATGATGGGCCAGTCTACCAGCAATACATGAAAAAAACACAGCAGTGGACCTAAATGCTAGCAGATTGTAAGGAGCACAAAAATCATGGACAGCGTCATCTACCATTGCTGCCTCTGTTATAAGGGGGCCCCACCCTCCCCCACATTCCTGTGATGGAAACCATCACTGGACATGGCCCAGGATCATTTTACCTACCAACATAAAGTGAACACCATGGTGCAACCGTTGGATAAAGCCACCAGTCACTACTACAGGCAGCAAACCCTATGACCAGAACTCCCAGGACTTGTTGGCAGCCAGTCGAAGCCTGAATCGCTTGGCTAGACTCTCCTGGATGAATCATTCCACTCCTAGCCAAAAGGAAAAACCCCTCCCAGGTTTCGAAAGGAAAACAAAAACCGACTACAATCTGGATGTCCACTTGTGGGTATAAATGGGGCACAATTGCGCAACTGGCCATTACATGCTGCCTAGAGCAAGACTCCGTGTCACCGCAAGGCTGGTTTAATCTAAGATGATAACAACGACGACCCCTGGCTTCATTCACCTTTCTGTAAATGGTACAGATAACTACCGAAACGTTAAGGAATAAACGAACTTTGGACAGCAACCATATAATTTACCTACTGCTACAAAGAAACACATTGGAAAGAATGAAAAACTACAATGTAAACTCAACGGAATCCAGAAAGTCATTCTTTCTAAAGTTTATCATCAATTACTGCCCTCATTTCTATATGAGATTTTGTTTAGCAAGTTATCTCAGTTGCGCCCATGCAGGTCCTCACACATGCACATACGAGTACATATAAAAACCCCAACCCACACCCAGGCAAACACACAGATATTATATATGTTCTAACACCTTTAGACCGTTTGTATGTTCGTTTGTTAAGTCGCCCTAACATATCTAATAGCAATTTCTAACACTCTGCTTCAGTCCTCTTGAACCTATTATGTACATAAGACGCAACCAATCTAGAATCATACCTTTGGTTTCTATTTTCCTTGGACACTTGACTTATATGATCGGGTGTACATTTAACCTTCAAAAGCAAATTTATCTACATTAATAAAAGCAAAAGAGCTCGCTCATGGCCTTTCATTAAAGTCCACAGGTATGGAACCGGGAAGTGCAACAGGTGGGACTAAATTCATGATTACCGTCTATGCTTACATTTGACGTCCAACTTGAAAGATTGTTATAAATGTGCACCTTTTACTTAATAAACTTCCGAAAATCTGACTCGCCTCTAAAGTGAAAAAGTACATGGTTTATTTAACCTCAATTTGACTTCAACGATGAGATTTAATGAAAAACTCAGTTCACTGTTAAGGAATTATATGAAACTTTTATTCAAACATCTCAATGAAAAAGATTTTGAAGGAATGGATAGTAATCCTACTATATAAAACAAAATATTTAACTGTTACAAAATCTTGAACAAGAAAATGCAGATGTAACGTAAGGCACTTGATATAATTCAGACATGATACAATCGAAAACTACTTAAATATTACCACCATTGGAAAAACAAATCTAGTTATGTGTATTTACATATATTTAAAGATAAATCTGTACAGAAAGCTTTAGGGAAACTATTCGATTCGAAAAGGGGAATCGAACAGTTTCCCGAAGCTTGCTGTACAGATTTATCTTTAAATATATGTAAATATACATATACATAACTGTAGATTTGTTTCTCCATTTCAAGACTCGTGCTATGAATATTTTCTAAAAGGAAAATTAGAAAACCTACTGACTTTAACTACCAAATAGAAAATACTTTAATACAAAACGAATTCCGAATAGCAATAAGATAAAGATCACATATCAAAGCAACAAAGAAAAGCAACACCAGAATGACTCCTCCAAAAGCTACGAGAACTGAATAAAGTACACTTTACACTCCAGTCCGACTAAATTGCAGTGTTCTTTAACATAATGCAAGAACGAATGTCGCTACAACGCCCGCGAGCCACTGAATCAAAGACCGCATGAAACAGAAAAGCGACTTTCTACAACACTTCTTCTGTTGTCTCAAACACGAGGAAAAACCGAGCCAAGAAACCTCCTGTTCTTCGGCGCTTTCATGCCTTGGAAACCCTCCACGGCAATTTCCATATCAAAGGCATCAAATCATGGAGAATCACGGGCAACCCTCGAGTAACAGCTTCTCCATCCTCCACTCAGGATAAGCATCGAGGAGGACCAGAGTCTAAATACCTAATGAGGAACTCGTTCGAGCGTGAGGTTTCCATACCAGCGATGGAGGAGGAGGTTTGAGGCCCTTTTGAAGATGACACTCACAGACACATCAAGGACAACGTCAGGCAAACGTCGAGGCAGCATCACACAGAATCAAGGTTCTTTTAGGAGGAGGAGGAGGAGGAGGAGGAGGAGGATCATGGGAAAGGCGGAAAGAAAAGGGGAAGGAGAAATGGAGATGGGGACGGGGTAGGAAAATTAAAAGTGTTTACAAAGGGAGAGGAGGTTGGATTGGCTGACCAAAGGCAGGAAAATGGACATCAATCTCTTGAAATCAATTTCTTTATATTCTTTCTTCTATGGCAGAGAGAGAGAGAGAGAGAGAGAGAGAGAGAGAGAGAGAGAGAGTCCTATCTTCGAAGTCTTAATGCAACGAGTGGACAGTCCTTAAGCAGATTTTTGGAAATAAGAAAACATTGTAACAAATTTCTTTAAACAAACCTCCCAAGAGATAAGAAACATGAACAAACGGGAAAATGCGTAATGGAGTTTTCTGTACAGCAAATAATCAAGGCCACCGAAAATAGATCTATCTTTCGGTGGTCTCTATATAATGCTATATGAGCCGCGGACCATGGAACTTTAACAACGGCCCGGTGGTGGCCTGTTGTAAGGTGCTGCCAGACGCACGATCATGGCTAACTTTAACCTTAATTAAAATATAAACTAATATAAACTAATGCGGGCTGCAATTTGATATGTTTGATGATTGGAAGGTGGATGATCAACGTACCAAATAGCAGCCCTCTAGCCTCAATAGTTTTTAAAATTTGGGGCCGGACAGAAAAAGTGCGGACGGACAGATAATTGGCCACCTCAATAGTTTTATTTTTCAGAAATGAGGAAAACTAAAAGCAGTCAAGGGCTTCGCAAGAAAAAGCTCAATCTAAATCTACACCTCATGACAATGAGAAGCTATCATGTACCATTTTTTTTCGGGTGGAGCAAAGAATCACGAGGTTTCAACTTAATTAATTTACACAAATGGAAATGAGTTAATTTCCCATATGGTATTCTTTTACATGATTCATCAACTGCGTTCTTGTCTTTCATTACAATGCTTCGGAATTCTTTTCCTACCTGTTATTCTCAACGACTAAAATATTTCTTCCTCCCGCATTCAATTCTCCGTCTCCATAATAAAGCCCTACTATTCCTTCTTATTTCATTCGGGCCCGGGCAGGTAAGGGTCATTTGATAGTCCTTCCCTTTGCCCTCTGGAGCATAGAAATCGATCAGTGAAATATTCAAGTTAATCATCAAAGCTAATTTCCTCTCTCTTGAAATTGTATATCTTTATAATAAAATTATTAGCGAGGCTAATCGTTAGCTAAGTAATTACTTGGTAAAGTTACTTTTATAAAATTATAAACGACATAACAACAATGTGCATCCAACAATGTGCATCCAAACATAAATATATTAGTATATAAAGTCATCCGTTGGACAAGCATCAAAGAAGACCAAGTTTCCCTGGACTCTTTCCCTCACCAATCTTTTCCGTCCACCACAGTCGACGCTCCTGTCATCTCCCTTTTTTTCACTTTCTTTTCGTTCGTTCTTTATAGCCACTTGTTTACATTCTTTCTCATTCTTCCGTTACATATTTTACTTTACCTCAAAGATTTCTGTATTTTTCCTCCCTCAGACATCCGAAACATTTTCTTGACAAAATAGTTTATCTGACGATTGCCTTCGTTTATTTATTCCTTCATTCCGAATACGGTGAAATTCAATTGATTAACAAATGTAAAGGCTCTGGAGAAAAACTTTTTACAAGTAATACTTAGGGAAATACAACAAAAGAATGAAGGGACAACTTATAAAGGTGTATCAGAATCGTTCACTTGTCAAAAATATCTTATAAGCTTCGAGGAAGAAAACTCAAGGAAGGGAAAATTCAAAACAAAAACATTCGCAAAATGGAATTGCTTTCACTGACACGAGCGCCTTCCTCGACTCAAGTGTTTCTTGGCTTAATCCCAAGAGAAGTAAATGACTCCAACAACGTCCAATCATTGTAACTGAGGCGAAATACCCCCGACGCAGCAACTTTCCCGCATCGCATTTGTTTCCCAATCTAATAGGAACTTATTTACTTATTCGACCAAATGAGAGGAGAGGTGACAATGACAAAATGTAGTACATAACGACGATCGTCTCGACTGAACTTAATTGAACAGGCGGAAACACAGTGTCATGTCATTTCAACAAATCGCGAGGAAGGCTCCGTCGTTGTCTGTTCGTCTAGAGTCTAGACGCCTTGGATGACGTCATCTGACCCTGAATTAGTAGAGGCCTATAACCGAGGAGATATGAGGATACGTCCCTATCTCTTTAATGGAACTAGCTATTATTAAAACTTATTAAATTCTGATCTTGACCGTAACTTCTAAGCTCGCAATTCTCTTAATTCATTTTAAATGTATCTAATGAACAGAATATAGAATTTAGGCCAAAGGCCAAACACTGGGACCTATGAGGTCATTCAGCGCGGAAACGGGAATTGACAGTATAAGGTTTGAAAGCTGCAACAGGAGGAAAACCTCGCAGTTGCACTATGAATCAATTGTTAGGAGAGGGTGGAAAGTAAGATGGGACAAAGATTATGAACGGATGTACAGTAAAAGGAATGAATGGGGCTGCAGTTATGGGCCGAATGGACGCTGCAAAGAACCTAAAGTAATGCGTACAGTGCACACATGAGGTGCACTGACGACACTACCAATCTAAGGGGTAAATCTACCTATTAACCATCAATCCGATTCTACTGTCTCCCTAAAACCTACTTTCCTACCATCTGTCTGTCTGTCTGTCTGTCTCTCTCTCTATCAAGGCGCTCCCCAAAATCCCATATTCTGCACGATAGTCATTAAGGACCTCCTCTTCTTCCAATCCTACCATCCTCCTGACGGGTCTATCACCAGCCTCTCCTCTAGTTTGTGCTTTGATGAGACAGATCTGAAGAGGGCTACGTCGGGGATTCACATTCTAAGAAATCTCCAAAGGAAGATGATTTGGAACATAGCGTCTATTAATCCATGAGTTTTGTAATTATGTGTCATTTCCCATTTTCCTTGACGTGCAGCTCCTGAGATGTAGAGTTGAACATTATGTGCTTTGCGCCTGTTTGTGTATTCTCTCTCTCTCTCTCTCTCTGTTGTTATCTAACTCCTACAATTATCTTACAAGTTGCCTTTAATCTTTGATGCTATACGACTGTTTTCATCTTGACCAATGTCAAAGTATTTCCATCAATCTATATGTTAAAAGTGTGGCCTTATCTTCCTGGCACGAACATTGATGTCAATATTCATTGGTTGTAGTAATACATCTTTAACCACTAATCATTTGTTACCTAAAACTGCTAATTTCGTTTCTCCTATTGTGCGGAAGATAACTGCAATTTCACGGATTTTTACCTTAGTCTCCTTTGAGCGCTAGCTCTTTTTGATAACAAAAATGAATTCACCTGATGAATTTTCACATGTAATCATGCATATCGAAGTTTAAGGACAACTGTGGGAAAATGAAAATAATGACAACAATGTTTCCATAGCAAAAAGGACATCTCAATAATGCCAACTGCGTCAAAGTTCACTGATAAACGAGTAAAATATAAAGAATGGTACTTGCATGACCTAGGAGCATGTGTGGTATAAAAATCAAAGGTTTAACATGAATGATGGTGGAATATTCACGGAGTTCATGGGAAATAATTAAGACGTCGTTAGCTCCACCTTACATCTCGTCCAAATCAATTAGAATTTTAATTAGTCGTGACGTAGGTTCCACGACTCAAAAGAAATGTTAAGACAGCAGCGTAAAAGCAACGGTACAAAATACGGAAAGGAATGCTTTCTACGTTAGTGGCATTTCTGGACTGCCAATATGAAATAAGGTTAACAAGGGTGAAAAAGTCGACCTGAATTTAGTCTTCGCCCTTTTTTCATGAAACCGACCTTCTATCCGAACCGTTGCAACTAACAGCTTCCAAATAATTCATTTGTGGTTTAACTTGGCTACCATACCAGTTAAGTGTCAGAAATACAGGTATCGTGCAGACGACGAAGATATTAGAAATGTTCCTTTAGTGTGTAGTACTTGAATTAGGCAATGGAATGTTAGGCAATAAAGTGAGGCTGAGCGCCATTCAGGTATAGCGAAGACTCTGAAACCTAAAAAAAAACAACAACCCATAAAAAACATAAAGCAGACTGCAACCCCACCAAACACACAAACGCCCCCCCCCCCCCCAAAAAAAAAAAAAAATCCCTAGTCTTTCAGTGCTTCCATCTCAACAAAACCTTGAACTTTAATTTCCATAACAAGAGCATCAAACCTCTCACAATCAACTAATAGCCCTCCTCCTCCTCCTCCTCCTGTCTGGATAAGCATCGAGGACCAGAGTCCAAATACCTAATGAGCGACTCGCTGGCGCGTGAGGATTCCATATCAGCCCAGGAGGAGGTTTGAGGCCCTTCTGATGATGACACTTCACTGAGGCATCAAGGACAACGTCAGACGACCGCTGAAGCATCACAGAGAATACCAATTCCTTTATGAGGAGGAGGAGGAGGAGGAAAGGAAAGGCAGAAGAAAAATAACAAAGGAAAAACAGATGTGTAAGTAGACCAAAAACGGAGTTTTCAAATCTCTTGATGCCAAAATTTTCATTATTCTTGAGAGAGAGAGAGAGAGAGAGAGAGAGAATTTCAAGTTTTCCTGTTCGGTTTGGAGTGAGATCATTTCAGTCAATAGAAGAGCCCTGAAGCAAACTTCAGCCAATACAAGAGCCCTGAAAAAACAAGTAAATATACGTCAAAGTTTCTTCCGCGCAATCGAGTTTTCTGTACAGCGTATAATGCTGTATGAAACTCTCTGCATGGGTCATGAAACTCTCATCCGCGGCCCAAGGAACTTACATCCAAGGCCCGGTGCTGGTGTGTTGTTGACACCTATAGCGGTCCCTGGCGCACGATCATATCTAAATTTAACCTTAAGTTAAATAAAAACTACTGAGACTAGAGGGTTGCAATTTGGTATTTTTGATGATTGGAGGGTGGATGATCAACGTATCAAATTGCAGCCCTCTAGCCTCAGTAGTTTTAAAGATCTGAGGACGGACAGAAAAAGTGCGGACGGACAGACAAACCCACCTCAAAAGTTTTCTTTAACAGAAACGTATAAAGCCTCTCGACATAACGACAATATTCTGATCAGTTTCCTTCAAGTAATATAACCCAAGACAAGAGAAAGTCGGCAATATGAGTTCATTACTTCACCCGCTAACGTTGTCTTGGTGATCTTAATAACAATGCAGTCTAACAGATAGTTATATCATTCCATACACAAATATACATGTGTATATGTATGTGTATAATATACTAGATATATGCACATGTACTATATGTATATATTATATATATATAGATATTATATATATATATATATATATATATATATATATATAAACATACATATACATTGTTTCAACCACTCATCACATGTGCTCCACCCCCCCCCCTAATATTTTAGAAGAATATTACACGTAGATATAAAACTGTTGACATAGTATGCACTCGCAATTGATCCGTTATGCTGAATTATATAAATGCATGTACATATATATATAAACACAAATAAAAGATTACATTTTCAAATCCATTAAAAACACGCCAGTGACGCTCTCTTTCCCAGCTGAATTTTGTAGACTTTAACCGATCGCCTTCTCTGCTCCAGAACCTTCCTCCCCCACCACCAACGACGACGCCATTTTCTTACCTTTCCTTCTCCTCTTCCTCTTTGGTTTTCTTTCCTCTTTATTGCACCCATCAAGTCCCGCACTTACTTCCCTTCTCCTTTTTCGCTGAATGTTTTTCTTTGCATCGTCACAACAAACGATTCTAATATCTCGAACGTTTTTGCTTTTCTTCTTCCTCCAACTCTCTAGACTTTCTCCTGCGAAGAAAGTTTAGTAAATGACTGCATTCGCTTTCTCTTTAACCTCCCATTCGGAAACGCGTTGAATTCAATGGGATCCCATTTCAAACAATCCTTCAAAAAGCGTCGTAATGAAATGAACAAAAGCGATAATCGTGTGAATACACAGGAAATCCAGAAACAAAAGGACGAAGGGGACCTTTTTCTGGATGTCAAAATTGTTTATACATCGGAAATAATATTATGATATCGGTTAAATCTGGATTAAGGAAACCAAGCAGACCAAAGGCACCTCAGCCATTAAGTGAAATTACAATTCATGACAAGTTGTTTTTTCTCTCAGAATGGGAAAAAAAAGTGTTGTGATGAAATGAGCAATCGTGGTAAACTTGTGACAACATAGCAAATCCGGAAACAAAAGGACCAAGGGGGTATTTTTCTGTACATACGAAATTTTCATGGATTGGAATAACATCGATCAAATCTGGAAATAAGAAAACGAAAGAGACCAAAGGGCACTTATCAATTAAATTAAATCTAAATAAATGATAAGTTTTCTTTTCTCATGAAATCTGAGTAGTGTGGAAGCAAAGCAAATGCTTCTTGACCTCAGCACAAGCATAAGTGATTCTTCCAATCACTTGAACTTGGCGAAATTTCATATTCTGCAGCATAACCACTATTTTCTGTCGAATCAAAAAGCAGGATAAATGGCAAACTACCGGAAAGATCGACGAACACCTCGAAGGAACTTCAAATTAGCTAAGACTACTCTCTATGTCCTCTCTTCTTCAAGATGCTATGGATGACACACATTAGTTAACTTGTCAGGCTTTCAATAGAAAAATGAGAAAATGAGTGACGGATTTTTTTCACAAGTTTCTGTATTTTGTAAAGGGTAGGACTAAGTTGTTATCTCTAAGGATAATTCACTCATCTCCAATACTTTCTGTTTATCATTCATGTTCCTCAGACCTATTCTCGTCTCTCCACCTCTCTGATTAAAGCAGGAGGATGTTATTGTTCCTCTTACTCTTGTTTCTCTCTCTCTCTCTCTCTCTGTCCAACCTTATCAAGGTGTACGCCAATATCCCATACCCTGTCAAGTGCGATAGTCATTATAAAGCAACCCCCCCCACCTTCCAATCCTTCCATCCTGCAGACGGGTCTTTCAAGAGCCTCCTTTGATGTGGGAGATCTGAGGGACGCCAAATGGGAGATTCACATTCTCAGAAACATCTAAATAAAGTTGACCTGAAATGCAGCCTCTCTGGTAAAACGTCTCTTAAAACTGACAGAGGCTTAACCTAGTCCAAATTTTTACGGAGTTTACTATTCGTTGTCATTTCCCGGTTTTCTTGCTATAAGGTCCCCAAGACGGAGAGATTGGTGCCCTTTGTATCTTTAATGAAGAGCTGTAATTTCAACGCTTAATTCTCTTTCATAAGTTTCTTAATTCTGGGTAGTACGTGGTCACACTGTCTAGTAACAGGGTTATGATCCTCTCACTGCAAGACTGCAATGGTCTCCTGGCAGTATTACTTGTGCTAAAGGTAACAAAATGAAACAACGACTTAATTGTTTACATGAATATTACCGTTATTCTTTACGCTTATATACTGGGTAATTACTTTATACATAGCTGTTACTTGAACCGTTAATTCTATGGAAGCTAGTTTTGCATTTCGATGACATGGAGTATAGCGTTTAGGCCAAAGGCGAAGTACACGGACCTACGAGGTCATTCAGCGCTGGAAAGGAAATTGAGAGTAGGCAGGTTTGAAAGGTGGAACAGGAGGAAAACCTCAAAGTTGCACTATGAAATAATCGTTAGGAGAGAGTGGATAACAAGATGGAAGAAAGATAATACAAATGGAGCTACAGTAAAAGGAGTGAAACGGGTTTCAGCTAGGAACCGAAAGGAAGCTGCAAAGACCCTTAAGTAATGCCTACAGTGCATCACGTGAGGTGCATTGGCGGCACTAACCCCTTATTGGATAAATGTTGCATTTCATATAGCTGTTTTTAGAACTATATTCTGTGAACCGATATTCTGTGGAAGATGATTTTGCAGTTCAATGGCGTCTTAGATTGTCGTATACGAATGTCTGTTACTTGTGAATTGACAAGGGTATTAATAGCACGTGACTAGAAGCATCTCCAAACCTAATCCAAGATCCCTTCAACAGCTTATTGACTTTGGTAATGAAAATGGGAATTATAATAAGAAAAACTTAGATTTTACATAAATTCGTTGCAATGGTCGGCGAATTCAATAACCCTAATTTCACTAGTAATAATATATGGTTGGTTACATGAAAGGAGACGGTGTCTCTGGTAGTATCACGACACAATCGTATAAAAAACACAGATGCAACGGCAATTATGATATTTGGAAAGAAATCAACAACAAGTACAATTGAGAAATAAATATCTGTAAATTAAACGATTAAGGTATATTACTCAATTCATATGCGATACCATACCTGTAATGACACTCAATGTATTATATACATTTGACAAAATTTTCCTTCTCGAAAAGAACTCTTATCTTAAGAGGAATAATCTTAAGAGGAATAAAACTGGAATCTCAGAAATATTTCAACTACAGCTACACTTTCGCAGATTGACAGGATATGAAAGGAAGAGAGGAAAAAAGTCGACTTCTCAGGCATCGTCCTTTTCCCAAGAAAGTTTGAAAAGTTGACAAAAGATAAACTCAACTATTAGGCCTTTACCTTAAGGGGATCTGCCACCACTTCAGAAGCAAGTGTCAATTCTCAGCAAGGGAATAAGACGAGTTCCTTGACCATAAAAATAAGACCCAATGAGTAGACGATCTAAGAACTTCATCAAGTTCTGAAAGCTTCTCAAACCTAATTAAAATACCTGTAAAAACAAATCAATCTATGTTACGTAGATATGATTCCATCAAAACATGACTAAAAAAATCTCCCCATTCCAGTAGCCTTTAACTCAAGAAAAACTCCACCAAGAAACCGTACGTCGTCCTGCGCTTTCAGCGGCCAAAACCTCATACCGAATTCCCACAACAAAGGCATCGTTAGATTCTGCATCATCGAAAGAAATCCCAAGCAATAGGTCCTCTTCCTCCTCCGCTCTATATAAGCATCGAGGAGGACCAGTCTAAACAACTAATGAGCGACTCCTACAAGTGTGAGGTGTCCATATCAGCGGAGGAGGAGGTTCGACTCCCTTTGATGATGAAATTTGGTAGCATGAAGGAAGCTTCATACAGCACTTACTTTCCTTCTCCTTTTTCGCTGAATGATTTTCTTTGCTTCGTCACAACAAACGATTCTAATATCTCGAACGTTTTTGCTTTTCTTTTTCCTCCAACTTTCTCGACTTTCTCCTGCGAGGAAAGTTTAGTAAATGACTGCATTCGCTTTCTCGTTAACCTCCCATTCGGAAACGCGTTGAATTCAATGAGATCCCATTTCAAACAATCCTTGAAAACCGTCGTAATGAAATGAACAAAAGCGATAATCCAGAAACTAAGGGACGAAGGGGACCTTTTTCTGGAGGTCCGAATTGTTTATGCATAGGAAATAATATTATAATATCGGTTAAATCTGGATTAAGGAAACCAAGCAGACCAAAGGCACCTCAGCCATTAAGTGAAATTACAATTCATGACAAGTTGTTTTTTCTCTCAGAATGGGAAAAAAAAGTGTTGTGATGAAATGAGCAATCGTGGTAAACTTGTGACAACATAGCAAATCCAGAAACAAAAGGACCAAGGGGGTATTTTTCTGTACATACGAAATTTTCATGGATTGGAATAACTTCGATCAATTCTGGAATAAGAAAACGAAAGACCAAAGGGCACTCATCAATTACATTAAATATAAATTAATGACAAGTTTTCTTTTCTCACGGAATCTGAGTAGTGTGGAAGCAAATGCTCCTTGACCTCAGTGATTCTTCCATTCACTTGAACTTGGCCAAATTTCATATTCTGCAGCCTAACCACTATTTTCTGTCGAATAAAAAAGTAGGATAAATGGCAAACTACCGGAAAGATCGACGAACACCTCGAAGGAACTTCAAAGAATTTGCAAAAACATAAAGACAGGACATTTCTACTAATCGTAAATTAGCTAAGACGACTTTCTATGTCCTCTCTTCTTCAAGATGCTATGGATGACGCTCATTAGTTAACTTGTCGAGTTTTCAATAGAAAGATGAGAAAATGAGTGACGGATTTTTGTCACAAGTTTCTGTATTTTGTAAAGGGTAGGGCTAAGTTTTTATCTCTAAGGATGATTCACTCATCTCCAATATTTTGTGTTTATTATTCATGTTCCTCAGACCTATTCTCGTCTCTCCACCTCTCTTCTTCTCTGATTAAAGCAGGAGGATGTTATTGTTCCTCCTCTCTCTCTCTCTCTTCATCTCTCCTCATTCTCTCTCTTCTCTCCTCTCTCTCTCTCTCCTCTCTCTCTCTCTCCAAGGCGTACGCCAATTATCCCATACCCTGTCAAGTGCGATAGTCATTATAAAGCAACCTCCCCCCCCCGCCCCCCCCCCCCCCCCCGCTTCCAATCCTTCCATCCTGCAGACGGGTCTTTCAAGAGCCTCCTTTGATGTGGGAGATCTGAGGGACGCCAAATGGGAGATTCACATTCTCAGAAACATCTAAATAAAGTCGACCTGAAATGCAGCCTCTCTCAAACGTCTCTTAAAACTGACAGAGGCTTAACCTAGTCCAAATTTTCACGGAGTTTACTATTCGTTGTCATTTCCTGGTTTTCTTGCTATAAGGTCCCCAAGACGGAGAGATTGGTGCCCTTTGTATCTTTAATGAAGAGCTGTAATTTCAACGCTTAATTATTTGTTATAAGTTACCTAACTCTGGGTAGGACGTGGTCACACTGTCTAGTAACGGGGTTATGATCCTCTCACTGCAAGACTGCAATGGTCTCCTGGCAGTATTACTTGTGCTAAAAGTAGCAAAATCGAACAATAACTTATTTGTTTACATGAATATTACCGTTATTCTTTACGCTTATATACTGGGTAATCCATTTTTACATAGCTGTTACTTAAACCGTTAATTCTATGGACGCTAGTTTTGCATTTCGATGGCATGGAATATAGAGTTTAGGCCAAAGGCCAAGTACACGGACCTACGAGGTCATTCAGCGCTGGAAAGGAAATTGAGAGTAGGCAGGTTTGAAAGGTGGAACAGGAGGAAAACCTCAAAGTTGCACTATGAAATAATCGTTAGGAGAGAGTAGATAACATGATGGAAGAAAGACAATACGAATGGAGCTACAGTAAAAGGAGTGAAACGAGTTTCAGCTAGGAGCCGAAGGAAAGCTGTAAAGACCCTTATGTTGCATTTCATATAGCTGTATTTTAAAACTATATTCTGTGAACCAATATTCTGTGGAAGATGATTTTGCAGTTCAATGGCGTCTTAGATTGTCATATACGAGTGTCTGCAACTTGTGAACTGACAGGAATATTAATACCACTTCACTAGAAGCATCTCCAAACTTAATCCAAGATCCCTTCAAGAGCTTATTGACTTTCGTCATGAAAATGGGAGTTATAATAAGAAAAACTTAGATTTTACATAAATTCATGGCAATGGTCGGCGAATTCAATAAACCTAATTTCTCTAGTAAAAATATATGGGTACATGGAAGGAGGCGGTGTCTCTGGTAGTATCACGACACAATCGTATAAAAAACACAGATGCAACGGCAATTATGATATTTGGAAAGAAATCAACAAGTACAATTGAGAAATGAATATCTGTAAAATAAACGATTAAGGCATATTACTCAATTCATATGCGATACCATACCTGTAATGAAACTCAATGTATCATATATATACATTCTGGATCAATTTGAACATTGGTTAAATTTAACAAAATTTTCCTTCTCGAAAAGAACTCTTATCTTAAGAGGAATAAAACTGGAATCTCAGAAATATTTAAACTACAGCTACACTTTCGCAGATTGACAGGATATGAAAGGAAGAGGGAAAAAAAGTCGACGTCTCAGGCAACGTCCTTTTGCCAAGAAAGTTTGAACAGTTGACAGAAGATAAACTCAACTATTAGGCCTTTAGCTTAAGGGGATCTGCCATCACTTCACAAACAAGTGTCAATTCCCAGCGAGGGAATAAGACGAGTTCCTTGACCATAAAAATAAGACCCAATGAGTAGATGATCTTAGAACTTCATCAGGTTCCGAAAGCTTTTCAAACCTAATTAAAGTACATGTAAAAAAAAACAAATGTTAAAGTTTTTACGTTGATATGAATTCCAATCAAAACACAATATCTAAGAAAATCTCCCCATTTGCAGTAGCCTTTAACTCAAGAAAAACTCCGCCAAGAAACCGTTCGTGCTGTCAGCGGCCAAAACCTCATACAAAAATTCCCGCAAAGAAGACATCGTTAAATTCTGCATCATCGTCTCCTCGTCTTCCTCCGCTCTATATAAGCATCGAGGAGGACCAGAGTCTAAACAACTAATAAGCGACTCGTCCAAGTGTGAGGAGTCTATAGTGCGGAGGAGGAGATTCGACTACCTTTGATGATAACACTTGGTCACATGAAGGAAGCTTCACAGAGCGCTGTGGTTCCTTGGAGGAGGAAGAGGAAGAGGAGGAGGAAGAAGATAAAATGAAAAGGTAGACCAAGTGCGGAGAAGGTTTCAAATCTCTTGATGTTAAATATTTCATTATTCTCAAGACAATAAAAAGGAGAGAGAGAGAGAGAGAGAGAGAGAGGAGTAGAGAGGGAGGTCGGTCGAGAGAGAGAGAGAGAGAGAGAGAGAGAGAGAGATATTTGTCTTAGATCTGATGTCGTGTTTGAGACAGATCATTTCAGTCACAAGAGAAGACCTGTAACGAAGCCTCTGGACATTATTGTAATCACGACTTTTTTAAGGTAAATGAACACAAGACAAGAAAATCTAACATACACCCATCTCCTCTATATTTACACGAACACAGACACATACACACACACACACACACACACATATATATATATATATATATATATATATATATATATATATATATATGGATATTCGTAAATATTTACACACGCAAACCATTATATATATACACACATATATACCCACTACGAATATCAGTTCACTATACCTTGTAAATAGATTATACCCCGAGGGAAATATTTCAACGTTTCATCACATGTATTTATTCCCTTCCTGATCATACATATATATATATATATAAAAATATATATATATATATATATATATATATATATATAAATATATAAATGTGTGTATGTATGTATATGTATATATGTGATATTATATATATATATATATATATATATATATTATAATATATATATATATATATGTATCGAGCTACCATGTCTTTAATATTCTAATTCGCTCTACCTCGGAATTAATATATTTCATATATGCTTAACCGAAGGGGAATTTTAAATTTTTTCTCGATAATAGATTTCTGCCTGGACCAGGGCGCGAACCTATGGATCCTTTCAAACCTAGGAACGTCAGTGAAGCTTTATTCTACTACACCACCGGCGGGGTGGTGTAGTAGATAAAGCTTCACTGACGTTCCTGGGTTTGAAAGGATCCATAGGTTCGCGCCCTGGTCCAGGCAAATCTATTATCGAGAAAAAATTCCCCTTCGGTTAAGCATATATGAAAATATATTAATTCCGAGTAGAGCGAAACTTAGATATTAAAGGACATTGTAGCTCGATATATGTATATGAATCACGGAAATGTGATATGACTTATATTATATATATATATATATACCTATATATATTCGTAAATATTTCACACACGCAAACCATTATATATATACACACACATATGTAAGTGATTACATAATAAAAATATGGAATGTTATTCCATATATATAAAAAACTATAAAACTAATGAGGTCAACCAGATTGCTTGCAGGAATGTGATCAGACCAGAGACAATAAAGTATGCTAAGATGACGTATACAATAAAGTAGGCTAAGATGACATGCCGTCACCTGTGGTCATTCATTTGTTTTGAAAACATTAGTCCAAGCTTCCTGCTTGAGACAACTACCGCGACCTATAATTCAAACGGCCTACGTGATTTGTAATCTGTATGTATGTTCATATGTTCGAGCTACTGTCTGTTTCCTTTATGATTGTAACCGAGATGGTAGTCAGAATAGAGTTAGCTATCATCATTAGAAGACCTGTACATCTTTACCTAAACTTCATCATGTAGAGCTGAATTAGCCATCATCATTGGCAGAAGCGATCAAGCCATCGTCATTAGAAGACCTGTACAATCCTACCTGATCTTCATCATGTAATCTCAGAGAATATAAGTATTTTTTATACTTCGTGTTTTCTACTAGAACCTCACCTCAGAAAGAAGATATCATCATGAGTTTAACACATCGTCGTCATAACGAAAGAAGATACTTACTTCGTTAGTTATCATGAAACCACAAGACACTCCAATGAGTATGGAAGTGCATAACCAACTGACTTAGCGTAAGATTATCGCAAGTCTAACATTACTTCATAGGGCGCCTTATTATACAAGGCAACAGCCCTAATATTGGTGGCAGCGGTGGGATAAAAATATCCATAATTATAAAAAACAAACAGATATCAATACAGAATCATGATTAATATTCTCTTTGACTCTTATGTTGCCTGGCAATCTTACAAATAGCTCCGTTGTCCACTTCTTTGTCTAGTAACTTACTACCAGTAATATCGAATTTTCTTTGGGATTCGTATTGATATCTGTTTATTTTTTATAATTATGGATATTTTTACAGTCATCAGAGACCTGGATAGGTTCACTTATTGTTATAATGCCATGGATAAAAAAGTTTGTACAGCTGACTCTTTTGAATTCCATAAAATATCAGCGAATTCATGTGGGTTAAGTCTGGTTCTTAATGGCTTTCTCCCTCCCGTATTTGGATGTTGTCTGAATTTACTTTGCCCTTGTGACAAGTATAATTTCACTTGCAGGCTGATTAATGGAACCTGGTTACAGTATCCTGCAGTACGAGAGTTTCACATCGCAACTTCAAAAACCCGTTCGTCGCTGCAGATGACTGCAGTGAAGTATCAACCGCTTACAATGTGAAAGGGAATAAGCACCATCATAAGTGAACAAGCATATTTCGTAGACTTCTTGGACCGACACCCGTATCCCGTCGTTAATCTCGTTTTAATGCGGAATGCTCCGGCGGCTGTCGGAAATCGACTACAAAAGGGTTACAAATTATAATAATAAAGGAATCATGATAAAATCAATAAGCAAAACGTAACCATAGGTTAATAAAATATCCAAATATATATGCGTAAAGATTTGAACGCTTGAGTTTAGTATTCCATTCAGTATTCTAGGGATATTAATGACAAATAAGCTAAAAGTTCAAACACATATCAAAACCTACTGACATATTGTCTATCCCGGTGATTTTATTCGTAGTCAATGAAAAATAAATAAATAAATATATATAAATAAATAAAATAAAATATAAAAGAGATTTTAAAGTCAAGAAGTCTAGAAGTGAAAATGTATACCTATGTGAATAATCTTTTACAGGGCAAATAGTATATGTAAAATTTGTATGGAAACCCTTTTCATTAGTTTGAATAATGAATATCTAATTTAACATAATTACATTTATTTTACAATCATGCAGATTTCCAAAATGAAACTAATATATTGTTCAATTTTGGTACTGTTTTTTTTTTCAGATATTCTTCTCGTGTGGGTGGAGTATTAAAACAAAAAATACCCAATTTATACTAAAGTTGTATTTATTACAGCAAGTAACGTAACTCTTAAGCTGGTGATGAGGTCATCAGTCTAGAAGGTGCATGACGCGTTTGGTGAATCAGCATTGTTCCTTTTAACCTCAATAAACCACTTGCAAGGCAGGTTGGCTGGAGAGAGGAATGCTTAGCCCGAACTTCTCATGGGCAAGGCAGACGTTAGGTACAAGTGTCTATCTGTATGTGCAATGCAACTTTAGTTAAGGAATTGCAATCGTTTTAAAATTAATGATCAAAATAAGCAAACAGAATTTCTATAACATCAAAATGAACTAATTTTTTCTGAACCTCATAGACAATTAGAGTCAATAATTCAGCTTGTGACATTGGTAAACGGACATTTAGAAGTATCAAGTCATGGATATGAAATATTTACTTGCAACATTAGTCTATTACAATTCAAGTAAATCACATTTTCTTGAAAACCCAAAGTTTATATAGAAATTAGTTACATAGTGGGTTCTTTCATAGCATCTCCTGCCTAAAAATTAACCTCAGAGGATGTGTGCGAGAAAATTGAATATGAAACTTTTGTTAGGGGCACATAGGATCGGATTTTATCACAGCTTAATTTCAGTTAGCATAGAGAAATACAGAATCATGATTAATGAATCAGTTATATATGAGTTAGTATATGGATTAATGAACCAGTTATATAAAAGTTAGCATAAAAATCAATGAATCCGTTAGCATAAAAATGAATAATTTTTATCACTTCATATATGAATTTTTATCAGTTAAAATATGATTTTTATCATGTTAATCTTTATTCTATGCAATTATCAGAGTACATTAGTATTTTATGTAGCATATGTATCTTAAAGAGATGAAGTGAAAAACTGTATCAGTATATATCACGTGATCACTATTATTTACGAATATCATCATATGCATATTGTGTCATATATCTCATGACTTGAATCTGTATTTGTGTACACCATGAATTTTTTTTTACTTATAAGTATTTTCTATATATCTATATATATTCGCATAGTGTCTGTATCACACTCCTATAAGTCAAATGCAAGTCAAGCTTGAGTAATATTCAGTGGTTGGTTTTGTAGCTGACCGAGCTTTTATGTAAGTGATTACATAATAAAAATATGGAATGTTATTCCATATATATAAAAAACTAAAACTAAAGAGGTCAACCAGATTGCTTGCAGGAATGTGATCAGACCAGAGACCATAAAGTATTCTAAGATGACGTATACAATAAAGTAGGCTAAGATGACATGCCGTCACCTGTGGTCATTCATTTGTTTTGAAAACATTAGTCCAAGCTTCCTCCTTGAGACAACTACCGCGACCTATAATTCAAACGGCCTACGTGATTTGTAATCTGTATGTATGTTCATATGTTCGAGCTACTGTCTGCTTCCTTTATGATTGTAACCGAGATGGTAGTCAGAATAGAGTTAGCTATCATCATTAGAAGACCTGTACATCTTTACCTAAACTTCATCATGTAGAGTTGAATTAGCCATCATCATTGGCAGAAGCGATCAAGCCATCGTCATTAGAAGACCTGTACAATCCTACCTGATCTTCATCATGTAATCTCAGAGAATATAAGTATTTTTTATATTTTGTGTTTTCTACTAGAACCTCACATCAGAAAGAAGATATCATCATGAGTTTAACACATCGCCGTCATAAAGAAAGAAGATACTTACTTCGTTAGTTATCATGAAACCCCAAGACACTCCAATGAGTATGGAAGTGCATAACCAACCGACTTAGCGTAAGATTATCGCAAGTCTAATATTACCTCATAGGGCGCCTTATTATACAAGGCAACAGCCCTAATACATATATATATATACCCACTACGAATATCAGTTCACTGTACCTTGTAAATAGATTATACCCCGAGGGAAATATTTCAACGTCTCATCACAAGTATTTATTCTCTTCCTTTATGCGATAAATTTTGCACAAAATATATAAAACTGTTTACGTACAAAGCACTAACACAAAATTGAATATATTGAACTATATACATACATGCATACATACATACATACATACATACATATATAAATATATATATATATATATATATATATATATATATATATATATATGATATATATAAATATATATATATTTATATATATATATATATGTGTGTGTGTGTGTGTGTGTGTGTGTGTGTATAACTGAATCACGAAAGTTAGGAACGTGATAAATCCATAAATAAAGATACATGCCACGAAGTAAAATAAACAGCGGAGTATCCGCGAGACCTTTCAACGTTCAAACGTCCTTTACTAAGCAGATGAACTGATGATACAAAAGGAAAGACGAAACGAAGATTCGTATAACTGACAGATAGGGATTATAAAGAGATTAGTACCTAGAACAAAAAAAAAAAAAAAATCCGACACACCTGGAAGATGAGTAACCTTCCCAAACAAACATAAACAATGGGTGCAATTAAAAGTTGAAGACAATTGTCTTGTTCTTGTATCTGAGATGATTGTCTTAAACTTTTAATTGCATCCCTTGTTTCATGCTTGTTTGGGAAGGTTACTCATCTTCCAGGTGTGTCGGATTCTAGGTACTAATCTCTTTATAATCCGTATCTGTCAGTTATACGAATCTTTTTGTTTTGTCTTTTTCCTCATGTATGTCAGTTCATCTGCTTAGTAAAGGACGTTTGAACGTCGAAAGGTCTCGCGGAAACTCCATTGTTTAAGTTCCTTCGTGGCATACATCTTTATATATATATATATAATATATATATATATATATTATATATATATGTGTGTGTGTGTGTGTGTGTGTGTGTGTGTGTGTGTACATATATAACCAAATAACAGAATAAATTTTCAATCCATTAAAAACACACCACTGATGCTCGCTTTCTCAGCTGAATTTTGTAGACTTTCACCGATCCCTTTCTCTACTCCAGAACCTTCCTCCACCACCACCAACGACGACGCCATTATCTTACCTTTCCTTCTTCTCTTCCTTTTTGGTTTTCTTTCCTCTTTATTGCACCCATCAAGTCCCGCACTTACTTTCCTTCTCCTTTTTCGCTGAATGTTTTCCTTTGCATCGTCAAAACAAACGATCCTAATATCTCTAACGTTTTGCTTTTCTTCTTCTGCCAATTTTCTCGACTTTCTCCTGCGAAGAAAGTTTAGTAAATGACTGCATTCGCTTTCTCTTTAACCTCCCATTCGGAAACGCGTTTGAATTCAATGGGGTCCCATTTCAAACAATCCTTCAAAAGCGATAATCATGTGAATACGCAGGAAATCCAGAAACAAACGGACGAAGGGGACCTTTTTCTGGATGTCCGAATTGTTTATGCATCGGAAATAACATCAGTTAAATCTGGAAAACAAGCAGACCAAAGGCACCTCAGCCATTAAGTGAAATCACAATTCATGACAAGTTGTTTTTTCTCTCGGAATGGGAAGAAGTGTTGAGGCCAAATACCATATATCATGAAATGCTCCTCGACTTTACCACTAAGAATGGATGTTCCTTCCATTCATTGTCAACTGGCGAAATATCAGATATGAAAACATTACCATATATATTTATGCCTAAATTGAACGCTTTTCATTTAACAGAGCAATTGACAAGACAAAAGACAAATTGCTGTACAGAACAACAGACACCTCAACCGAACCTGATTGCACTTGCAGACGTGCAACGTCAGGATATTTGAACAAATTGTAAATTACCAAAGACAACTTCGTTCTCCGTTCCTCAAGGTGCCATGGATGAAAACAGCCTTACTCATAGCTTGTCAATTGTGAAATAACCAACAAGAGAATACAGGTGATGAAAGTTTTTTTATTCAGAGTATAAGCTTTTTAATTCCGTACAATCGTTGAGAGAGAGAGAGAGAGAGAGAGAATGAAAAATTCGACACCAAACGCTTTGTTGATTCCTTACTTTACTCATTCGACCGCCTTTCCTTTTACATTTCTTTTGCTTCTCTTTCTCTATGCTATTTCCTCACTTTCTCCTCTTCCTCCTCCTCCCAAAGGAACCGCAGCATACTGTGAAGCTTCCTTAATGTTCGCCAGACGTGGGCCTTGATGTGTCTGTCAAGTGTCATCATCAAAAGGGAGTCGAACCTCCTCCTCCTCCGCTCATATGGACTCCTCACACTTGGACGAATCTCTCATTAGGTGTTTAGACTCTGGTCCTCCCCGATGCTTATCCAGAGTGGAATGGAGGAGGAGGAGGAGGAGCTATTGCTTGGGATTGCTTTCGGTGAAGCACGATATGATGATGATGCCTTTGTTATGGAAATATCAGTGGAAGGTTTTGGCCGATAAAAGCGCTGAAGGACGAGCGGTTTCTTGGCGGAGTTTTTCTTGAGTTAAAAACTACTAAAATGGGGGATATTTTCTTAAAAGTGTTTTTTATTGTCCTTGTATTCAAAACATTTATATTTGTTTTTACTTGTTTATATTAGGTTTCAAACATTTCAAAACACATCAGGTTGAAAGATCGCAGACTCATTGGGTCGTGTTTTCATGCTCACGTCACTCATCTTATTCCCTTGCTGAGAATTTAATACTCTTGCTTCCGATTTTGCAGTGATGACACGTCCCCTGAAGATAAAGGCAAAATAACTGAGGTTGTCTTGTGTCAACTGTTCAAATTTACCACTGAGTTCTGGGGAAAAGGACGTCGTTTGCGGCAAAATCAAATTGTCTCCCTCTGTTATAACTGTTTCACCTCCAGTCAATCTGCGAAAGTGTAGCAATGGTTAAAAATATTTCTGGATGGGAAATGATTCTAGAGGGAATAAATTCTGTCAAATTTAACCAATATTCCAACTGAACCAGAACTGATATTTGATACGAGTGACATTATAGGTATTACATATGAATTAAATTAATATATACTCCTTCATCGCCTGATGTACAGCTCTTCATTTTACAATCATAATCATGCTCCAGTTCTTTCGAAATATTGTCATTGCCATTGCAACTGTGCCGTTTACACGAGTGTCGTGATACAGCTATACACATCGATCTGCAAATTCCCGAGATGCATACTGGTATTGCACCAGCTCCGTTTATTTATCTATTTATTATTATTATTATTTTTTTTTTTTTTTTTTTTTTTGCCATGCCCCTAGGTTAGGTTAGGTTAGAGAGCAGACTATTAAGTAACTTAGGTGTGGGAAACAATTAAATTGTTTTCAAGAAGATTCCATGGTTAGGTTTTAAGATATGGCGTCCCGCTTTTTCAAGGAAGGTTCCGTACTCGGTTACAGTTCGGGAGTATGCCACCCGTCTACGTTCATGAAATCATTATTGTTTTTCCTCAGAAACTATGGAAACGAATTCATGGAACTTGGTCTCCAACTTATATGTAAAATCTCATTATTGCCTATTATATATATTTACAATGTAAAGTCCGATTATTATTTATGTAGTCTCATTACTTCGGATCATAACACCCATTTTTCTACAATTGTCAATAAGCTCTTGAAGGGAATCTGGATTAGGTTTGGAGAAGCCTTTAGTGAGGTACTGTTAATACTATGTAAATTCACAAGTAGCCAACACTCCTATGAAAAAAAAATCGTAAAACGCCATTGAACTCCAAACCCAACTCCAAAGAATACAACGCTTATATGTGAAAAACGATTGAAACGGTGAGAGGGAAATAACGATTGACTACATAACTGCTTTGTGGAAAGGAATCATCCAGTGGATAAACAAGAGAATAGCGACATTATTAATCTGAAAATTAAGGCGCTGCACTGTTCCATTTGCTAGCTTGAACACGGATAATAAAGTCAGAGAATCTGTTCCATAGTCTTGCAGTGAAGGGATGATAAGACATGGCACTCGACAGTGTGACCACGTGACACCCAGAGTTAAACAACTTGAAAAGAGTATACAACCACTGAATTACAGCTATTCATTGAAGCTACTCACCATCGTGGGGGCCATGGACGAAGAGAATCGGGAGATGAATATGAATTGTAAACTCCACGAAAATTAGAACTGGGTTGAGCTTCTGTCGATTTTTGAGACGTTAAATTTGAAGTCAACTATTTAAAGATATTTCTGAGAATGTGAACCTCCTCCCATTTGGCGCCCCTCAGATCGCCCACATCAAAGGAGGATCTTGAAAGACCCGTCTGCAGGATGGATGGATTGGAGGAGGAGGGGGGGGGGGGGGGGGGGGCGGGGGGGGGGGGGGGGGCGCCTTCAAAACTACTATGGCAATCGACAGGGTATGGCATATTTCTTCGTAAGGTGTGTGTGAGAGAGAGAGAGAGAGAGAGAGAGAGAGAGAGAGAGAGAGAGAGAGAGAGAGAGAGAGATTAAGATTCTACAGTGGATACGAGAATAGGTTTGAGGAAATCAATGATAATACAAACGTTGTGGGAAATTAGTTATTTATCCGTAAAGAAACTCCCAAACACAGCTATATAAGAAAGTTCCCGCATTTCAGTAACCCCTGACTCAAGGAAAACTCCGCCAAGAAACCACTGGTCTTCCAGAGTTTTTATTCGCCCGAAACCTTTCACCGAAATATCCATAACAAAGGCATCGTCAAATCCTGCATCATCGAAAGCAATCCCGAGAAATATCTACTCCTCCTCCTCCTCCTCCTCCATTCCACTCTGGATAAGCATCGAGGAGGACCAGAGTCTAAACACCTAATGAGAGACTCGTCCAAATGTGAGGAGTCTATATGAGAGGAGGAGGAGGAGGAGGTTCGACTCCCTTTTGATGATGACACTTGACAGACACATCAAGGCCCACGTCTGGCAAACATTAAGGAAGCTTCACAGAGCGCTGTGGTTCCTTGGGGGGAGGAGGAGGAGGAGGAGGAGGAGGAGGAGGAGGAGGAGGAGGAGGAGGGGAGGAGGAAGGGAAATAGCATGGAAAAATTGAAGAATAAGAAAAATAATGGGAAATTTTCATTTCTCTTTCTCCCCACAGAATAAACGTGTAAAGAGAGAGAGAGAGAGAGAGAGAGAGAGAGAGAGAGAGAGAGAGAGAGAGAGAGAGAGAGAGAGAGTAAAATCAAATCAAAAACTTATTTCCATTTTACAATGGTTATGCTACATGTCATTATTAAAAATATAGACATGATGAAACGGGATCTGACGTTTTGAATAATACATATCGCTAGACTAGCAAAACCAGATTGCTAGCAATATCTGAGTTATACTAAATTCGCCCTAAATTTCTTATATGCTAGTGTTGTTACAAGTGATAAGTATGATTAAATAGATAAAAACAAAATTTACAACATATTTTAAAGAGAAGAGAGAGAGAGAGAGAGAGAGAGAGAGAGAGAGAGAGAGAGAGAGAGAACTAATGTAAACACGGTCAATAACAAACAACAGAAGAAGAAGAAGAAGAAGAAGAAGAAGAAGAAGAAGAAGAAGAAGAAAGACAAACTGAGAAAAACATTTTTGTGAGGTCACGAATAAGAAGCTGACGAGGACCTGACTTCGCTTATGAATGAATTCACAGTTTCTGAAGTGGAATCAATCACAAACTCAAGGTCATGAGGGAATCGTCGCAGGGAAGATTTTAGCGGAAATTGAAATGGAACTTCGAAAAATATCTAGACTGTTTTGCAGGGTACGGAATGCGAAAACAAAGCCTGATTATTGGGAACTAGGGGAAGAAGAATATAGAATTTGGGTCAAACGCCAAGCGTTGGGACCTATGAGGTCATTCAGTGCTGAAACGGAAATTGACAGTAAAAGGGTTTCAAATGCGCAACAGGAGGAAAACCTCGCAGATGCACTATGAATAAATTGTTAGGAGAGAGAGGAAGATGGAAGAAAGAGAATATAAACGGAGGTACAGTAAGAGGAGGAATGAAAGCGGTTGCAGCTACGGGACCGAAGGGACGCTGCAAAGAACCTTAAGGTATGCCTACGGTGCACTGACGGTACTAACCTCTATGTGGAGGGAGGATTAGGAGTAACAGCAAAAGTAGCAAAGAAAGATTCAGGTCACAAAAGGGGCATGGCACTTGCATCGGGTGTGACGAGAACATTCAGTAATCTTATTCTCAATAGGACGGAGAAGGAATCTCAAAAAGCTGGTTTTAGTAGCGTTACAGATCAAATTCTTGTGTTAAGTCTTACTATGCAGTTGCGTATAGAATTAATGTCCCTTCTGGTGTCTTTAGTTGACCACAAAAAAAAAAAGATTTTGAGAGCAAACGTAGACCAATATTAGGGAAAGCTTTGCTTCACTCTGGCATCCCCGTTGCACTATGAAAAAATTGTTAGGAGAGGATGGAAAATTAGATGGAAGAAAGTGAATATGGACGGAGGTATAGTAAAAGGGAATGATAGGGATTGCAGCATGGGGCCGAAGAGACGCTGCAAAGAACCTTGAGTAATGCCTACAGTGCACCGCAAGAGGTGGGTGGAATGAAGGAGTCGATAAATGTATGAGAATCTTTCTAAACTGTACAGAAACTGAATAAGGAACCGAATCATAAAAATCATTTCGTGGCAGGAAGACCTCGCCTTATTTCCAAGCAACTCTCCCCTCCCCCCTTCCCCACCAGGTTGGATTGCAAGGCCCTCTTTCCTCACGTTTAGGGACAAATGGAATTCTCTTTTTTTATTTATTTTTATTTTTTTTTTTCACATCTCATTTCTGGTTCCTACTTTCCTTTTCTTTTCCGCCTATTCTTCGTCTTTGGGTGTGTGTGTGTCTTTGGGTCGTAAAGCTTTCTCGGTCGTGGAGCGTCACATAAATTCTTTCAAATGTTCTTGCATGAGTTTTCGTTCCTAAAGGTTTTGTCGGAAAAGCCTTTTGTGATGTTCCTCGTCCAATGAAGAAATAATAATAATAATAATAATAATAATAATAATAATAATAATAATAATAATAATAATAATAATAATAATAATAATAATCTTACTATAATGGGCGTTATGTCTGTCCGTCCGTCTGTTATACAATCACAGCCAAGCGGCTGGTCCGATGGGGGTGAAACACTTGGCAGGGTTATAGTGGGGACCCCTAAGATGGTTTATCATGGGGGTTTGTCCTACCTCTCACCCCCACCCACCCCTAATGGGCGTTATGAAAGGGACGGTTGGAAAACCTTAACCGAAAATTCAAGCAAAACACTCGCCTGCACAGTATCCGTCTATTATCACAAAAAGCCTTTCTGGCAAAATCTTTAGAAATAATAATAATAATAATAATAATAATAATAATAATAATAATAATAATAATAATAATAATAATAATATGTTTTATTGAAATTAATTGCTGCCTCATTATTGTTTTCTCATTGTTGCTTAGACTGGTGAGCAAAGCACCGAAGGTTGGCATGTCTCAAATAGGTAAATGTCAAAGTCGATGTTAATTTTGTTAAAAATGCCAGGGGCGGTAGTCAAATAATAATAATAATAATAATAATAATAATAATAATAATAATAATAATAATAATAATAGTAATAATAATAATAATAAAAAGAAATAGAATTTAACACCAATTCTACCTGCAATAAACTCTACGGATATACCCGAATATTTGACTACCCCCACTGGAATTTTTTACAATAAAAATCCAACGTTTTTTTACTATTACCTAATTTAGATATGTCAACCTTCGGTGCGTTGCTCACCAGTTTAAGCAACAATGAAAAAAACAATAATTAGAAAAATAGAAAAGAACCTTCATAAAATTAATGCAGCTGAGGCAGCAATCACTTTTAATAAAACATGTTTAAAAGAGGGTTTACTTCCAGCATACCATAATAATAATAATAATAATAATAATAATAATAATAATAATAATAATAATAATAATAATAATAATAATAATAATATCATTATAATTACTATTATTATTACTGTTAATACTAGCACTACTACTATTTTTATTACTATTATATTAATGAACACAACGAACAATCACATTCAGATATATGCATGATAAAAAGATAGTAAAAGAGTTAAATATTGAAAGATTCACTGGTAAACAATTACAGCAACCTCTTAGGCCCTCCGGAAACCCATGCTTCCTTCCTTAAACAGAACGGAATGAATGCAAAGAAATGTACCGTGTACCCTTCACATGGAAGGCAGACAGTGTCAAGAAGTGTGCCGCCTTCTTCGATGAATAAGTTGACCTTTCTTAGATTCGCATAAGAAAAGGTCAAAGGTCAGACCCATGAGTTAATGTATACAGTTTGCCCAGGAAATTCTATTTTCAGACTTGATAGCTTCATGTGCAAGTAAACATTTAACAATGGTTACTGGCTAATCCCTTTTCCTCATAATTTATCAGCAAATCTATATATGGAAATTCCCGATCTTGAACTTCTACCTAAATTAATATTAATGCCATAGATCTGAGCATCTGGGAGAGATATGTAAACGTTTGTTTGTTTGTATGGTGTTTTTACGTTGCATGGAACCAGTGGTTATTCAGCAACGGGACCAACGGCTTCACGTGACTTCCGAACCACGTCGAGAGTGAACTTCTATCACCAGAAATACACATCTCTGACGCCTCTGTGGAATGCCCGAGTATCGAACTCGCGGCCACCGAGGTGGTAGTCTAAGACCAAACCAACCACGCCACTCAGGCGCTAAATATGTAAACGATGTATTCACTGAATCTGACATGTTTAACGAAGATACTTTAAAAGAAATCCTCATTTCACTCAATTCACAATTCAATGTATATTCATTTTACACTATAAAACAAGTACAGCGTATTGTGTATGAA
>NC_087208.1:27547553-27585053 GCF_015104395.2 Macrobrachium nipponense
CCTCCTCCCCGAGGCCACATGAGCCTCGAGAACGAGCGTCTAAAAAGCCTAACGAGAGACCCATTCGAGCATGAGGCTTCCATATCACAAGCAGGAAGGGGGATCAAGACCCCTTTTTTTGAGAATGGCACTTGACAGACACATCATAGGAACATTAATGCACCATCACAAAGCTTTGGTTGGTTCCTTTCGGGGGGTTGGAGGGGGCGGTGTGGGAAGATGAATATAAGGGGAGGGGAGGAGGTCGGTTGAGGATCCTTAAATCTCTCTATATCATATCTTTCCCATTTCCCAGAAAATGAACAAAGGGAGGGAGGGCGAGATACAATTCATAATGCTTAATGGCAAATGTCTTAGTCACTTAATGTTCTAAACGAATTGTCCCCACAACAAATTTATATAATAGACATCCAACTTTTTATTCCCTTTTTGCAACAGTCGCTAATCATATGAGGCCACATTATTTATCACAAATGAAAGAAACGAGATGAAAATATACCAGCATTATACGTATATTAGCGTACCCAAACTGCCATCATGACTGCAAGACCCGACCCTAGGGAAGGTAAGTACCGTTAATGGGCATCTTAAAGATTATATAAATAATATATACGAAGACTCCTAGCACTTTTTTTATATACATATACATAAGTGGCTACAGTTTTCATATTTTATGAAAAATACAGGTTCCTCTCTCTCTCTCTCTCTCTCTCTCTCTCTCTCTCTCTCTCTAAGAAGCATTTCCTTCCTATCACAAAGGACGACGCCATCATAAATCTCCTTTCTTTACTCCCCACCAATCGAGTTCATTCTGCTTTCTCACCGCTGACTCCCGATGCTTTCATTCGCCCTTTCCATTAATTGTTTTTTTTTTCTTTTTTACGGCTTCTTTTTTGTTGTTGTAAACTTTTGTTTTTAATGGGGCCAATTCCATTTTTCTAAATTAATTGGCAATGCACCAAACGCACTGATTTCACGTCTCCCAAAATCCCTCTGACAGAAACAGAAGCCATAAACGCTAAGAAAATCTTACAAATTCGAGAGAATTCTCGGTGCATCCACTATACCTTCACTGAACTGCAACTGTTATTTACAAAACAGCTCTAGAATAAGTAGCAATTAAAAGCGCTTGCCGTTAAGAACCCAAAAGGTAATTTTACTCTTGGACACTTGAGACAAACTAAATTCCTGCATGAAGCGCTTGTCGAGTTGACCTCGGGGGTCAAAGCACTTGCTTTCGACAGCATTCCATTTCTCTCCTCGACTTGAGGACTTAAGAAGACCTTTCATTTACTCTAACGACAAAGCCAGCACAGATGACAGGCCAGGCAACAACCAACGCAATTTAATCAAACGACCGGGAACGCCATGCCATATACACTTTCAGTCTGCGATGAATTAGCATGCAGGGTACAAGACTGACAGCTCCGCCCGAGGTTCTTCATTGTTGCCGAGGACAAGAGGTGAAATGGAATGTCCAAATGAATAAAAAGCAGAAGAGGAATCCTATTAATTTATCCTAGTGTTTAAGAATATCTACTAAGCATGTAACAGATATTATTACAGTAATATATTCGTTTTCATCTTCGTTTCGTAAATAATGACAATCAGTCCTCCTAGCAGCCATTGAAAATAAAGTAGGAGTCTGACAAAAAAAAAGGGGGGCCTGAGAAACCGGAAGGGTATATATAAGTTTTTGTATGTATGTAGGTATGTTATATATATATATATATATATATATATATATATATATATATATATATATATGCATGTATGTATATGTATATATGCGTGTGTGTGTGTGTATTTGTCAATATAGTCCACGGGATAAAAGAGAATAAAAGACTCTAGTAGCTCGATAATCTCGCCTTCCACCAGGCCTCCTCAAGAGCTTTATTTCAACGAAACATAATAAGTATATACATAAAAATCATAAATATATTTCTCGCTGGAAAAATCATATTTACAGAACGGTTGTCAAAGTGAAAATTAGGCTGCTTAAATCATAAACAAATTTTAAATTAGCAATTCATGATCTAAACAACCTAACTTTTACTTTGACAACTGTTCTGTTAATTTTATTTTTCCAGTGAGAAATATGTTTATGGTTTTTGTGTATATACTTATTCTGTTTAGTACAAATAAAGCTCTTGAAGAGGCCTGGAGGAAGGCGAAATTATCGAGCTACTAGAGTCTTTTATTCTCTTTTGTCCTGTGGACTACATTGACTAATCTCATCTTCGTGATATGGAGATTACATTTATATATTTAATTATGTATGTACTCGTATATCCTCTCGGTTTCTTCTCAGCCCTTGAATTTATTTATAAAAAAAAAAAAAAAAGTTAAGTATTTACATATTCGCAATTTCGCGGCCGCCGCAGCTCGATAACTAGGAAGTCAAATTTCATGGTGGCTGGAGGAGACTCCCTACTTATAGTGGAAACAATGTAGGCGTCCTACCCCGATATCATACGCCGTTATGGCAAAAGGAAAGGTCATGATAGTAAAATGGGCCGCTAAACTGACCTATTCCCCTATGACCTTCGTGCTGGCTTGTTTTTTCGCCTCTTTCGGATGTACTGTTCTCGCCGTGAGAATCAAAGGGACGATGCCATGACCTGACTCGGCCTTCTTACGGGCTGCTGAAAAGCAAGAGCCCATGCCAGCACAAGGCTGGCTTAATGTTACTACTACTGGCTCGCCCTCACTCCATTCACCGACACTGAAGTGCAAGGTCGCTTCACTCTTAAACGCACTAAGTCGGGGGCTTTCTGTCCTATCCCAACTGGCCACACGTCGGAACTTCGAAGAGAGGCCTGAATCAATCTTCTGCAAGTGACCTCCATGCACAGATGAAACAAGGGACGTCCTGAAGTCGCAAGTAACGTCAATGTTCCTTTCCTATTCCTGGATGTCTCTCAGTTTTAAGTATTTTCAAATGTTCATTCTCCTGAACAAAATCCCTTATTTCCGACTTACTAGCACGCACATTTCCTCTCATTATTTGGTCAAAGTCTGAATCAAGTTTGCTCTCTAATAATAATTAGAGCATCCCCACCGTGATGTTACCAAGTGCTAAATATGATTAGTAATAACCTCCATCGTGCATAATTAATTTCATGTAAAAGACAGCCTTTCTATAACTGAATCCAGACCTGGAATTCTTTTCCAGAATCCTGCTGTCTGGCTCTTCGTGTTCTGCCTCTGCCCTTGTGAAACAATTGTCTGAGAAGAATCAGTTCCATCTTGCCACGTGCAAGATACTTCTGCAATCGTTAATGTTTTGCTGAAGTAAAAATATTTTATCAGCCAGTCTTAAGTGTTTTATAGGATTCGTGTCAAATTCTTGGTATGGCTGCAACCTACTCAGATTTCTTTATTGACTAACTGCAGTTACACATTTTTACGGCACACTGCATATGCCTTGATTGCTGAGCTGCCAGCCTTTCTATTTTAACTCTAGTTGTAAGTCTGTAAATAAATCAATTTAATGTTACCGACTAGTTTGAAAGGCGACCTTCCCATTTTCTTTGAATAGATGTTTTTATCAAGGTAAGTCATACTATTAATTACATTTATTGCTTATGTTCTGAGATCTAGGTATTGGCTCCTACGCAAAATTTCATTCAAAATGCAATTTAACTCTTCCAACTGGACTCACAACATAATACACACACACACACACACACACACACACACACATATATATATATTATATATATATATATATATATATATATATATATATATATATGTTTTGTCACTTATATTGACACTACCTTCTTATAGTCACACAAACATCAAGCCGCAAATTTCAATTAATATTGAATTCACTTCGCCTCTGGGAATAACTCACTTCACGCAGAATTATAACTAATAAGTGCATCAGCCCTGAACAGAAGCCTAATGGATAAGTCGGCTATCGGCTATCTATCGGCACATAGAACAAAAATGCACATATTCGAACGTTGTTCGGCTGATGCACGTAACAATTACAATTCTGTTTAGTGTTGGTATGCCCAAGGTAAAGAGAATTCGATATTAATTAATAAGTTATATGTATGGCTTTATATTAGCGAGTATAAATATTTGACATTATTGAAGTTCTCCTTAGCCACTTTGAGTCTGGAAAACAATTCATACTTATACTGAAAAATATCACCCAATATCGAAATCAGTTTACCTTGAACATAACCGCACTTAAACGATTTGTAAGTGTCAACTGCATCTACCGCGATAGGGTTTCGAACTTGTACCTGTTCGTTTAATGTGTTAATAGACGGCTGACTTATCCAGATAATAAAAATGAGATGCAGATCAAAATCCCTAAGGTGATATTTACGGACGATACAGTACTGATCTGGGATATCGAAGAAAAACTAAAGGAATTATGAGCAAATTCAGCATGATGAGAAGATAAGAAAAGAAGCGAGTCATCGGGCAGGCGAAGCGACGAACGCAACAGGGTCTGACGAGATTAAGAGGAAACGAAGTATTTATGGAGTCCCTTAATGTATGAAGGGACTCTTGAGCTAATTCTCCTCAGCAGTGAAGTGGGAATGTTAAAAGGGCAAGAAATTAACAGATTGAATCTCTTAGAATGAACTGTTTCTAGACTCAAAGTGACTAAGAAGAACTTTAGTAATATCAAAATATAAAGGGCTGTACAAAAATAGATGTTTTATGGTTTACAAAACTTAAGCTGTCAAGCCAAGAACTGGGGCACTTTCAACTGTTCAGTGCTTAAGACAGCTGACATCAGGGAAAGGATACATCAGAGTTTTGAGTGGGTTTGGACATGTGGAAAAAATGGAAGACGATATGTTAGTGGAAAGGGTTTTATTAGCAGTGGTTGAAGTGTTTTGAGTTTTTGGATAGAAAGTGGCTTAATATCCAGGAGCCAAAAGCATGCAAGAGAAAATGGTGCATTGTGTTTATGGGGTGTTCAACAAATTACTGATGAGCCTTCTGTGTAGGAATAAGAAAAAATTAAACCGAGAAATTTTCTTGTTCTGGGAATGATCCACGATCGCTTGCAGTATGTGTGGCAAAGACGATTGTGTTAATTTTTCCCAAGAGCCATCTATGGGAAACGGGTTCATGTTGAAAAGGGACATGTGTGCGTGAATGTATACGTAGATTTACGGTTCCCAACACTAGCCTTCTTAGTTGCTAAATTCTGATTCAAGGGCTCATCCACGATCGCTTAAAGTATGAGTAACTGTGTTTTTTTTATCTGAAGACACCTGCTATAGAAAACAGATTAATTTTGAAAAGACACGTGTGAGTGTATGTGTACGTAGCTTAAAGCTTTCCAATTTTGAAAAGACACGTGTGAGTGTATGTGTATGTAGAATAAAGCTTTCCAACACTTGTCTTCTTAGCTGCTAATTTTGGCTCTGATTTCAAGTCAGCCATCAGTCCTTCACGTGTCTCTCTCTCTCTCTCTCTCTCTCCTCTCTCTCTCTCTCTCTCTCATTGTCTCACAAACAAGCCAACGTTAGCCACCAAAGCGTACCCTGAGTGACAGTCATTAAGAAGCTCTCTCTCTCTCTCCATCCTGCTGACGGGTCTTTCAAGAGGCTCCTTTGGCCAGTGCTTTCATGGCAGAGGATCTGAAGGATACTAAATAAGGAATGCGAGGTCTCTAAGGAAATTCCTCAAAGAAACATGCCTGGGTCAGCAACCTGCTCAAGATGTCTCGCTTTTCCGTTTTCTTCTTTTGGTAAATCGCTTGAAACTGAATTTTTTTTTTTTTTTTTTTTTTTTTTTTTTTTTTTTTTTTTTTTTTTTTTTTTTTTTAAATATTCCTTTATTTCTCATTTTATCAGCTAAGGATTGACATAATTATTCTCCAAGCGCTCACACTTTCAATTTTTTCATTTCATAAACTAATGGTTGAAAGTCGTCCGGGAATATTTCATAAGACTAACAATTAATCAAATATAGAACTAATACTAAAAATGTGTAATCAGGAAATTGGAAAGGACAGTGAATATCGAAACCAGAGAGAGAGAGAGAGAGAGAGAGAGAGAGAGAGAGAGAGAGAGAGAGAGAGAGAGAGAGAGATCCGCAAATCACTAGAAAAAATAATTTTAAAAAAAGTGCTCTTTTTTTTTACTTTGATCAATAACGAAACAAAATACAGTAGCTTTTTATTTCCTCCTTTCTTAGGTGGGAAATTTAACTATCTAAATAAGGACCGCCTAGAGTAGACAACTCGAGAAGCTGAGTACACAGAGTCGTACTCGAGTCCCTCTCGAGTCTTACTTGAGAATTCACGGTCCCGTTGAAATAAAATAACCACCTCACTTCCGGTCATTAAAATAAATTCTGAGGAGGCGTTAGTCTGTATGCCTAACCATAAACCGAGAGTGATGTCTATCCATTCAGTTCCTGACATAAGTAAGGGTTCTTTTCAAACTATAATTTCAAGGATTGTCCATAACACGGAAGCAACTGTCTCTCTCCTGCAGCAGGGCGTCCTTTCGTTTCCAGACTCTTAATTAGCTTGAGTAAAACAACTTGTATTTAATTTTTGCTTGCTTTATTTTTCTTATATATATTATAACAAGTCTCACATGGGTTACTTCCGGCGCAAAAAAAAAGGGGGGGATATCGAAAAATATCTTGATTTACTTATTTAATTACTGCTCACTTATTAAATTAGTTTATTTTAACTCCTATTTACTTAAATACCTCTCTTTTCCATGTGCCGCATTTTAACGCATTTCCCACGTACGGGAATTAAAACGGAAGTGAATTTCCGCATTTTGAAAACAATTTTAGCGGGAGAAAGTTTCGGATGGCGGGTTACATATAAAAACGTCTAAAATATTAGAATCACTTGCCCGAACGCGATAAAAATGAAATATTAAATTAGAGGGAACCTACGTCAGTTCGGAAGTTGGTATTTGGTAAGAGAAAGAAGAGAGAATTAAAAAAAAAATAAAGAATGGATAGAGTTACGATAACGGGGTCGTTCGTGGCTCAAAAAAGAAAGATTTCGCAGAACGCTTGCATCACACGCAGGAGAGAGAGAGAGAGAGAGAGAGAGAGAGAGAGAGAGAGAGAGAGAGAGAGAGAGAGAATCTAAAAGTAAATTCCGTTATTATAGAAATTCTTTATATATAACTCACTAAAATTAATACATACACATACATAATATATTTATATGTGTGTGTATATAATATATAATTGTGTGTGTGTGTAAGCGCTCAAGCATGAGTGCAAATAACATTACCACACATACAGACATTCTAAACATAAAAAACGTCTTTTTTTCAGCTTTTTGTCTAAAAACACCCATTGCATTTACGCGAACATGATGAATTCTGTTCATCATTACTTACAATACGAACATGGAACACAATCTTCAACTTTTCAAGCTGAAAAACAAGCAGTACTCATGACCAGCACGTTCACGAAGTTACAAATATTGACCCAACTTTTATCAACTTTTCTTGGTCATCATAATTATTTCCCTTCCCTCGCTCTCTCTTTCTCTCTTCTCCTCCCCAACCATGATTAATTGGGCTTTTAAAGCATATCATATTCACAAAATATTATTCTTTCTCAGTTTTAAACGGGATTATCTCTCCTCCTTCACTAAAAAGTACTAGAGAAAATAAATAAAATAATATTACTACGTGACATTTAAAGATTCCACCACAAACTCTGTTTCTTCTCTTTCCTTCTGTTTCTACCTTCCTGCCTCCTCTTCATCAAAAGGAACCAACATTCCTCTGATGCTGCCGTTATGTGTTTTGCATGAGTCTTAATGTGTCTGTCAGATGTATTTAGAATCTCGTCCCTTCAAAACAATGTGACCCACAACAAGGATGAGGGGAGTGTGTGTGTGTGTGTGTGTGTGTATGGAGGGGGGAAATATTACTATTCTGAAAGGGGGGGGGGGCGTGTGAGTGGGACCCGCTGCTGGTCTTAAATAACGGGCACCACTGGTTTAAGATAAGGGGGCGATGCCACTTTCGTTCTGAATGAGTGACACGGGGTAAGGGGGTAGTGACTTTGGTTCCGAATGACTCTGGCCTAAAAGGAGGGCGGATCTTGGTTTGGAAGCGGTCACTAGTCTGAAAAGGAGAATGGCGTGACAGTGAGTGGGGGCTGATCTTCCAGAAGGGAAGCGAGTTTGCCATAGTCCCAGAATGGGGCACTGCAAATCTAAAAGTGATGTGGGATCAGAATACAGAATGGAATATGCTCAAGCAATTTAGGTCAAAGGCCAAGCGATGGGATCTATGTAGTCATTCAGTGCTGGAACGGAAATTGACAGTAAAAGGTTTGAAATGTATAACAGGAGGAAAACCTCGCAGTTGCACTATGAGTCAATCGTTAGAAGAAGGTGGAAAGTAAGATGGAAGAAAGAGAATATGAAAGGAGGCAAAGTAAAAGGAACTAAAGGGGTTGCAGCTGCTCTTTCACTTCAGTTCATTTAATGGATAAAAAAAAATCAGTCTTTAAATAATAAGGTATCAGTAAACTAATCAATTTTTTCAATAATCCAAAGTCATCGTTTCCAGACCAAAATATAACAACGAAGGAAAAGAAATAACTCCATCGTATAGTAAATACAAATAATACAGTCTAAATATGCACGTTGTTTTTGGGTCAAATCTTTTGGAAATGTTGAAGAATGAATCGATGGCACTTTCTCCCCCAATGTCTCCCGCATCAAAGCCCCGGCCAATGAGGGCTTTGAAAGGCCTCGTCTGGAGGATGGAAAGTCTGGACGGAGAAGCTGTTCCTTAAAAATTAAAGTTGCTAAGTAAGTCAACATCTGAGGTAATTAAGCGGGACACAGACAGACAGACATATAGAGATCCGGGAAACATTAAAATGAATACAAGGACGAAATATTATTATCATTATTATTATTATTATTATTATTCAGAAGGTATACCGTATTCATACGGAACAAGCCCACACGGCCCACTGACATGAAATTCGATCTTCCAAAGAATATGGTGTTTATTAGGAAGAAGGATGAGGAGGTAAGGGGAAATACAGAAAGAAGAGATCTCGCTTATGACAATAAAAGAAAAAATAAAGTAATGAATTAATTAATAAATAGTGTTTTAAAATGCAAGGAGAATAGTATTAGGGCATTAATGCATTGCATCTCCGCTTGAACTTCTGAAGAAGTGCCAATTGACCGACATCCTCAGGGAGACTAATCTACAGTCCAACGGTGAGAGGAATAAAATGAAAAACGTTGCATGAAAAACGTTACAATACGAACTAAAGCCACCTATGTTAATCCAGCCTTGCAATAACTATGATGAACGTAAACATGAATCAGAATTCATAAATGAATTTAAAAGGCCTGGCCAATATTATCAGAGGAACGATTGCCACGTGAATACTGCTTGCTAATTCGCCACGGGGTAAGGGGGGGGGGGGGGGGGGGGGCATTAAATGGGGCTGCCTTCTCAAGTTTACTACACGAAATTCCAAGAAGGTGTCCATCTATATGTCTAGTCGTATGTCAGTTCAACTTCGTTGTTGTTTACAATACATACATACATATATGCACACACACACATAATATATATATATATATATATGTATATGTATATATATATATATATATATGTATATGTATATATATATATATGTGTGTGTGTATATATATATATATATATATATATATATATATATATGTACACACACACACACACACACACACATATATATATGTATATATATATATATATATATATATATATATATATATATATAACCAATTAATGAAATTCGGGGAACATGTAGTATGTTGAGGACGCAGCACAGATGAACGATTTTACTAAATTTTTTTTAGCGGGAGTTGCAGGAAATAAAACAATCTTGTTAACTAACAAATAAGCGAGCGAAGGTCTCGATAAGCTTCAAAATTTTCTTCATTTGCTAAGCTACTTTACATAGAGAGAGAGAGAGTTTCTTGTGGTTCAATTGAACTGCCTTTAAGAATGATTTTCTTTTACCTTTCATTAAATAAGCACCAATTCACATCTACGTCTGAGCAAGGTTCTTTTCTGTTGAGGAGAAATGAAAGATATACCATTAAAAGCCAATTCATGGCGTCTCTGTTTTCTTAACAGACCAAGAGTTAAAAGTCACTCTTGTGTTACACAGAACCGTATTACCCCAGCATTTCTCCCTTCCTCAACTCAATTTCCCATTTTTCCTACACCGAGGGCTGTTGGTCAGTGATGACTCACTCTGTCTTAACGAATGCACGGACATGAAACTCATACTAAATCGAATGCGGACATAGTTTTGGGGAGAAAAGTCTAAACTTATGACTGACATCTTGTTCTTTATGTTAGCAGCAAAAAGGGTCAAAATAAACCGACCCACATTAGCTGAGTTTTGATGATGGTCGCTGCCAAGGAAAATCAAATAAAAAATTCGTCGAAGTTTCTTCGGCGCAATCGAGTTATCTGTACATCGTATTACCAGGGCCACCGAAAATGCATCTATCCTTCGGTGGTCTCAGTATAATGCTGTATGAGCCGCGGCCCATGAAACTTTAAACAACGGCCCGTTGGTGACCTGGCCTGTATCGTTGCCAGACGCACGATTTTCGCTAACTTTAACCCTTAATAATAATAATAATAATAATAATAATAATAATAATAATAATAAGTACTAAGGTTAGAGAGCTGCAATTTGTTATGTTTGATGATTGGAGGGGGGATGATCAACATTCAAATTTGAAGCCCTCTAGCCTCAATAGTTTTTAAGATCTGAGGGCGGACAGAAAAAGTGCGGACAGACAAACAAAGCCTGCAAAAGTTTTCTTCTTAGAAAACTAAAAATTTGATGAAAATAAATAAATAACGGAAACATTTACGAAAAAGGCATTGAATAAGTGTAGAATGACAAGAAATTATTAAAGCCTCCAGACAGAGTAAAGGAGGTAGGGGATGTTTAATAATTATCAGTGACGGGCATGGGAATTGGACAGCAAACATTAAAATTAGGATGATACTTACAGAGAGAGAGAGAGAGAGAGAGAGAGAGTTAAGTATATCTTAGTTTTACCAGACCACTGAGCTGATGAACAGCTCTCCTAGGGCTGACCCGAAGGATTAGATATTTTCATGTGGCTAGGAACCAATTGGTTACGTAGCAACGGGACCTACAGCTTATTGTGGGATCCGAACCCCATTATATCGAGAAATGAATTTCTATCACCAGAAATAAATTCCTCTGATTCCGCATTGGCCGAGATGAGAATCGAAATTCGGACCACCGGATCGGTACCCGAGCGCGAAAACCACTCGTCCAACGAGGAACGAGAGAGAGAGAGAGAGAGAGAGAGAGATGCGGAACGGGAGCCAACAGATTAACTGGTACATGAAATAGCCATATGGATTATAAATAAATTCAGACATTTTAAGCCGTTTCATAATGGAACAAAATGAACAAGCAGCCAGTATAATAAGCAAATAAAAAATAAATACGACTGCGAAGCGTTTTCTGGTTAGCCACTTTCCTCCAAAACCTACTGAACACTTTCGGGGACCTTGAGCAAACACTCGCGCTTGAGACATGATTACGAATTTGCCCCAAAATGAAATTGCATTAGGCCGCTTTACCCAGGAGGCGGCTGTGTCTACCTACCTGTCTGTCTATCCCTGGCCATTCCCAGGTGTTGTAGTTCCTCGCTGGACGAGTGGTTTTCGCGCTCGGCTGCCAATCCGGTGGTTCGAAGTTCGAATCCCAGCTCGGCCAACGCGGAATCAGAGGAATAAATTTTATTTCTGGTGATAGAAATTCATTTCTCGAAATAGTGTGGCTCGGATCCCACAATAAGCTGTAGGTCTCGTTGCTAGGTGACCAATTGGTTTCTAGCCACGTAAAAAAATCTAATCCTTCGGGCCAGCCCTAGGAGAGCTGTTCATCAGCTCAGTGGTCTGGTAAAACTAAGATATACTTAACTCCCAGGTGTTGTAATACATGTAAGACTGAACGTCTGTAATATTTTCGTTTAACATGGCCAGGTAAATCAGAAGGAAAATGGAGGAAAAGGTAATTTTGGACGGTGTTCGTTTTATAATGAAAAGCAAAATGAGTTTAAGGAAAAAAACAAATTTTCTGTACAACGCATAACGCTGCATGAAACTTTTTGCCACGGCCCAGTGGTGGCCTGTGTTGTTGGAACCTACAGTGGTGGCTGACGCACGATCACGGCTAACTTTAACCTTAAATATAATAAACACTACTGAGGTTAGAGGGTTGCAATCTGGTATGTTTGATGATTGGAGGGTGGATGATCAACATGCTAATTTGCAGCCTTCTGGCCTAGGTAGTTTTTACGATATGAGGGCGGACAGATAAAAGGGGAGACAGACAGATAAATAGCCATCTCAATAACTTTCTTTTACAGAAAAATAAAAAAGGAGTGTGGCATTACAGCGTCGTTTAATGCACAAGGAAAACTTCTCGAAACGAGTGTATCGAGTTCATATTTTAATTGGATTAAAACTGGAAACTATCAAATTACGAGAGAGAGAGAGAGAGAGAGAGAGAGAGAGACAACAAGGCATCCGTAAACTGAAACCGATACATATATACCTGCAAAAGGGAAACCGCTTTTAAACGCAATTTCATTTACGCATACCGTGTTATGGAACAAAAGGAATCAAGGACACAAAGAGAAAACCCAGAAAATTGAATGCTTTAACGTCCTAGGGAATCGCTTGCAAAGACTCTTGCTCAGAGTCCTGCTTACAAATTTGTCATAGATTGAAGCTTCAGTTCATTTCCCGCTTAATGCTCACTAAGGATTTCATCTCATGCCATTTCATCTCTTCATACGCATTTGTAACAATAATTATATTGTAAAAAGAAAATTAAAACTTTATTCTTTAAGTCTGGTGCCACATAAAACGTCTGCGAATAAAGTGACCGAGTCATGAAGTCCTTTTCCTTCAAGGTTCTCTTCTTTGTGACCTTCACTAAAGCTGTTTGAAATTCGGGGTTCCTCTCGACTGTTTCCACATTTCTGCGTAAGAAATCTATCTCATATCTAATCAGGAAAATATTTGCGAACTAAATGGCAAAATTTATTTTTATTCCAACGTCACTCTTGCCATTAAATATTCTCTATCGTTTACTACTTGGATATTGGAAAGTGTGCTACCTTTAAATTTTCACGCACTCTCATAAAAGAAAATAAAACTGGAGTAAACGTAACTATCACAGAAACTGGGTTCACGACAAAACTTCATAAGTTGGACGAAGACAAACAGGCTTTGAAACTTTAGAATCGGTTTCCCCCCACGAGATCGAGGGAAAGTGATGAGCGACAAGGAGGGAAGGGAAATATCTTGGTAGCTGTCTATAGAGTAAATCTGACTTAAAAGTAGTGGCAAAACAGTTTTAACAACGGCATGTCTAGAACTCACACACAAACACATACAAACATCTAGCACAAAAAAATCATACATACATTTTATATATATATATATATATATATATATATATATATATATATATATATTATATATATATATATATGTGTGTGTATATATATATATATGTATATACGTGTGTTATTATATATACATATATATATATATATATATACTATATATATATATATGTATGGTATATGTATATTGTATATATATAATATTACACAGTATTACATACCCCCAAAAAAATAGACAACAGTCATCGCTACGTGTAAACTCTAATTACTTAAAGAAACCCCTCAAAATACTTTAGTCCATCCTCCCATCAATGCTAAAAACCCTTTATCACATCTGTGCATAAAACTTCCTTAATATAAGCCGGTTCTTGTACCGACAAAGAAAGTGCATCAGTAGCACATTAACTCCAATACACACTGCCTTTTAAAGCTTAATCATGCCAGTACGATGTGGTTTCCTGGATACATTTCATCACCTGAAGAGTCCATCCGTTAAATCGTGAATAATAGTCAATCACGAGCCAAAAACTTCCAAAGCATTGACCCCGCTTCAGTTACTAATAACATAAGAAATTAGTACGGTATAAAGATATAAATGGTTTTTAATATATAAGCATTTCGCATAAATGTTTTGTCCCTTATGTGGTGATATTCTAAAACAAAATAAATAAGATTCTCTCTCTCTCTCTCTCCACCCGCACATACAGATCCACACATTCGCATTCTGAAGGCTAAAGAGAAATGAGATGATATCAAACGCATTAAAGATTCCTCCGCCTCCTCTCCCCTCTCCCCTCCTCCCAAAGGAACCACGAATCTCTGTGATGCTGCCTCAACGTTCGCCTCAAGTCGGCCTTGATGTGTCTGTCAAGTGTCATCATCAAAAGGAACTCGAACCTCCTCCTCCGCTGATATGTAATCCTCACGCTCTAACGAGTCGCTCATTAGGTATTTAGACTGGTCCTCCAAGCTTATCTAGGCAACCGCCCCCTCCCCCACCCCCAAAGGAGAAAGAGGGGGAGGAAGGTGGGAGGTTGGGGAGGAAGGTGGGAGGTAAGGGAGGGGCGATAGGGGAGGAGGGAGGTGGTGGGAGATTGGGGAGTGGAGAGAGAGTGGAGGTGGTGAGAGGGGTGAGGGAAGAGTAAGGGGGGGGGGGTGAGGATTAAGAGACGTTGAGTAACTATAACTTGGGACTGCCTCTGGTGCATTAGGATATGATGCCTTTGTTACGGAGATTGCAATCGACTGAGGCGTGGGTGATGATGGGGGCTGGGGAGTGCACCTATATGTCTGTCTGTTGAGGGGGGGGGGGGGGAGGAGGGGGGGGAGGGAAGGGGAAAGATGATAAGATCTGAAGGACTTGAGCGCCTTGATTATGCCGATTTTACCTTCCAGTTCCGAATGAATGTGGTGTGAAGTGCTACGTTTAGCGCGGCTTGTTTGCGAGGACTTTCACGCTCGAGGTGAAAGAGGGCTTCGTTTGAATACCTGTTCCAAGTAGACCTGCATTCTGGGACCAGGGGAGTTTCTCGTTGGACGAGTGGTTTACGTGCTCGCCTACCAATTCGGTAGTCGCGATTTCAACTTCCCGCTCTGCCAACGTTGAATCAGAGGAATTTATTTCTGGTGATTAGAAATTAATTTCTCGATATAATGTGGTTCGGATCCCACAATACGCTGTAGGTCCTATTGCTAGGTAACCAATTGGTTCCTAGCCACATAAAGATATCTAATCCTTCGGGCCAGCATTAGGAGAGCAATTAATCAGCTCAGTGGTCTGGTTAAACTAAGATATGCTTTATCTGGGACCAGGTGAACCGGTTCCATGGAATTCAAAGCCTGGTTCATCGCATGCAGATTCACGGTATCTTACAAGTTTAATCATAATGACAACAAGAAGCAGTCATAATCTTGCCGACTGGAAGATCGAGTTGGGATAACTTGCGTGCAATTATTCTTGCCATTGCTACCTACCAAATACCCAAGGACAATAACCAGGGGAACGGCTTCGTGGAATTCACAGCAGCTAGGGTAGATTGGTTCACCTGATTAAAATGGGTGGCGTTTTACAGCTTTTCGTTTGAAAGCAGCGAAATGCAAAATGACTGCTGACGTATGACATGACTTTCAACAATTATCTTACTCAGCTTGTTATTCAGGGAAAAAGCCTGATTTCTAACACCTCTGAGATGTGTTTTAAACAAAGGTATTGATTACCAGTTACTCATCATCTTGTCTGTAATCATTTTCTCTGTATCTAATTTTACAGCTATAAACGCCTGTGACCACTTACCCTGCTGCTATATAAATCCTATAAAGAAGGAAGAAGTTCTTGATTAGAGATTTGCTTTGACTTCAACATTGATTCCAAGGAAGACTAACAAAGCACCGAATACTAAAGAACTATGTATCAAACAAGAGGAATTCTAAGAATGTTCGAACGTTTTCATGACATTTACAAATTATTCTACTACTTGAAACAGACAATTTTTTATAAGCAGATCTAGCATTTAAAACTTGATATATCTAACAGCAGTTTGAAGGAGTCTAACCACAAAACATGCACCAAGAGGGAGGTTGGATTCCATCACCATCAAACTAATAGGAGATTATTTTGAGAAAATAAACGGAGCAATAGACAAAAACCTGTCTTGGAGGCACTGAACGTCAGTAAAATATTACTGCAGCATTTAGATTTGCTCCCAAGTTCATATTTCATATTATTCTACTTATTTCTTTTATAAAGGGTGTGTGATGAATGTAACTGGTTACGGAGAATCAAATCATCGGCACATTCATATATAAACGGAAAAGGAACTGAAAATGCGTCTGACAAAAAGAGGAAATCTGCAGAGTTTAAAACTGCCCAGGGAAATATTGAGACAAAGAAGGATGGGATTAGATGTTGCGCAGTTAGCTTTAGTATGAACAGATTTAAATTGCCACCTAAAAAAAAGGTAACAATTGAATTTACACAGAGGAAGAATACAATACAAGGCAGGAAGTCAGAACAAAGAGCCAAATTCAATGTAGCATCAACTGCACTGACAGATATCAAGAGCGACAACGAGATATTCTTTGGGTCAAAGGGAGAATGCACAAAACATCAGTAGGATAAGAAAGTGTGTTTCAAACAGATATCGCGGAGCATAAATCGTTTTATGATTAGCATAAGTTACACTGGATGCAAGGTATTTGGAAAAAGTGAAATTCCTGCAGAATTTCTGTAAAATTTCAAGTATTTGAGGAAGAATGTGGAACTTTAGATTAAAAAGCTGGAACACACACCTTCCTCATCAGCAAATTGAATTACAAAGACAGGTGCAAAATGAGAAATTAAGTGAAGAGATCCAAGAGCCCAAGACAATTTGTTTGCAAATTCTTTCACGTTGGAATACAATCCTGGCCGGGTGGTTCTTAGTGAATGATTCGCACAAACTACTACCGAATAATCAAGTTGAAAAAAAAAAAAAGACTTGTATTCAATGCTCACGTTTTGTGGCTTTTCTACGGGCATGATTCCCATACAAATTCTAAAACACATGAGAACTTCGAGTAAATCATCGGTTTTCTACATACTGCAGAATATAAAATTTTCCATCCAAGTGTATAACAGACAGAGGTGTCACCCAAGGACTTAACAGGGGATACTGCAAAAAATACAAACCAGGATAAATGCAGTTCCACTCTAAAAAATATATAACAACAAACAAATCTTCCCTGTAAACATATTTAACAAACCAAGAACACAGAACCACGGCAACCTCATGAAAAACCTTGGGTTTACGCTGTATACATATTAGTAAACACGTTACATTGAAGAGCTCGTTTGTAAAACTAGTGATAATGACAATTTGGATTCAGTCTCTCGATATATGATCTATATACATATATATGTGTGTGTACATAGAGATAGATAGATAGATACGTAATGGTAATAGGAAACAGGAAGAAAAAACAACGAATGTTACTACACAAGGTGGAAAAAAGGGAAGTGGTTCATCCGTATATGTATCTGGGAGCAACTATATTGGACGATAGTGGAATTAAAAATAAGGGGTTTGTTACAAAACAGGAAATGTACAAAAGATGGCTAAGTGTGTGCAAAGGCTGAGAAAACCAAGATGGGGATGCATGAAATGATTTATGAGCCATTTCTCCTTACTGGAAGTATAGTGCGAATGCTAAATGCAAATGAAGTTAAATTTACACACACAAACACACACACAGACACACACACAATATATATATATATATGTGTGTGTGTGTGTGTGTGTGTGTGTATATATGTATATATATATATATATATATATATATATATATATATATATATATATATATATAAAATATATGTATGCAAGTATATGTGTATGTATATGTCTGTGTGCATGCAGTACACTAGCCTCTCTCATGCGTCTATAAATAAAAGTACAAATGAATATGTACCGAAGTCCAATGTCACATGCAATTCTGGTGCATGAAGAATGCATGAAGAATTAATAAAACAGAGGCAAAAATGAAATGAAATTCAAATTAAAACAAATCTGGAAATGTTCACTACATGACATCGCAAATGCAAAGGGAAAAATTACGCAAAATAAAACAGCAAGTGAATAAAAACCAGGCAATCAAAAAGTGAATAAATGAATAAATAAAGTGAACAAACGAACGGGAAATTTTAATTCTTTCGAAAGCCGAGATACAGAGGTTCACTTGTTAGGGCATTCACCTCGCCACTGGAAGGTCTCAGGTTCGATTCCTGAGCGGGAGAAAACTTTTTAGCTAAGCTGCGTTAAATCCAAATGTGCCCCTATTGAATTGAATATAGAATTCAATTCAATCGGGGTACATTCAATTCAGAGGCCAATCACTGGTACCTATGGGGTCTTTCAGCGCTGAAACGGAAACTGAATGTAAAAAGATCTGAAAGGTGTAACAGGAGGAAAACCACTATGACTCAATTGTCAGGAGAGGGTGGGAAGTAAGATGGAAGAAAGATAATATGAACGGAGGTACAGTAAAAGGAACGGAAGGGGTTGCAGCCAGGGCTCGCTCCAAAGATCCGTAAGTAATGGCTAAAGTATACTTCATGTGGTGCACTGACGGCACTACCGCCCCCCCCCCCTCTCTAAGAGAATGGCCCTACTGACCTAAGCACTGCAGTAGTACTTGATAGTTATTTCGCTGTTGTGGGCTCAATTCAATGATGGGGCTAGCTATGTCATCTCGGAAGAATTGCTGAGAATCTGAGAACGAATCACGAAATATCACACATCAAGAAGGAGGGAAGGAAGAAAGGAAGGGAGGAAGGAAGGTACGAAAGAAGGAATACATGAAAAAAAGCAAAGGAGGAGGAAGAAAAAAAAGGTAAAGTATACAGCTCATAGACGAGGAAGAAATGACGGAGGAAAGATGTACTGATAAAAAAAATCGTTAAGGGTACAGTGAGGAAAGAAAGGACAGAAAGGACCAATGAGTTATGAAATAAGAGAATGAAGATAGGAGGGAAGTGGGAAAGAAAGAGGAGAGGAGCAAGGAAAAAATAAAATGGATGAATAGAGATGGCAATAAGGATAATTTGAGCAAAAATAAAGAAGGAAAATAAAAGACAAGAGAATGAAGATAAACCATACAAAATGTGCCTTGAATATATTCGAATAAAATCTCTCTCTCTCTCTCTCTCTCTCTCTCTCTCTCTCTCTCTCTCTCTCTCTAACACGCATCATAATGATCCCCAAGCGCTTCATTTCTGCACGCAAACCGAACCGAGTCCTCTATATTAATTGATAGATGCCATTAATGAAACGAAAAACATTACCTTTCCCGGGACATGATAGACTTTAAAAAGAAGGGAAACGAGCAATAGATCTACTTCGGTCCTACACAATAATAATAATAATTATCATCATGGATGAGAAAGGAAGAAAAAAACTGACAAGTATCAAAACCTGAAAATAGCAATAAGAGGGATATGGGATATGGCAGTGGAAGTTGTACCCATAATCACAGGAACACTGGGCACGATCCCTAGATCCCTTAAAAGGAACCTGGAACAACTAGATGCCACAGTAGCTCCAGGACTCATGCAGAAAGGTGTGCTACTAGAAACAGGGCACATAGTAAGAAAAGTGATGGACTCCTAAGGAGGCAGGATGCAACCCGGAACCCCACACTACAAACACCACCCAGTCGAATAGGATAACTGTGATAGACCGAAAAATAATAATAATAATAATAATAATAATAATAATAATAATAATAATAATAATAATAATAATAATGGAAACATAAATCCACGTTCATGTATGGGTACAAATATACCTAAAATTACATCTAAGCAGAGCTTTACGGAATCTGCTCGATTCCCTTTTTTACAATATATTTCATTTTGTAAATATATTTGTAACCATACAATATTGTGAACTTGCTCCTCCATTTCAAGATTCATGCTGCGAGTAATTTTAATAATAATGATATTAATAATAACAATGCGCTCGTATCCCAACGACTAATAAATAATAATAATAATAATAATAATAATAATAATGTGCTTTGCTTCCCCACGACTGATAATAATGACATTAATACTACTTTTCCGCCCCACAAACACTGATGGTACGATTAAAAAACATTTATATATAAAATATATATTTTATGCTCTTTGGAACTACACGCTACTGGTAATGATAATAGCAGCAATAATTATACTGCTGTTAATGACGCGGGGTCAAGGTGTCATGGGGAGATCGGGTCATCACTGACAGATTATTTCCGATGATTAATTCAGGGGATTTTTGCCACAATTATGGATCGGCTAATTGACGGACATACCAGGGGGGCCATGAATATAATAAGTTTATAAATACACACACATACATGTAAAACTGAATCACGAAAATTTGGAACGTATAAATATATACATAAAGGCAAAAGCCACAAGGGAAAGTGAAACAATGTAGTACCGCTGCAAGGCCTTTCGATTCTCGTCCTTTTCTAACCAAGAAAAGAACGAAAGTCGAAAGGCCTTGCAGCGGTACTCCATTGTTTCACTTTCCTCCGTAGCTTTTGCCTTTACTTATATATGTAATATTAATATATATATATATATATATATATGTATATATATACACACACACACATATGTATGTACATTGTGTGTGTATATATATATTTGATATCTAGACCAGTCCCTTACGACGCTCCTGATTGGCTGTTGATAAGCCAATCACAGGGCTGGAAACTCTCAGTCTCTCGAGAGAGTTCACATAGGCAGGATGTATGTTCCACCTCTCCTGAAAGACGTATACCTCAGGAGAGGTGGAACATAGATCCTACCCATGTGACTCTAGAGAGACTGGGAGTTTCCAGCCCTGTGACTAACTTATCAAGGGCCAATCAGGAGTTTGTTTGTTTGTATGGTGTTTTTACGTTGCATGGAACCAGTGGTTATTCAGCAACGGGACCAACGGCTTTACGTGACTTCCGAACCACGTCGAGAGTGAACTTCTACCACCAGAAATACACATCTCTCAGTCCTCAATGGAATGGCCGAGAATCGAACCCACGACCCCCGAAGTGGGACGCCAACACCATACCAACCACGCCACTGAGGCGCTCCAATCAGGAGTGCCGTAAGGGACTGGCCTAGACATCAAATGCACGGTTGATGTGAATCTACTATAGCATCTCACGCCAACATCCTACACCTAAGAGCATCCACATCAGTAACTAAAGTGTCAAGCAGATGGTTTCATGATTCTGCGGAGGAGAAACCATAAACATCCTGTGGTATTCTGGTAACATCGTGGAAAACCTAGAAAATTTCTGATCTAGTCAAGATATCTTCCGACGAAGGTTCAAACGATATTATTGGAAAAATAGCAAATGTATCTGAAGAGCGAGATCATAATACTAAAAAGCGAGTAAATACACCTGAAAATCTAGTAAATATATCTGTAAAGCGAGTAAAGCTTTCTGAAATGCGAGTCAATGAATCTGAAAAGGGAGTAAATATATCTGAAAAGAGTTAATACATTTAAAAAGGGTAAATATATTTGAAAAGATAATAAACATTTGAAGTGTGTAAATACATTTGATAAGCGAGCCAATATATCCGAAAAGCGTGTAAATATACCTGAAGAATAAATACATTTGATCTGAAAAGTAAATAAATCTGAAAAGAGTAAATGTATCTGAAAAGCGAGTAAATATATCTAAAAAACGATAAAAAAATACCTGAAAAGTTAAATGTACTCACGCAGCAAAAGCACTAAATTCGAAAACAGTCAATCTCCACCGACATAAAGCTTACAGAAGACTTACAAAAAATATAAATAAAAAAAATAAAAAAAACTGAGAAAGCTTTCGACGCTGATATATATCATAATGACTATTGTTGTGAGGGGGGGGGGGGGGAGGAGGAAAAAGAAAAAGCTACCACTTCGAGTAATTATGTCTGGAAGATGAAGATCCCGGGATGCCGCTGACATCCAAACAGGAGAACAATATTCCAAGAATGGCAGAGCAAAGGATCCGAGGAATGTGGTATTAATACCATCTTCGTAGAAATGGGAAGCCTTGGGAACAATACTTAAGCTTTTGGGGGCAGCATCCACCGAAGAAAAAGAGATGGAGAGTTTTAGGGGAATGGAGAAAGGAAGAGAGGAGGGCAAGTAAAGAATGCGGGAAGTGATGAAAGGGAGAAAGCGAGGAAAACGAAAGGAAGGAAGATGAAAGAGACTATGAAAGGGGAAAAGATTAGACGTGACAGGAGAAAGCTCCTAGGTAAAACTGGCGAGGAATGTAAATACAGAGGAAAGGAAATGAGTCTGAGAGATCAGGATATTAAATCCTGGTGGGAATATAAAAAGGTAAGGAAAGGAAATGCCCAAGACATGACGGAAGGAAGGAATATGATGCACACATAAGGAAAAAAAGGGAATAATAATATAGACGAAAAGAGAGGATATGAATAACAAAAACAAGAGGGAGAGACCGATGATGAACGCATTAAAGGTACGAATGACAAGTGGCAAGAGGAATAGAAAAGGGTGAAGAAACGAGGTAAAAACTTTAAAAATTTACATGAAAAGTAGAAGAAACTAGTGTAAAAGTAAAACGATAAAAATGGGGGTAACAAACTAAAAGGATAAACAGCTAAAAAATAGGGAAAGAAGTAAAACAAGAGGAGAGTCTTCTCTCTCTCTCTCTCTCTCTCTCTCTCTCTCTCTCTCTCTCTCTCTCTCTCTCTCTCTCTCTCTCTTCATAATGCACATCATACGGCTGCCAATACGCGCGGTAATAATCAACCGAGACCTTCCCATTATTTCATTATGGCTGTCATTAACGAAACACCGAACACTATTTCTTTTCTGGAAAGTATCGTCATGAGAAAAAAAAATGTCCATCCGGTTTATCTCTTTCGGCCTCACACACTGATAACAATAATCGTGCCATTCCAACACAGCCATTAACGGGAATAGGAGGGAATGTCATGAATCGAATCATGACATGCATCATTTCCCATGATTAATCCAAGACTTTTTCTGTCGCAATGCTGCAGATCAGGGGGGGGTCCAGGGGACACGCCGAAATACACGCGGACGCGTGCGCACACAGGCAACTATGACAAGGCAGACAGGCAGATAGACAGACACACGCACGAACATACATATAAACACACACATATATGCGTGTGTACGTGTGTGTGTAATATAAATATATACAGTGACTGGTTGAATTTATATTACATTTTCAGGCGTCACAACAAGTTATTGACGCCAAAAATATGTAAGTACAATATATGTATATATATATATATATATATATATCTATATATAAATAATATATATATTATATATATTATTATATATATGATAAAGTAAAATAAAGGCCCATTAAAACTTCTCTGGACTTAAGGTTAAGGACTTTATTTCGGTGGACTAACCTCCACCATTATCAAGTAGTGATAAGGGTGGAAGTTAGTCCACCGAAATATAGTCATTAGCTTTAAACCTGAGTGTTTTAATGGGTCTTTTATACTTGAGACGTAGGCTGTTTTAACAGAAGAATTTATTTACATACACATACACACACACATACACACACACACACACACACACACACACACATATATATATATATATATATATATATATATACGTGTGTGTTTCTATGTGTACCATCAAGCAAGCGATAATCACGGTCGCATTCATACCTGAACACTGAAATGAAGACAAATCCATCTGGCAAATATCTACCAAAGAATTAATTGCCTTGTGCACCTTAACAACAATCTCGTAAACTCTACAAATTCTGACTCACTGACCACCATTCTGTGACCCACTCTCGCTTTTCTTTTGGATTTCAAGGGCCTTTCACCTCACCAGCAAGAGCTGCATACGTATTATACTCCCTCTCTGCTAAACTATTGTCCTCCGTTCTCTCTACGGGACTGAGCCACCTCATACCACTTTTCTTTACTGATATTATTATTATAATAATAATAAATATTATTCAGAAGATGAAACCTATAAATATGGAAAGAGCCCACAGGGGCCGCTGACTTGAAATTCAAGTTTCACAAGAATACGGTGTTCATTCAGAAATAAGACGAGGTAAAGGGAAATACAGAAAGAAGAAACCCCACTTCTAAAAAATACTAAAAAAAAAAATATAAAAAACATAAAGAAGAGACCCCATTTATATAAAAAAATAAAAATTTTAAAAATCTAAAAATAGTTGAAAATGTATGAAAATGCAAGGAGAATAGTAATGTATTGCGTCTTCGCTTGATCTGAAGTTCTAATAGCAAGACTTCCTCTGGGAGGCTGTTCCAGTCCAACGGCGTGAGGAATCAAGGACCTCTGGAACTGAGTTCGACTGCGAGGCTAAACATTGACTGCATATTGGTGATGTTGCTCAGCGAATCTGGTTGCTCTCTCTCGGCAGATCAAGGGGATCAGGGATCAATGGTGAATGTGAAAGATCTCTGTTGAAATACAACTTATGAAAAAATGACAAACAAGAGACCATCCGTCGATGGTCCAAGTCATAACTACAACTATTAGGAAACAGAAACCTACCACACGAAACCCATCTATCTAAATAAACTTACAAAACTCTTAGGGAAACAGTAAAACCTACCACCGAACCCACTCTACCAACTCTATTAACCTAATACTACTAAACCTATCTTAGGGAACAGTACCTACCCACCACGAACCACCCTATCTAAATAACTACAACTCTTAGGGAAACAGAAACTTACCACCACGAAACCACTCTATCTAATAACTTACAAACTCTTAAGGGAACAGTTTACCCCTTACCACCACGAAACCACAACTCAACTATCTAATAACTACAACTCTTAGGGGAACAGTTACTACCACCACGAACCATCTATCTAATAACTACAACTCTTAGGGAACAGTTAACCTACCAAACCACGAACCACTATATCTAATAAACTATACAAACTCTTAGGGGAGGACAGTACCTACACACGAAACACTCTATCTACATAACTACCACCATCTTAGAACAGTTACCTACCACCACGAACCACTCTATCTAATAACTACAACTCTTAGGGAACAGTAACCTACCACCACGAACCACTCTATCTAATAACTACAACTCTTAGGGAACAGTAACTTACCACCACGAACCACTCGATCTAATAACTACAACTCTTAGGGAACAGTAACCTACCACCACGAACCACTCTATCTAAAAGAGATAAATCTGTGGCAGAGGCAGACATCCACACCGGAGAACAGTATTCTAGTAAAGGGAGTACAAATGACCTAAAACAGGTTGCATTGATTTCATCATACTATACTCTGTTTTTTTTCCATCTGTCCAGCGCCTGTGGTGTTTGCGTATGGTAACACTGCGTCCCAGGCTTTAGATAGTTACGCTATGTGTAAGTTTTAGGTAAATAATAGGATATCTGGGTGTACATTTGCAACTGAAAAGTGTTTTAATAATTTACTGTATGCGAATTACACCGTTGATATTCAAAATAGGATTTTGTTATTATTGATGAATGTAAGCTGAATGTAACTATCTAAAGCCCGGGACGCAGCGTTACCATACGCAAACACCAAGGGCGGGTGGACAGATGGAAAAAAAGAGTATAGTTTCACGACCCATTTCCTCAACCTACAAACTTTCAACAGTCCAATCCCCGACTAATTATCATCGTTCAATCAGTAAAATGTGACATTAGACAGACACAAAATACATACTTGTCTGAGAGGAAAATTCACACTAAATTAGTCACTCCTCCGTCTATACGTTTTAACATATAACAAAAGCTTTGATTTTATCAAAAGAGCCAAGTCATAAACATTTATTTCATTCAACATCTTATTCAATCCCGTTTACAGAACATTGCACGGAGATGCTCCATAGCTATTCAATGTTATATTCAGAACTGTAGGTGGAAACCAGTGGGGTTCAATATAAAAAAATAGATGCTGATTTCCTGAATCGAATGTCACAATTACCATTAACATAAAAACTAGAGCAATAAATGAAATTACAAATGGTTACATAACCAGAAACTTGGAAGATTAGAAACCTAAGCGTTCAGTTACGAAGAACAAAGAATAATTGCACGTACTTTACGAATTATGTACTTGTCACCTGAGATTAAGACAAATGGCACCCTGAATTACTATAATTTCACGTTTACTGTCATTGCAGTTAATCAATAATTCAATATTATAAGCGGTACTGACTACCCGTAAGTACTGTGCAGAACAGAAACCAGAATTACCAGCCACAGAAATCAGAAATGCCAACAGCAAGAATCAGTGTTGCCAGGCTAACCCTGCATCATCATCTTATCTTGGAAATGACTACCATTACCTGGGCCTCGTATATCAGCGTCCTCATCAGCAGAGCAATGAACAGTGATGAACCCATGAATAAATCAAGATAATTACCATCACCCGACCCACACATTTATTACGGGTATCCTTGATGATCCCCAGAGACCCTCAGACACACCTGAAATCACAGCGTGAGTCCTGGACATCCAAAGGTAATTTAGGACAAGTAGTTCCGGCATATTTCAGTATCAAGAAAACTCAAATAGAGCTTAAGTAATAATGAATGGAATATAGAATTTATACCTGAAGTATTAATGAATGGAATATAGAATTTAGACCAGAAATAATAATGAACGGAATATAGAATTTAGGCCAAAGGCCCAGGCGCTGGGACCTAAGAAGTCATTCAGCGCTGAAACGGAAATCTGGAGTAGATAGGTTTTTAAGGTGTAACAGGAGGAAAACCTCTCATCTGCACTATGAAATAAATGTTAAGAGAGGTTGGAGAGTAAGAGAAAAGAAAGAGAACATGAATGAAGGTACAATTAAAATGAATAAAAGGGGGTTGCAGCTAGGGACCGAAGGAACGCTGCAATGAACCTTAGTTAATGCCTACTGTGCACCGCGTGAGGTGCGCTGACGGCACTACCCCCTCTACGGAGTGTTAATAATGGAAAATATGACCAACGCATCTTCGTACATGATGGTAAACGTAACCAAATCAGCCATTTTCACGGAGTAAGTGTCAGAAAGGGTGCTCGTGCAAATTCATGTGAGGTCAATTCGAAATACCTGATAAGTACAGACATTTTGAACTACCATTACAACAAAATTTCTACTTTTAAATGACCAAAGACAGCGTTAGGGGCGTCATTTTACAATTCCATAGCAAACTGCATGATATCAAGACCATTTTTAACCACCCTTTAAGACCGTTCGGTAGCAGAACATGGAATTCTATCTTAACTCCTGTGTTTTCCGAATCATTTGCCATAACTTCAGTTAATGGCGGCAAACTTCATAAGAACGCTCGCGTGAAACCACTTTAACGAAACACAATTAGGGTTTCCATTTTGCCAGAAATACTAAACGCTTGATGCAAAGTTCGGTAGGTAGATGACTGAAGAAGTGAATAAGCTTCCAGGTATGAAACCGTCTTTAGAATAATATAACACTTTCCTGCAACTATTCTAACTGCGGTTGCTTTACTGGCGTTGACGTCCTCGATATATAAATCAATTTCATTGTGATACACCACAAATTTGATCAACTCTGTCCTACGTAACCGACATTAGCCAAGTTACACATGACGGATTCTCAGCACGAAATATCGAATTTAAAACCACTTAGGAACTTCAATGCACGAAACCACAATATCGTTGACAACACATTTGCAGCGATTAGGGAATGCACTTACGCTCTTAATAGTGCCACCTGTGGAATATTCATGATCGCAGCACTGGACGTACAGGGTGCCAATCACTCTCGAAATGCTGAGCTCTGTTCCCTGTGGTTGCTCAACACGTGAGATTAATGTAAAGATATAGACAAACAAAACTACGAATATTGGTCATTTGTGCATACAAATACATGCACACGCATTTGTTGAAGGATGAGAGGTGGAAGAATGGAAGTGGTTGATTTACTGGGTTTGTCTGAGAATGAATGTATCGGATAATGGCCTGATGAAAGAAATGAGATACAAAATTCAAGGGTCATGACATTCGTTGAAGAAAATATAAATGGAAAATTAATCTTGGAAGTGAATTTGAATATTCACAACGCACCGAAATAAAGAGAGATGAAAAACATTTAAGAAACATAAGAGAGATATATATACATATACATATAGATACATATATATATATAAGATACACCTAACATACACACACACGCACACACACACAGAATTTTGAATATTCACAAGCACCGAAATAAAGAGAGATGAAACATTTAAGAACATAAGATATATATATATATTATATATATCTATATATATATATACATATATACACATACATACACGCACACAACACACACAATTTGAATATTCACAACGCACCGAAATAAAGAGAGATTTTGAAGAAACATTTAAGAACATAAGAGATATATATATATATATATATATATATATATATATATATATATATATATATATATACTACACATACATACACACACACGCACACACACACACACGAACACTCACACACATATATATATATATATATATAATATATATATATATATATAGATATATAGATATATAATCTGCACGTAAAAGAATTAAAAAAGTAAATGATGAAATATGTATCATCTCTATTCATTTTATTTTGCGTCCAGAAAATCTCAGGCATTTCCTCTTCACTTGCAAAGCAACATTTACTGTAAGCTAAAATAAAATATAAGAAAATATGAGCTCATGATCACTCTGATTGAATCTCATCAACAGCTACCGAAAGGAAAGTTTTTGTTGTATCAAAAAATTATGTAGAATTCGAATCTTCAAAATAGAAATTTTATTCAAAATGACTAAAACAGATTACAGTCGAACTACAACAGAAAACTGAAATTAAAAATAAGACGGCAAAAATGGAATTATTTATTCATGCATTTTTAACAAAATGTCATATAATGTAGTGAAAATAAACCGTGAGAAAATCCATTTCTCTTGTGACAAAAATTAGATGATCAAATTTTCATCAAAATACTCATTTCCATCTGACGAACAAAATCATCAATTCATGATCCCTCTGGCAAAGGGCGGTTCGGCACAAACGTTGTTTCAAACTATTTTCCAAACAAAGCTAGTTTGGATGGCCATCGGGATTAAACATTTGTAAAATTATTCAATGAATGAAAGAATGGGTTTATAGCTCAGATCTTGAAAACTACTGAGGCTAGAGGGCTGCAAATTGGTATGTCGATCATCCACCCTCCAATCATCAAACATACCAAATTACAGCCTTCTAGAATTAGTAGCTTTTATTTTATTTACGATTAAAGTTAGCCATGATCGTGCGTCTGGCACCGTCATAGGCCAGGCCACCACTGGGCCGTGCCTGTAAGTTTCATGTTCCGCGGCTCATTCAGCATCATATCGAGGCCACCGGAAGATATCAGTAGCTTTTATTTTATTTACGATTAAAGTTAGCCATGATCGTACGTCTGGCACCGTCATAGGACAGGCCATCACTGGGCCGTGACTGAAAGTTTCATGGGGCGCGGCTCATTCAGCATCATACCGAGATCATCGAAAGATAGATCTATTTTCGGTAGCCTTGATAATTATTCATTGTACAGAAAACTAATTGCATTTTTTACCATTGTAAAATTCAAACCGTTTATTGCTAATTATCAGCAAACACACGTGAATGTGTATGCATTTATTCATTTGGGACGCCTAACTCGCCAGTGAAAGCCAGGGTTCGATTCCTGTGTGATCCGAAACCATATGAAAAGATGGGTATGGGTCCAACAACCTCATCCCAAAAGATCTACCGGAAGCTAGGTGGTTATCAACTTCTGGAAAAGGTTCATGGTTAAACTGATACAAAATATAAACAATTAAATAAAATGTGGTTTTAACTTTTTGTCTCCTTCGTTTATATTCAAGCAGTAATAAAGGCCAGATAATACCCACAAACGACTTCTAATCGACGTTCTAGCACATTCGACTGTCAAGAGAGGTATAAGATGATGCCGACTCTACCGTACATATATGTACCAGTAGGGAGTTGCCGTCACTTAGGTACAAAATCATTTATCACTTATAATTACCATTCGGTGAAATTCCCGCAGTGGTGCGAATTGGGTATCAAACGACATTTGCAGCTTAATGCTATTGTATAAAATTTCACAGTGATGTGATAAAAATTCATATTATATATATATATATATATATATATATATATATATATATATATTATATACACACATACATACAACAGAAGAAATTTTTATTGGAAATAAAATATTTCGTCTCAGTATCTAGAATACATAGATAATCTTACTAGAATGATAGTTAAAACATAAATAGATTTTAAAAAGTGGATGCAAAATAAAAAAGGCTCAATACGAAATCTCTTGACACATCAAAGAAAGCACACGAGTAGGCTGCGTCAGGGGACCGCAGGAACATGGCTTTTATGCTAATAAGAACATCAAGCAGGAGAGAGAGAGAGAGAGAGAGAGAGAGAGAGAGAGAGAGAGAGAGAGAGAGAGAGAGAGAATTCCTTTGGAAAGAGAGCGACGAGAAAAGGAGAATTCCTCAGAGAGACCGAGAAAGAATGAGGAGTGGAATACCTTAGAGAGAGAGAGAGAGAGAGAGGTGAATAAGGAGACAGAACAAGAAAACGAAAATTCCTATGAGAGGGAGGGAGAGGTGAATATAGTGATCGGACAAGAAAATAAAAATTCCTCTGAGAAAGAGAGAGAGAGAAAGAGAGAGGACATCATATCTCTCTATTACAGATACCCTGAACTCCCGCTCGGAAGAGGAAGGAAGGAAGGAAGGAAAGAGAGGGGTTAATGAACGAGAGAAAAGAATCCTCTGACAGGAAAACCAGTAAATGACGCAACGAATGCGAAGTCACTTCCGCCCCTCTTCCTCATACTACTCTTTTGTCTATATTACTGCTGATGCTTTTTCGCTGCTGTGGATGTTAGTATTAGTCTTAACAAAGTGGTAATTCATTTGCAAGAATTTCTTTAAGTAATATAGATTAGTAACTGTGTATACAGAACTTTGTTTCTGAAAGAACTTGAAACCATCGTGGTAAGCACACAATCACACAAACTTTTTTTAATAAATGGATATGTAAACGTTTTAATATAATATTTACATATATCTATATATATATATATATATATATGTGTGTGTGTGTGTGTGTGTATGTATGTATGTATATATATATATATATATATATATATATATATATATATATATATATATATATATATATATATATATATATATGCCTTTGTGTTTTTGTCGGCGTATATTTTTGTAACAACTGCAAGAAGCAAGAACCTTTAACTTCCCGACTTATAGACATTTTCCCCACAATATTCGGATAAGCATCTCACTACACATCCTTTGATGCAGATGAAAGTGGTTGGGAGTAACTCGCTATAACGGTTCGAGTCCCAACCACGGAGTTTGCTTCTTCATTTGTTGTCTAGGAGTTTTAGTGATAGGGGTATCTGGAAAATGAGAAGACTTCCCGATGTTTAAAGGTCATGTCTCTAATAATATGCATATGTACCTGGTGAGAAAGTGCCCAATCGATTCCACACAGCATATATATATATATATATATATATATATATATATATATATATATATATTACATGTATGTGTGAGTATATATACGTATTTATACATTGCTCCCACTTAATTCTTCCACCTCAGAAATTAAAACTTTAAAACACATACTACTTGAAATAAAGCCATCCCTAGAACCAATTAATAATAAATTTCCAACCAATTCATTTAACTAAACGATCAAACTTCACTCTGGCAACAAAAATATACAGCACAACCAACAACCCTTCAAGAAATATAGGAAAGGCTGCAATTCGTAAAGTTTCCCCCCTCCCCCCCAACCACCACCCCCAATTTTAAAGCGACGTTTCTACAAATCCCGAAAAGGAAAACTAATTAATTTCGGCCCGTCAGCCGGCATAACTGCGCCGTACATTCTATGGCATCGCGTCAAATGTGACAGTCTATAGACATTCTAGAGAGGAAGACGCCAGGAACAGAAAACTCGAAATAAAAACAAAATCGTAACGAGCGCGTTCCCATTCCCTGGCGGGTTTTTCAATTCCCATTCCCGTTTTTATTTTCCTTTATCAATTAAATGTCTGATCAATTTTTCGCCGTGCAATGAATCGCCAAACTGCAGCCTCTAATTTTCAAATATTAAGTTACTTTCCTTTTTCCGTTTAGACTATGAATGAAATTCTATCTTCCTTTCATCTACTTTCATATCTCAACTTCTTTATTGCGTTCTCCTTTTCCTTTCTTCTCTATGTGTCGGCAGATGGGACAACCGAGTATCCAAATAAATGGTGTGTGTATTTATATTTATACATTATACGCATATACATATATTATATATAGATACATACATACATACATAATATATAAATATATATATATATATATATGAATAATTATCACATAACCGTGATTCATATAAATTATTCGACCTACAAATGTCCTTTAATATCTAATTCGCTCTACCTCGGAATTAATATATTTTCATATTATGATATATTATTATATATATATATATATATATATATCTATATATTATATATATATATATTATATTATATTAAAGTCCAGCTTCCTACGGTTGATAGTTTACCAAGAAGGTTTTATAGGTATCCAAACTCCTTGTAGTATACCAGGATTAAGAGCTTGACTACCTGCTGCCCCGTAGGTCGACACCTTTATAAAGAAGACTAGATTCTCAGTCGTAAATTGTGGTCTTGCTTAAGAACACCTACCGAAAATCACTGGGGGCTGGATGGATGACAGGTTATGGGCTTAACCCTGGAAAATGACCTCGGTTAAAAACCAACAGTGAACGGAAAGGGGAAGAGGCCTTAGTCAGCTAGGAACTGCGCACTATAAGAAACTGGTTAACCAGCGCTTACACGAAAACTGACAGTAAAAAGGTTTGAAAAGCGTAACAGGAGCAAAACTTCGCAGTTGCGCTATGAATGAGTTGTTAGGAGAGGGTGCAAAGTAAGATAGAAGAAACTAAGAGGATACGAACGGAGGTACAGTAAAAGTAAGGAAAGGGACTGCAGCTAAGGGCCGAAGGAACGCTGCAAAGATCCTTATGCAAAGCCTACAGTGCAACGGCGCTTAGCAAACGAAATCTCTACGGATTCTGCCACATAGTTATATAGGCAACATTGAAGAATAGTCTCCTGTCCCGAGAACATGGGGACATTCGGATATCCCTGTTGATAGGTACTTAAGACAATGGAAAATGGGAAATAGGAACGTAAGAACCCTGGATCAATCTAAATACAGAACGGGTTGAAAACGAATTCCAGATATGGACATCTTATCCGTTTGTGATTTTCAGTGAACAGGACTGGGGAAAGATATTGAAAGAGAGTAACGTGTATATTTATTCAAGGAAAACAGATGGAACTGATAAGAGAATATGTAGCCTTGATTTTGACAATACATCCAGAAAAGGCACTGACAGACAGACTGGAGAGTAGTGTGCAGTATATTAAAACTGGCAAGATTTAAATCAAGAATGTTTAATAGGAGTATTATAGTGTAGTGCGCTATGCACGAGCACAAACAAATGAGCTGACTGCTAAAGGGAACGCTTACTCATTCTGAGAGAGAGAGAGAGAGAGAGAGAGAGAGAGAGAGAGAGAGAAGAGAGCTGTTTTAGCCTAAATGACGAAAAAAAGGGGGGGCCGCTTATAACCTGGGAAGGAAGAGTCCCTCCTGTTACAATAAATGAGAAAAATTCACAGTGGCTTTATTAACGGCATCGAAATAATATGTTGGTATCTTCCATTGTTCTGGTTGTCAAACAATGTACCGGAACTCTCTCTCTCTCTCTCTCTCTCTCTCTCTCTCTCTCTCTCTCTCTCTCTTCCACTTCTCCCCTCCTGCCTGGATTCCTCCTGATTCTCTTTTGCTTACGATGTTCTCAGTGCATTGCTTCCCTTTGATTGCTGACAGTTACAAACGGTTCATCTGAATTCCTCTGTCAGCAAAATGGAAGCAGTTCCTTTTCATTTGTCAGTTCGAATCCGTTTGTTAGTATCTCTGCGGCAAAAATCAATTGCTATTCGCATGTTAGCTGAAAGCGACAGATTTAAATATATCTGTCGATTAAAACGCGTTGAGTTGTCAATGTAAAAACTTAGTGTCCAATTTTATATCGGTGAAAGGTGTTGTTTTGGTTGCTCTTGTGCTCAATCAAGAAAATAATGGTTACGGGGAGCCTTTCACAACTCCAAGTGTACCCTTCTCTTTCATTCTACAGTAATAATCTGACCTAACAACCCACCGGCTTTTCTTCAGTTTGATGTGTAAATGGGCACTCAACTTTCGGAATTATTAATCGTATTGATATTTGCAACTTATCTAATTAACTTCATAGATTAAATTTACGATCTATCTGGAATTATCCAAATATTTACTACATCTCCTTTAGTTTCCTTTCTTTTTCCTTTTCCCATCCTTTTATCACTTAATTTTCCTACCTACCACTTAACAAATGACGTCATATTCCCGTTTTTAGTTTTCTGTAAAAGAAAACTGTTGAAAAGACTTTTTCTGTCCGCCCTCAGATCTTAAAAACTACTTAGGCTATATGGCTGCAAATTGGTATGTTGATCATGGCCATGATCATGCATCTGGCACCCTTGTAAGTGCCAACAACGCTGGCCACCACAGGACCATGGCTGAAAGTTTCATAGCCCACGGCTGAGTCAGAAAACTCGATTGATTTTTTACTATTTGTAAATAGTTTCTGTCACTTCTGTGATCTCTGGAAGCTTGGTAATTTGTTACTGTTCGGAGTTATAGCTTCCTTACAAACTGTTTCGGTGGACATATGATACTTGTTTGCCTGTAACATCCACTAATTTTTTTTTTTTTTTTTTTTTTTTTTTACCTTCCCAACTCCCATCCTCAACATACTTAAAAAAATATCCCTTCCATCCCATATCACTCACGGAGCAATTTCTCACAATAAAACTCCATTCAAACATCTCACATTTTATTAGCTGTTCGAAGGTAAATTCTATCTCGAAGACTCGCAAAAATTTTTTATCTAAATTATGTTTATCTTCTCGTCTCTTATTTGTACCTTCCATCTTTTGGTTATTTTTTCTGAATTTTCCTTAACCTATATTCTCTAACATCCTTTCGATTTCTTATTGGCCGGTTTATCGTTATCCATTCTTGTATCATTTACTATTTGAATATTTCCTATTTATATTACTATGACTAAACTTTTCCTAATAAACAGTCCTAAACGTATTCTTTTCATAAAAACTTTATTCTTCATTGTATTCTGAATAAATTTTCGCATAAGCAATCGTAAACGTATGACCATTTATTGTTTTCATAAAACCTTTGTTTTCTTGCCTTGTCTAAGGTTCTTAACCTTATTTTCTAGGTCTTTCTCCAAGCATAATCTCTCTCTTTCTCTCTCTCTCTCTCTCATATCAGTCTTATCAGCGGCCCTTCTAATTAGTACCTAGCATAAATGTATCTTCCAGTCTCAGCCACTTGCCTTACTTCATCGATTTTCGAGAAAAGTCTGTCAGGCCAATGACTAATCTGACACGTAAATCTCTCCTTTGAGGTATAGTGTCTCTCTCTCTCTCTCTCTCTCTCTCTCTCTCTCTCTCTCTCTCTCTCTCTCTCTCTCTCTCAAGACAGGATTCTGCTTCCGAGTTCTGTTAAGTTGGCGTTACTTACATAATCACAATCCAATTACCTTCCTCGTCTAATAAAGTATAATATCTTTACTCCCGGATACCTACTAACTTAAAATTATTGAGAGGACTTACCACTGACTCATTCAATGTCAGAAAGGAATTCCTCAACAAATTAAACATCAGAAATGCCAAAGTCCACAATTACTAAGAAACTGTTCAGTACACATAAAGCTATCTATTTATTTATAAATTCCAATTTGCAATATCCAAAAATAACACGCGACTGATTAGTAAACATAGTTTTCAATTTATCAGAAAATATCAATTTGTAATACACATACATACATGTATACAGACAGACAGACAGACAGACACAAACACACACACACACACACACACACACACACACACACACACACATATATATAAATATATATATATATATATATATATATATATATATATATAATTTCTAAAATATCTATTTAAAAACAATACGAACACGTCAACAAAATAAAACAAATATACGACTTCGAAATACCAAATTTGCTCAAATAAACACAACGACTGATTAATACATTTCAACAGAATGAAGTTATCTGATGTCGCACCACCGATAAAAAAAAAATGAGAAGTAGAGAGATACAACAGCCCCTACTCAAGCACCAACTTGAATCTCAACTTTAATTAAAGTTTCAATGCTGCAACCTACCGACTCTCTCGGTAAGTTCCTTGATAACGGTAAGAATTTTTCGTTCGGTAATATTTTTTTCCCCCTCCATATCTGCAATTTCCCGTTATTCGTTTATTCGCCTATTTTGTTGTGATTCGGAGCGCCTGTCTTTTTTTTTTCTGTATCTTTATTTCCTTTATCTTTGCCTAGTTTTTTTTTTTTTATTTTACATCTTTGCCAGTATTTTATTTCATGCCTATTCCCGAACAATCATCAAAATGTGAGTGTAAATCAATTAAATAAACCTATTTCTCATTTATCTAAACATCGTGTTTTATCGTTTATTTGTTTTGCTTTTTTATTCATTTCCTTCTACAGTGCGAATCCTTACTTTTTTTTTCTCTCTCTCTCACTTTTTTTTTCATCTTTGCCAACTATTTACTTCACTTCTTTCCAAGAACATTCATCAAAATGTGAATATAAATAAATTAAATTTAATTATTTCTCATTTATTTAAATATCGTTTTATCGTCTGTTTGTTCAACTATTTTATATTTCCTTTTCCATGAGAATTTGATTTCATTCCTTTCATTCATACTCAAGAATATTCATTCGAATATACGTTAAAACTAATTCAATTAATTTATTTCTCTTCTACTTAAGCATCGTCAACATTTACTTATCATCATTCCGTTTTTGTATTCCATTCATTTAATCCTCACACGCAGAATATCCTATTCATCTATTCTTTTATATCATTTTTAAATTTTTTTTACTTAACTTTCACTTATCCTTTTGCTTCTGTCTTCATTCATTGAATGTACCCAGACTCCTGAGTCTGTCTTTTCTTATTTCATTTCCTCAAACCGTCTCTCACCCTCCGCTATTGCCATTCATTTCCTCGTTCTTGTATTTTCGTGATTAATCAATATCCACTTTTTTTTCCCAGGCAATTCCTGTTGCGACGTTCCCATAAACTTATATTAATATCCAGTTTTCTTTCCAAGACTATTCACAAATAACTTTTAATGAGCTTTTATCTGCCACAGGATTCTTCCCACCTACCTCTCTCTCTCTCTCTC
>NC_087208.1:27587553-27612553 GCF_015104395.2 Macrobrachium nipponense
GTTTTCTGTACAACGTATAATTAAGGCCACCGAAAACTTTAACCACGGCCCGGTGGTGGCCTTTCCTATATCGTTGCCAGAAGAACGATTATGGCTAAATTTAACCTTAAATGAAATCAAAACTACTGAGGCTAGAGGGCTGCAATTTGGTTGTGTTTGATGTTTGGAGGGTAGGTTATCAACGTACCATTTTGCAGCCCTCTACCTTCAGTAATTTTTAAGATCTGAGGGCGGAGAGAAAAAGTACGAACATGCAATGTGCGGACGGACAGACAAAGCCATCTCAATAGTTTTCATTTAAAGAAAACTAAGAATCAGATATAAAAATGACTATACAAATCGAAGGAGAGAAAGCACCCATTATAATATACACATAAAACCTTATAAAAGATGAATAAACAATCCCTTCAAGCATGATACGAATAACAGTAATGAGAAGCATAACAATAATATTAATAATCACGACGATGATAATAATAATCTAATCAATAATAATAATAATAATAATAATAATAATAATAATAATAATAATAATAATAATAATAATAAGAAAGCAGTCTCTCCAAATCAAAACCTACGCCCACAAACAAAATTTCCCTCGAGAAAAATATCTTACTTCTGGTAATAATACTCGCTTACTAAAAGGAATCCATTAGGCTAATTACCTTAGGTAAAAGCATAAGAAAACTTCTTAATTAGGTGAGGATGATGTTACGCTTAGGAACGGTTACCTGGCTGGGAAAAAAACAGAGAGAGAGAGAGAGAGAGAGAGAGAGAGAGAGAGAGAGAGAGAGAGAATCTTTGGAATAGTATATGTCTGCACAGGAAATTAGATAGAAAAAAAAAAGGTGAAGTAAGTTTTACCTTTGTAGACATGCATAGGTGGCTCAGAGAGAGAGAGAGAGAGAGAGAGAGAGAGAGAGAGAGAGAGAGAGAGAGAGAGAATCTTTGGAATAGTATAGTATGTCTGCACAGGAAATTAGATAAAAAAAAAAGGGTGAAGTAGGTTTTACCTTAGTAGACACAAGCATAGGTGGCTCAGAGAGAGAGAGAGAGAGAGAGAGAGAGAGAGAGAGAGAGAGAGAGAGAGAGAGAGAGTCTTTGCAATATCATACGTCTGCACAGGAAATGAGATAAAAATAATGACAGAATTACCATTTTAACAAAAAGGCCTGAGAGAGAGAGAGAGAGAGAGAGAGAGAGAGAGAGAGAGAGAGAGAGAGAGAGAGCGTTTAGGAATTTATCTTTATCCGAGATTTATTATGATATAAAATAAATGACAAGAGAGAGAGAGAGAGAGAGAGAGAGAGAGAGAGAGAGAGAGAGAGAGAGAGAGAGAGAGAATTTTCACATTCACGAACGTAAGTTCTAATTAAGCTGGAGACCTTACGAGAGACGAGACAAAAATGTTGTTGAAATGTCCCTAATTTTTAACGCAGAGCGAAATCTAGCGAGAGAAAAAATAATCTAGCATTTCTGAGAAATCAAACTCTTTCAGCGCTTCTTTCTTTCCTATTCACAATTAAAATATATTTTTAGGTCAGAGGGACCGAGAAATTAAAAGAGAAGTCCCTTATGCGTCTTCCTCTTCATGTCCTTCAAAAATTGAATGAACCTTTTAGTTTCTGTACAAGAAAACTATTGTGCCGGCTTTGTCTGTCCGTCCGCCCTCAGATCTAAATTTAAAACTACTGAAGCTAGAGGGTTGCAACTTGGTATGTTGATCACTCACCCTCCAATCATCAAACTTACCAAGTTGCAGCCCTCTAGCCACAGTGGTTTTCTTTTTATTTTATTTAAGGTTAAAGTTAGCCATTATCGTACTTCTGGCAACGCTATAAGTACCAACATCACAGACCACCACCGGACCGTGGCTGAGTTTTATGTGGCCGCATCTAAGCGTTTTATGGGCCGTGGCTAAGGCCACCACCGGAATTTAAAAATACGTAGGTTTTTATACTATGAGATTCCCCCTAAGTAAAGTACGCTACCCATAGAGTCGCATAAATGAAATTCAATTCCATTTATTTGAATTATATGGCGTCGCAAAGACTACGGTTGTGAGTTCCAAAGTAAAAACACGTAACTTCACAAAGATTCCTAAAATTATTAGTTGATTTAAAAATAAGTAACTTCACAATGATTCCTAACAATATCAGTTGTTAAAAAAAAAGAATAAATATTGCAAACTTCCCGTGAAAATCTATTTACGAACAGTAGAATTTACTTAAAGAAACTGAGGCAATATCTTTAAATATTTAAAAACATGGCATAACTTAAAATTTAGTTAATTTTTTTCAATAATGTAAAAATATTAGTTGTTTTAATAATAGAATAAATATAGCAAACATTCCAGAAAAAATCTATTTATAAGCAGTAGAATTTACTTAAAGAAACTGAGACAGTATTTAATAAATATTCTAAAAACCTAGAATTTTCTTTAGAGGCAAAGTTTTTCATAAACCGAAAACCCAAAAAGAAATTAAGACAATATCTTGAAGAAAAAAATATTTAGAAACATATCGAACTTCTTTTCCAGGGAAAGTTACTCATACACTAAAAAAAAAAAAAAAGGGAAAAAGCCAATATCTTGGAAAAAATATCTGAAAATATCTAACATTTTCTTTTTGGAAAAAAAAAGTTGTTCATAACCGAAAACTCAAAAAAATAAAAATAGAGGCAATGTCTTGAAAAGATATATTTGAAAACATCCAACATATTCTTTGGGGCAAAGATGTTCATAAACCGAAAACTTAAAAAAAAAAAATGAGGCAATATCTAGAAAAAAAAATATATATTTGAAAATATCTAAAGAAAGAAAAAAAATTAAGGTACTAAAAAGAAAGAAATTAAGGTACTAAAAAGAAAGAAATTAAGGGACTATCTTGAAATTTTTTTTGAAAACATTAAACATTTTCTTTTGGGACAATGTTCATAAATCGAAAAAAAAAAAATTGAGGCACTATCTTGAAAAATATAAATTGAAAACATTAAACATTTTCTTTTGGGGCAAAGTTATTCATAAACCGAAAACTCAAAAAAAAAAAATAAAAAATAAAAGAAAGAAATTAAGGCACTATCTTAAAAAAAATTGAAAACATTAAACATTTTCTTTTAGTGCAAAGTTGTTCATAAACCGAAAACTCGACATTTCCGAAACCCGAATCCTGCCTTCGGAATTTCCACCGACGGGCACTACAGCCAAAATTCCAGCGGAAGGCCAGAAATCCGAAATACCCCTGGGGTCCATAAAATCAAAATTCCTCCGAGGCCACGAAATTTAATTTCCTTTGAAACTGCCGGAAATCAAAACTCGGATCCTTAAAAGCAAATAACAGCCTGGAAACCAAACTAGTAGTTCACGAAGCAACGGGACAATGATTGAAAACTCCCAAGGGGAAGTTGCAAGTCGGAAACTCTTGAGTATAAAGGACGCTGAAATTCACAAAAGATAAATAAATAAATAAATAAATAAATAAATAAATAAATAAATAAGTAAATAAATGTTTGTTTGTTTGTTTGTATGGTGTTTTTACGTTGCATGGAACCAGTGGTTCTTCAGCAACGGGACCAACGGCTTTAAGTGACTTCCGAACCACGTCGAGAGTGAACTTCTATCACCAGAAATACACATCCCTGACGCTTTAGTGGAATGCCCGAGAATCGAACTTGCGGCCACCGACGTGGTAGTCCAAGACCAAACCAACCACGCCACTGAGGCGCTTGAATAAATGAGAGGACACTTAAATAGAATTGGAATATGGAATTTAGGTTAACACCCAAGCGCTGGGACCTGTGAGGTCATTCAACGCTGAGACGGCAATCGACAGTTGAGTGGGTTTGAAAGGTGTAACAGGAGGAAAACCTCGCAGGTGCACTATAAACAACTGTTAGAGAGGATGGCGAGCCCGATAACAGAAAGAGAATATGAACGTAGGTTGCAACTCGGGGCTGAAGGGACGCTGCAAAGGACCTTAATGCCTACAGTGGACCACGTGAGGTGCACTGACGGCACTAACCCTCCAAGGGACTCTGAAAGGGGTCAGGTTGAAGAAAGGATGTGCTGTAAAATCGGCCAGAATTCTCTACATACATTTCACCCTAAAAGCAATATAACTGAAAAAGTGACGTTCGATAAGCCTATTTAGTCTGTATGAGCTGAGATACCTTATAACTTTGTTCGTACCAAAATGCAGGAACTCGCAGCTGCCGTAACCCGCCTTGCGTAGCTTCGAAACATACCATGGAAGGGCCAGTCTCTTCGTTTATTCCACACTGGAATTCAAAGTTCGCAATTGGGCAACCTTTATGCAAAAAAGGTGTGAGCAAATCGATAAGTTAGGAGATTATTCTGGCTATTAAAAATTCATATATGTTACAAGTCACCAGTGGAATATAGGTAGATGTATGCATGTGTGTGTAAATGCAATTGTATGTGTGTGTGTATATATATATATATATATATATATATATATATATATATATATATATACATATATATATGATGAATTTGATCACGAAGTATATAAAACGTGATGCTAGTATAAATAAAGGTTTTTGCCACGAAGGAAAAAATGGCTATCACGCTTTTTCATTTTTTTCCTTCGTGGTTCATTTTTTTCCTTCGTGGCAAAAAAACCTTTATATGTATATATATATATATATATATATATATATATATATATATATATATATATATATATATTACAAGTCACCAGTGGAATATAGGTAGATGTATGCATATGTAAATGTAAATGTAAATGTAAATGTAAATGTATATTATATATATATATATGTTATATATATATATATATAATATATATATATATATATCAAAATGTGTACATGTATATACATATAATATATAAATCATCATCATCATCAGCCGTTGCTACTCTGTTTATGGTCTTTCTACGCCAGTCTATACCCGCTAAATTTCTTAGCTCGTCGAGTCCATCGCCTTCTCTTCCTTTCCCTGCTTCGTTTGCAATCTCTAAGGACCCATTCTGTTATTCTTTACGTCCATCTATTATCTGACATTCTCATTATATGTCCTACCCACGTCCATTTCTTTTTCTTACTTGTTGTTAGGATATCCTGTACTTTAGTTTGCTCTTGTATCCATGTTGCTCTTTTTCTGTCTCTTGGTGCTATTCCCATCATTATATATATAATATATCTATATTTTTTTAATCGGATAAGCTCTTCCATCACTCCCCATTATAGTACTTCAATTATAATTCATCAGGCGGCGGCAACTAAGACAGATGAGAGAAACTTCTCACCAAACAAGGTGTCGCTCTGACAGTGGCAAACAGAATCCCCTTATTTTTCTTTCCAATCTTACTTCTACCACTGTATAAAGAAAAAACCAGCTACCCGTATATTTTATTTTCTTTGGTAACTTATTTCTGCTGGGAAAAAAAAGTAGATTTGTATTATGCTTATTAGTTAGTTCTCTTTTTCTCCGACCTCTGTAGTTTCAAAGGCAGGTTTTTTCTTTCTTTTTTACCTGTGTTTTCTCCAACATATTTAACACCACATCATTATTCGAGAATACATGACAGACAGAGGAATGAACCAAAGGAGGTCGCAAGGCAAAAGCACTCGGGGAAAAGGTTCGGTGAAAACAGCGTCCCCGACTAAGGATTTAGCTGAGAGAATGTTTGTTTGCATGGTGATTTTACGTTACATGGAACCAGTGGTTATTCAGCAACGAGACCTACGGCTTTACGTGACTTCCGAACCACGTCGAGAGTGAACTTCTATCACCAGAAATACACATCTCTCACCCTTCAGTGGAATGCCCGAGAATCGAACTCGCGGCCACCGAGGAGGAGAAGAAGAAGAAGAGAAGAAGAAGAAGAAGAAGAGGGATGAAGAAGGAGGAGATGACTCTATATCTCAATATTTTTCACTTTCATTACTTCCCATGTTTAGAGTCCTCTTTCTGCTTTCTGCTTTGTTCACTTACTATGTACTCTTATTTATTCCCTACTTTCCACTTCTTTTTTTAACCTTGTTCTAGTCGTACCACTGTCTTTCTCATGAAGCGAATCATCTGGGCCCCTCCATTCTCTCTCTCTCTCTCTCTCTCTCTCTCTCTCTCTCTCTCTCTCTCTCTCTCTCTCATTAATGAATGCAGTCAATCCTCGCTCTAAGTGGATTCGACTGCTGTTAATCAAGCTTGGCAGAGCTAAATGCAAAAAGGGCCGGGAATTCCGTGAAATGTATTGCATGATACGTTTCCTAAATCATTAAACCCAACCCCCTCTAATTTAGACTTACAATTATATCTATAATATATTATATCAAGTGCGTATGTGTGTACAAACGTGCACACAACCACATACAAACATATACACCCCTAATTTATATATAGGTATATACATGTACATTTATATATATATATATATATATATATATATATATATATTATATATTCATGTGTATGTATGTATGCGTGTGCCTGGTAAGGGAGATAAGAGCATTTAATGAGAGAATGGTTGAAAAACATGAAAAACAGTTTAAGGATAATGAGGTTGAATGGGTCGACGAGAAGGCTGTAAATATACAGGATAGGGTCACTGGGTCAGCAGGGAAATTTGGGGTAGACAATGGATTAAAAACAGTTGAAGACAGAGTGGGGAAATTATTGCCGAAGGGGAAAAAATCATTACCTGAGGTGTAATAAGACCGAACAGATTGTTTACCGGAGGATGGATTATGTAGTCAAGAAAGTGAGAAAAAAGAAAATTAAAAAATATGAATAAATACAGGGGGGCCAGGTGAACAAGAAATTTAGGGAGGACGAAAAGCTAATTACAGCTAATTACAGTTAATTACAGAGAGAAAGGCCGATGAACAAAATTTGTACTCAGAGTGGAAGATGCAAATGCAGAACTGCAGTCAGCAGTGAGTACAGTCCTGGGTCAAAGGAGAGAATATACTGAACATTTGTTAAATGTGGAAAATGTCAAACTAAAGATATGAATGTTTATGGATTTGGTAGTTGTGGATTCAAGGATAGAAATACGACAGAAGCTGACGAGAGTCCTTGTGAGTAGCTAAAGGTCGCCGCCACTAACGTTCAGTTATACCTGCACAGACCGACTGTGCAGGTATAACTGAACGATATTAGCGCCATTAAGGAAAGGTCTCGAAGAAATATGGGGAGATAAAATCATTGTTCCTCAGGAAAAAGAATTACAGAGGCACAACATTATACAGTATATATATATATATATATATATATATATATATATATATATATATATATATATATATATATATCAAAGATATGCAACGGGATACTGACTCAGAATTTAAAATACAGAACTCATAGATAAAGAACAAGATAGAGTGTGTGTGTGTGTGTGTGTGTGTGTGTGTGTGTGTGTGTGTGTGTGTGTGTGTCCCAATGACACGTGCGCTTACCATTTTTAATTTCCTTTTGATTGTAACTGATGCTGAAGCACAAAGGTCATTTTGACATCACTAATATAGTAAGCGACTTTGTACTGTACCAAGTCAATGAGAATTATATTTCTTTTATTATAAGTTGTCTTTACTAACAGAAGTAATGAAAATAAAAATAGCAATAATCATTTATTTTCAATGTCTCAGGTGATCCACTTGGACACAGGAAGTGTCAATCCATGCAACGATTAACTGAACATTTGATTGCCCTAATCACTAAAAAAGATTTTTTCGTACAAATAAAAAATAGTTTGAGTATTCATAATTAATCTGTCCATTACGGAATTATTTTTACTTTTGATAAAATACCAATTTTTCAGTAAACTTATTTAAAAAAAGTGATAAAAAATTAATTACACGGATAAAAACATCTTGCATAGTGAATAGCTCTGGTGTTCAACAAAACTCTTTGGAGCATTAAGAAATGCTTCGTACGAGAGATCTAAATATATAGCAGTAGCCAGATTTTCTTACATTTCTGTCACAAATCATATATTTGAAAGCAATGATTCATATAATGGCGCATTCTAACACTCTCATTTCCCGTGGCATTAAAAAAAAATGTCATTTAGTGTATTCGGAAGGATACGATGAGAATTTGGACCCCATATTTTTTATATGACCAGCCATCCTAATAAACTGTGATGCGTAAGCTGGATTATTGTCATGGGATAACAGGATGATCCTGGATAGCAATCCCCTCAATTATTCATGAACTGACTGCAGCAAACGATGATTACTGTGTAACACTGACCCATTATCAACCCCGTGCACAAACCACTGATCAGCTTTTCCTAATCCCGATTTATCAAAATGAGATTGTCTACTTAGCTTCAATACAATTTGCCTTCATTCTCGGGCCAGTACTGGCTCAGCCAAATACTCGCCACAGATAGAGTAGCCGAATGAAAGCAAATTCCCCCAGCGATCCATTATAATGGAGCTAACGGATCCTCGGAATGGTTCAACTCGTCCTTTCTCCCCGACAGAGGTGGAGATTGTGGGCCATTCTGATCCCCTTCTAGGGGGATCAAACCGGCGGTTGGATTCACCCCCTTCTGTCCGGAGCCCCACTCCAAGCCAGAGTGGGGCCAACGTCGGTGGCACCGTAGATGGCGAGGACATGCAACTCGGGCTTGTTAGCCCCCGCATCGAATCGCGCTTCGTGCAACGCGTCGAGTTTTCATAGTGTATGGGGGCTTGCGCATCGTGCAACGAGCCACTCGCAGCTGGCTCGACGCTATCAAGACATTCCTGATATTTTGTGGGCGGAGCTTCGAGCCAAGTGATAATTTGTTGGGTACACGAGGAAGGCTCCATTATTTTTGTATGTTGAGTGAAATTGAAGATGGATAGCGCCAATTCAAGAGAAGTGTTAAGTGACTTTATAGACCTATACCAGTCTTTCCCGTGTTTGTGGAAAATTAAATCGGCAGATTACTATAACAAACACGCAAAACAAATTGCTCAAGACAAATTAGTAGAAAAACTGAAAGAATGTGACCCTAATGCTGATCGTGAATCATGTTTACGTTTTTTCTCTTCGAGAGCAACAGCAATGCTTAAAAAATCGTCTGTGTCTAGGTCTGAGGATGACATCTTCACTGTGCGGAAAAAGCGCTTAACTGAAACAAGGCTCTTTAGTGTGTGGCCTCCTTCGAGTTCGAGCCAAGCTTGAGGTGACTCGAAGCGCGATTCGATGCTCGGTAGTGTATGGGGGCCTTAAATAGACCTGGCAAGCTATTCCTCTTCTATCAGTCTCCAGAATTTTTTCCTTACAGTTCAACCTCACAAAGTTTTCTGTTGATTGTGGGGCTGTTCTGCGTAGATGCCCGGCCGGCCGCCCCCACACCTGCTCAAGACTTCGGATGACCAGCAGCCGATGACAATTAAAGCGTGATTCTTTGCAAGGTTAATATTTCAGCGGCAAAAATTCTGTCACGCTGCGGCACCTGATTTTGTCGCTTTTGCTAACATTTTTTTCTTACTTAATACCCTACTGTCATCCTACTCTATGTTAGTTCGCTAAATATGAACCACAATAATAAGAACTCGAAGAGTAAGTTCGCAATTTATAATACAAAACATCGAGGCTTAAGATTATAGAAGGCTAAAATCTCGAACACTTGATCCTTTGGAATTATGGTGCAATACAGCTGAAACACGGACGCCAAATACATATCATACATATAATATAATATATATATATATATATATATGTATATATATATATATATATATATAGTATATATATATCTGTATGTCTATATATATAATATGTATACATATATATTCTATATATATATATATATATATGTGTGTAATATATCTATATATATTATATGTGTGTGTGTATATAATATATATATATGTATATATGTATATATATATATATATAAATATATGTATATATGTGTATATATATTATATATATATATATATATATATATATATGCAATTGAAATTCAACATTAAAATAAAACTTAAAAATTAGTTTTCTTCTCTTTCCCTATTTTAACGTTCTGATTATTTTTAAATTTTTTAAATTTTATTGTAATTTTTAAGTATATATATATGTATATATGTATATGTATATTTTATATATGTATATATGTATATAATGTATATCTTATATATTATATATATATATATAATTGTAATATATTCCATTGTATTCCACATAGGAAAATGAAAAAAGGTATGTCAGAAAATGCCCAAGTTTTTCGTTCTCCAATGGAGCGTTTTTAAGGTCTTTCCTTAATAAACGCTCCAAGAGGAGGTCCATTGGAGGCGAAACTGTTGGGCATTTTCTGACATACCTTTTTCATTTTCCTATGTGGAATACAATGGAATGACTATATCTTCGTGCTTAAGAAGATTACCAGTATGTATATATTATATATATATATATATATATATATATATATATAGATGTGTGTGTGTGTGTGTGTGTGTGTGTATGTGTGTGTGTGTGTTACCATAATGTTTAACACCAAGTGGAATGGTGAATTTATGCCTTGACGACTCTGAGCTCTATAACCGACTCTGAGGTTGAATGAATTAATGAAAGAAATATCAAGGGAGAAAAAAACCAAAGAATAAACCAGACAATGGCGGGCAACCACAAAAGAAGCACAAACCTACCGATGACCGAAAAGATATAGGAAAAAGAAAAAGAAAAATTCCACGTTGTGAATGGAAAGGATAAGAAACAAAAGAACAGTCGGGAAAAGTGAAAATAAAGATAAAAATTTTTTAGCATATAAACAAAAGGCGAAATAACAAGCGGTTCAAAAAAAGAATACGTAAATCTGAGATGTATATATATTATATATATTATATAATATATATATATATATATATATAACTTGTAGACAGAATATACAGTTCAGGCCGAAGCTCAACCGCTGGGACCTATGAGGTCATTCAGCGATGAAAGGAAAACTGAGAGTAAGGAGTCTGAAAGGTGTGACAGGAGGAAAGAAAACCTCGCATTTCCCCGATGAAAATTTTTTAGAGGTTGGAAAGTAAGATGGAAGAAAGAATATGAATGGAGGTAGTGTAAAAGGAATGAAAGGGAGCTGCACTTAGGGGTCGAAGGGACGCTGCAAAGAACATCAAATGATGCCTAAAGTGCACCGCGTGAGGTGCACTGACGGTACTAGCCCCCTACGGGATAAATAACGAGGAAAATATCAGAAGAACGGCAGAATTCAATACACGAGCGTGTAATGAACTATCAGCGCAGCTAATAGAATTCAATTTAAATTCATGGAGAAAACTTCTGGGTTAAATGAACCAAGTGCGCAACGGCAGGGAATTTCAAAATGAAGAATGGCGGTTTATGAGGAAAAACCGGAAAAATCTCAATTTTTCATTTAGACACTGAAACACGAAATTAAATAGATCATCGTCAGTTCATAAACCATATCACATCACAAACACGCCTTGTTGATAATCATAACTATTTCCGGTTTAATTTTTTTTCATCGTAGACATCATTATACAACTGAATTATCGTTAGTTGACAACCCATATTACAAACACGCCTTATTTATAATCATAATTATTTCCTGTTTTAATTTCTTTTCATCTTGGCCATCACTATAATTACTACTGACGATAACATCACGTCTAATACAATATTGTAGAGACAATTATCGTTTATCACTTCAGGAAACGTTTCACAGAAAAGTGGAAGTTATGAAAACATTGACCTGAATATTACATGTTGAAAGTATAAAGACTGTCTTATACGCAATCAATGTTATTAACATAATTTGAAACTAAAGGGTGTTTGCGGCGTTCCTTCGACCATTAGCTGCTCCCTTTTTTAAGCAGTTTCCTTTTACCGTTCTTCAATCTTGCTGTTCAACTTCTCTAACTATTGTTACAGATACTTTGTACTTCATCTCCCTTACTTTCTGGATCTCTAACTCGCTGTCCAACCACTCTAACTCCGTCTTTTCATTGCCTTAAGCGCTAAATAGTCGAAAGCGTCCGAGTGGTTAACTTGACAGCATAAATTGCGTAAAATCAACTAAATATAAGTGTAAATTAGTACACTGTTCTGAGAAGTACTCACAAAATTGTAGGTTAATGAGTAGTCTTGTAACTCACATTCCTCCCTTTAATCATACGTTCGCTAACAAAATACACATTGGCAATAGCAACTCCAGTACAGATAAAACTGGGTCTTACGTATAGGAGGCTGATTGCGCAACAATCATTTTTAATTTAGAGGGATGAATAGCATTACGATTAACAAGCAATCACAGTTAATTAACGCAAGCAGAATATCAGTGTATTTGGAATTAAAAACCGGTTGAAGCATATGGTATTCCCTCTCAGTCTAAATAAATATATATATATATATATATATATATATATATATATATATACATACATATATATATATATAATATATATATATATGTGTGTGTGTGTAAGGGGGGGGGTGTATATATATATATATATATATATATATATAATATATAATATATTCCATACATATTTTTATAAATAATGTATATATAAGTATATTTTAATCAATGATAAATATTCCGAAAAAAAGTTAGCTCCACAGAAAGCCAGTATGTACTCTAGTCCCTCTCCTAAACAAAGAATAATCATGAAGATCGCACCCCATACTTTATCTGTAAGCACAAAATAATTTACAAGATATTAGAAAAATACAAACTATATAATGCAACACGCGAATTTACATAATATTACCATCACTCCAGGCTTTCTTGCTCTTCAATATATCATTTGCCGTTTATCTGTGCTTGTTAAATGAGTTGAGAGGAGGGGGGCGGGGAGCATATTGGCACCTTACTGTCAATTTCCTACTCAGCGCTGAATGATTCTGTTGTGTACCCGTGGATGTATACCTCATTATAGGCTTGTTATCTGCTATAAGCCCTGGCATTCATGAGAATATGACGTGGGTAAACCTGGACATTAGTTCTGTACCAATTTTATTCACTGAAACTTAGTTCTGTACCTTTGTTATTCACTGGACTTCGCTCTGCACCGTTGTTGTTCATTTAACCTGGGGGGGGGGGGGGGGGGGGGGGGGGGGGGGGGGGGGGGGGGGGGGGGGGGGGTGGGGGGGGGGGGGGGGGGGGGGGGGGGGGGGGGGGGGGTATTTCCAGCCAGGACCGTAGAGGACCTAACGGGGACCCACGGTCACTAACCGATTAAGAATTGCTGGTTTGAATCATTTACAATCCAGGATATCGTGACAGGGACTTGAATCTACCTCTTTCCTGAACAGTAGTTTAAGGCTGATTCAGCAATTACAAAAGTAATGTTTCAATAATCTCAGTTATCCGACCTCCATCCCCGCATTAGAAAAACTGGATTTCTGATTAAAAAAAAAAGAATAATTATTAGTGGTATAAAGACGGATATATACAATTACCCTCTCTATTTTTATGCACATGGTGTATGAACGAAAAAAATACTTCATTCAGTAAATTAGAGTCAGATTAAAAGCCAATAATAATAATCATATCCATAAATATAAAAATAATTACAATCACCAACTCAACATGCCAGCCAGACCTCTCTCTCTCTCTCTCTCTCAAAATCCTTTCATCTTCTGCCCATTACTCTTTCCGCATAGATTCGGACTATTAAACCCTCACTTGTTTATAGCCGTAAAAATGACGATATTAACCCTACACGCCGTAAATAACTCCGCCCGAGATGAAATCCCCCGTGCATAAAATAAGGCTCGCCTGAAACGCCCTTATGGGAAGAAGCGGAGGAGGAGGAGGAGGAGGAGGAAAGGGGGCGGAGGATGGCCGGTGTGGATGGAGGAGAATAAATGGGATGAGGGGAGCGGGATGAAAGAGCGAGAAGAAAAAGAGAATAGTCAGTAAGAGGGAGGGTTGGAGAAAGAAGGGAGACTGGAGGGAAATGAGGGAATGCATTGTTCCTCGGAGGAGCCTGGGAGGCCAGTAGGGTGAAGCAAGGAATAGAAGGGATGGTGGGAAAAGGAGGAATGGAAGGGGAATGGGAAGGGGGTGGAGAAAAGAAGGGGGGAATGGAAGGGCGAGGAGATGAAGGGGAAATGGATGGCGGAGTGGGAAATTAAATGAAAAGAGAGCGGAGATGAAAGGAAGAAGGGAGAGAAAAAGAGGAGGAACTGGAGAACAGAAAATGAGACGTGATGGTTGATAGAGATCGAGGAGAAAAATGGTGGAGAAAAATGTTAAGATAGAAAAACAAAGGACCAACTCAGGTTGGAACGTATGAAAGCCAAGATAAGAAGATAATGAGAGGAGAGGCGGAAGGAGGAAATGGAGGAGGATAAAAGCATTATTCTAAGTCTCATCAATCGGGGACTGGATGAGGGACGCGATAAAGAGGAAAGGGCAAAAGATGGCATCGCATGCTAAAGAGAGGTTAACCCAACAGTCTTCCCCTTGCGCCGCGTCCTAATTTATAACGATAGAACGCCCATACCTCATCCCAGCATTCACCTTGGCTGGGGAAACTTCTGACAGGTGCATTGAGGAGATGAAAATACCTCGGCCGAGAAAAACTAACACTGCAGTTTCTTAATCGTCTGAAATTGGGTGTTGCGTTTTTCATGAAGGAGCACCCACGTCATCCAAATGAGGAGGAGGGTATACTTCCACTTGTGTCTGTCTGTGTTAAAAGGAAGATAAATAGATAGAATATAAAATTTAGGCCAAAGGACAAATCCTTGGACGAATGAGGTCATTCAGCGGTGAAACAGACATTGACGGTAAAAAAAGTTGGAAAGGTGAAACAGGAGAAAAACCTATCAGCTGCACTATGAATCAAATTTTAGGACAGGGTGGAGAGAATAAGGGAAGACAGAGAATATGAACAGAGGAACAAGAAATGGAATGAAAGGGGTTGCAGCTAATGGCAGAAGGGACACTACAAAGAGCCTTGAGTAATGCCTACAGTGCAACTCAAGAGGTACATTGACAACACTAACCCTACGAAGGTGTGTTAAAAGGATGACTTGAGAACTAACGCACCGGGCGAAGGATTTAGGGGTGGAGTGGCTCTCCTTTCACTGTCCACCTGGCAGGCTTTAGTCAAAAGCCTTGGCGCATTTTACCTTTCTATAAAAATAAGTCGTTCAATGTACCTCAGACTTTGCTATGAACAGGATCTTCAAATATTCGTCTCTACTATTAGGGATGCAATGCTAGTATAGTATATATACAAGTGAATATAACGATATGTAATGTGTGCATGTATGAGAAATACGAAAACTTCATTGTATATATTTCTCTAGAATAATTCGATCCCTCGCAAATATTAAAAAAGTGAACGAAAATTCTAGGAAGAATATTTCTCTTCACTAAGTACAAATGAAATGTTCTCGGCGGCAACGAATTTCTTCTATTAAAATAAAACTGAATGTCATCCACCTCGCCATCAGAGAACTGCAAGTGGCAACATTGAAAATTCCATAAATTTAGCCCAAAGGAAAAAAAAATTTTTTTCATCCCACACTGGCATTCTATTACAATGTTTAAGTGGATACAAAAACATATAAGTCTACACTTCACTTTCATCTTACTACTACAGCTATACTTGGAAAAAACAGGTCTACCCCACACCTTCACTTTACCATGGGGCCCGTAAGGGTCTACCTCATAAAGCTTTATTCTATTCTGGGACCTGTTAGGGTCTATCCCATACTCCATTTCCTCATCGCGCCCATAAAGGTTTAAACCCAAAACCTTCATTCTGCTGTGGAACCTATAAAAGGCGACCCCTTACTATAAGGGCTTAAAACTCAAGACCTTCACTCTATTGTGTGGACCTTTAAAGGTGTATTCCATACCTTCATTCTATAATGGTACATGTAAGGACCCATCCCCAAAACCTTCATTCTGGGCCGTCATGGTTGTTAACCTCACACCTTCATTCTCGTGATCCTGAAAGGGTCTACCCCAAAAGCCTTCATTCTATTCTATCATGGGGCCTAGTATGGTCAACCCCACACATTCATGGGTCCTGAAAGGGCCTCTCTACCACCAAAACCTACATTCTACTTATGAAAATACAAGGGTTTATCCTACACTTTCATTGTATCGTGGGGCCTATAAGGGTCTGTCCCCCATAGCTTTATTCTATCATGAGCCTGTATAGGTTAACTCCGCACATTCATTTTGTCATAATATCCAGTAGATTCAAATCTGGGCGTGTAGTTCTACCTTACTATATAATTCTTTTATACTACATTTCCAGTCCAACACTCCTTGATTTTCCTTTCTTTCTCAAGTCCTGACTGTAGGGGATTCGTCATTTGAAATACGGATACCGTTGCACTAATCAACCCCACACAATTTGGCCTTCACTTCTTGCTAGTCCCAAAATAGAATGATCCTGTCCCTGAAGAGACCTTGACATGTCGCAGATGAAGATCAGACGTTTAAGTGTCACAGTTTCCATTTAAGAGGCTGACTGACTTTCTTTCCCATTAAACGTTTTTTCGAAAGCTGTATTTAACGTGAACAAAGATTAATGATAATAATAATGGGCACAATTTTACGTGTCTAAAATGATGACAATGGCTGCAGGTCCACAATAATATCGCATGTGAGTATGAGGTCTTTAATGGATAATAAAAGCTTCGAACCTTGTACTAAGTCCACCTTCAGTCAAGTGAACATTATGACTATAAAAATCCGTCGAAGTAAACTTCTGAACAGGACCTTATACTCACATGCGATATTATTGTGGACCTGCAACCAATAATAATAATAATAATAATAATAATATGTTCTGAGATTGCGCGAACCCCACCTCAAATACCAGTCGAGTTAAAATACAGACATGTCCAAAGACAGAAAAAAGAAAAAATTTGACATTAAATATGATTTGTTTAACGTGAAAAGTAGGATAATGGTTGGATAAAGCTTGAGAGAGAGAGAGAGAGAGAGAGAGAGAGAGAGAGAGAGAGAGAGAGAGAGAGAGAGAGAGAGAGAGAGAGAGAGAGAATAAGTTTAATTTTGTTTTCACCGCAAATTTCATCGATCATTTTCATAAGAATGGTTATTACCACCGCTGGCAAACTTGAAAAGAAAAAAGGAAAAAATAAAAAGACCTAAAAACTATGATTAATTTAGTACCATAAACCATGGTTTACACATTGGGGGTGAAAGGACGAAGCTAATCAATCAATCATACTGACACCTGGTCGAAAGAGAGAGAACAAGACCGCAAGGAGACCCTTCCTAAATAACCCAACACTAAAAGGATACTGATGCGCGATAAAGGCAAATTTGGGGGGGAAGTTAACCAATGGGAAACGAGGTCTCGAGGGAACGAAGCCAAACACGTATGAAACGCGTGAGCATTGTTGTCAGAATATGTCTGGCCCAGAATTCCCTGGATCAAAGTACAGCTTACACGAATTTCCCTCGGCTGTGAGGAATTTCATCCGGAATTCCCCAATAGCATAGGGAAAATCGGGGCGACTTTCCCCATACCAAGAGGAAAAATATATAAGAATTCCCTGACACCAGAGGAAAATCGGCAAGAACGACTTAATATCTGAGGAGAAATGAGCGAATATATCCTATTAACAAAAGTAAAATCAGTGAAAGGAAATTCTGATAAAAGAAATATTACGCCGATTTATTCTTAAGCACCGTCACCAGGAATTTTCCAATATAGACTAATAAAACAGGTGAAAAATGCGCCGAAGAACGGCGCAATCGAATTTTCTATACAGCGTATAATCAAGACCACTGAAAACAAATCTATCTTTCGGTGGTCTCAGTATAATGCTGATGAGCCGTAACCCATGAAACTTTAACCATGGCCCGGTGCTGTCCTAGCCTATACCATCCCCAGACGAATGATTATGGTTAACTTTAACCTTAAATAAAATAAAAACTGCTGAGGATAGAGGGCTCAAATCTGATGATTGGAGTGTGGATGATCAACATACCAACTTGCAGCCCTCTAGCCTCAGTAGTTTGTAAGATCTGAGGGCGGAGAGAAAAAAACGCGGACGGACAGACAAAGCCGCCACAATAGTTTTCTGTTACAGAAAACTAAAAATAAACTATGATTTTCTCTAGGTCATAGCGATATTCTATCCCTATATCTACTACACAAAAGACACAACCGTACATCTAGGGAAAACTGAACCACAATTCTTCCAAAAAATAAGAAAAGCATATACGTCAAGGAATTTCTTCGTGAAAGCACTTTCTATTGATTTCTCCGCACTAAGGTGTAAAAATTAAATTATTATTATTTATTTCATTACTGAGAATGAAAGTCTCCCGAAAGTGCCTTACCTAAAGAGCCTTCTGGTATGACAAGAGTGACTATAACTACGTCCGTAAAAAAGTGAAGTGCCAATGAAAATGATTGTTATGTTGCACTGATAAGAATAACACTCCCAACTACATCTGTATTAATAATAACATAAAACAAGAATAAAGACATAACTAATAACGTGTATGTGCAAGGCAACGACACTCTTATAGCAATAGCAAGCAATCCGATACTATTGCTACACCAATACATGAACCTACAGACTAAGATAAAAGTTCTCTTTAAGGATTGCCAACTGATGAAGATACAGGTTCTTACAAAGGTAGGCAACTGGGATCATTTCCTCACGGCAAGATTTGTCAACAAAACACGAATTTAGAATAAATATGGTAAAGGTCAAGGTCAAATGGTCACTAGCCTTGGTCATTGGAATGAAGCTTCTTTATAGGCCCATACATGCCAAACATGATGTCCCAATCTTTAATAATTGAAGACTTAAATATCTATAGAAGAAGTTTACAAAATGTATGCAATTTGTACGTGTAATATACCTAGTTCTCAAAGGCCTTATATAACCAAAAAAAAAAAGGGGGGGGGATGTAAATATGCAGGAATAATTGAAAATTTACATAACTGTTGAAGAAGTTCACAAAAATTAATGTGATTTGTTCCTGTAAGACACCCATTCCTAAAAAGCCTTACATAATAAAAAAAAAAAGGGGGGGAAACATATATGCAGACAAAACAAGAACCATGTCCTTCACGCACACCTACGCATGGTGGTCTATCACTGTACCGTGTTTGACTGAAATCCCTTCAACCGAGAAGGGCGAGTTGCGATGACCAGTTAAGCGTAACAGCCACAGACGAACCGACGGAAGGACGAACAAGGGAAAACCTATACTGTCACCTCAATATCGGGAGGAATATACGCAGAGTTTAGGCAGAGGAAATTGAGAGTAGGGAAGTTTGAAAGGTGTAACAGGAGGTAAACCTCGCAGCTGCACTATGAAATTACTGTTAGACGAGGAAGGATAGCAAGATGAAAGATAAATAATATGAAAGGAGGTACAGTAAAAGGAATGAAAGGGGTTACAGCTAGAAGTCGAAAGGATGCTGCTATAGTAATGGCCACAGCTCACCTCATAAGGTGCACTGACGGCACGAAACCCCTACGGGAAATAACCATGATAAGTTACTACTTACTCGTGAGAGATAAAACTCATTTGTAGAAATAATAATTAATAATAATAATAATAATAATAATAATAATAATAATGCATACAGGTGAGGCAAACTAAACACTTTCAGTAGCTGAGGCACACAAAGACCTGCTTTCCCAACAAAGGCGTACGAACGAACCACATCCAAGTATAAAGTTTGAGAGAATCTATGTGACATTCCATGACCAAGAATGTTTTACAACCCACAGGCACACAAACCAAAATAAGAACCAGAAGGAAACGGGAAAGGTACGGAGGAGGAAAAGGACAAAAAAATCAAGCTTTTCATAAGCGCGTGAAAAGCGTGGCGCACAATTCAATTGCTAAAACGAACATAGGAAGAGGTCTCCCCCTCCCCTACCCCAGCAAAATGCTTTCTATGATGCAGTGTCCCTTATCCCGATTCTGGAAAATTTAGGATGAGCTACATACATTTCTGGGAACAGACACACATACACGCACACACACACACACACACACACATACAGGGTGTGCACAAGTTAAAGTAAATAAAATTTGATAAAGATGAATGACGACAATATACGACGCAAGACACACAAATATATATATATATATATATGTGTGTGTGTGTGTGTGTGTGTGTGTGTGTGTGTGTGTACATACATACATACACAGGGCATAACACAAGTTTATGCAAATATTTCTGGAAATGAACGAAAAGTTATTTTGAGAAGAAATGTCCCATAAAGATATGCACCTTACGGCTTCATTGTCGTTGAAGTGCATTCCTAAAGTAAGGAGGGAAGGGGGGACAATTTGGCCGATGTGAACAAAATGTATTCTTTAGATACTGCACAAAAGGAGAAAAACGTATGCATCATTGAACATTCTCCCTCCCCATCAGTGGTAATCATTGGACACCGATAAAAATTAAAGGGATCTTTCCAAGATAGTGATTCCCCAGGTTTTAACCCAGTATGTATTCACCTTTGTGGCGTATTTAGTACAGGCCCATTGGGGATAACCATAGAAACAAACAAACGACTGTAAATATCATAAGGTAATGACCCCCATGAAATATTAGTCATAGATAACGACCCCCCCCCAAAAAAAAAAAAAAAAAAAAACCTTGGGGTCACTAACTAGGAAAGATAAAATTAAAAAAAAAATAAAAAAAAAATAAAAAAGCAAGACTAATTGACTCTTCTTCTTTCCCACCGTTATCCTTACATTAAGGGGTCGGTTGCCTGATGCGCCTTCTCCACTGCCTTTTATCAAAGGCATCATCTTCCACCAACATCAGGCATTGTTTATTATTTGGGAAAGGGGTTTTTACGACCGTATGCCCTTGTTGTCGTCAACCAGTTATTGGCGATGGGCCTCGCCTTTGACTAAAAAGTCCACTTGCAAGGCAGCAGTTTCCACAATTATTGGCAGTGTGCCTAGCCTTCTACTAAAAAGTAAGACTGCAAGGCACCAGCTGTCCTTTTAGTCGCCTTTTACGATACGCAGGACCTACGGTGATAGTATTCTTACATCCCTACCACAGGGTTACAACACTAATTGAATCTCTCTTGTTCCACATTGGCGGCAGCGGGGAGCGAACTCGGGCTATCAGATTGATAGGCCAGTGCGCAACCCACTCGTCCAATGATGTTTATGTCGGCTGTTGCGCATTAAAAGGTATGGGAAAATAAGGAACAAATTTTATAAATCTGAGGTTACAGGGAACTTACGCATATAGTAGATGTAGCATCTCTTAAATAAGTCTGTGTAAAGATACTTTTCATTTCTGGATAATTACTTAGTGATTAATTTACATCTTAATTGATTAAACTCACTGCGTTGTGTCCTAAAATGAGAAAAAATATAACTATAGTCACAATGACGAATTGAAGTTCGCAGAAATTTAAAACAATAATATTTCTATAAAAGGTTTGTTATGTAAGCCTTCTTACACTATGCTAAACTTCGATAGATTGTTTTTCTAATGCTATTTATCCACTCTATTGCACAACAAAGGATAATACTTCATCTTTTAAAGGATGAGTGCGCCATTTGTATTATGTATTAAAAATTAGTTTCATTTATTACACTTACTAAGCTAGAAACAGTTTTCCATTTTTACCTACATTTATCAACACCTAAAAAATATGTAATGGAGAATATAGCATTTGATGTAACTTCTGAACTATTCATATTTTGTCGTATTTTTTGCCGGCGGACACAATATTGCATAATTATTTATTTTTATACTAATGAAATTATTTTCCTTCTTTTCCAACATCATTAACATCCAGGAAGCACCGTATTGCAGAATATTGTACTTAATGCAAATGCAGAATAAATTTAAGTAAGTTTCAATCATTTTTAACGGCAAAGACACACTAGTTAGAGTATAGAATTAAGGCCAAAGGACAAGAGCTGGAACCTTTGAGATCATTCAGCTCTGAAAGGGAAATTAACAGAGATTGCAGCTAGGGGCCGAAGGGAAGCTGCAAAGAACCTTAAGTAATGCTACAGTGCACCACTTGAGATGCATTGACGGCACTACCCTCCTCTAGGGAGCACACTAGTATATATTTTCATCTCGCCAAAGTTACTTCATTCCGAGGTCAGTGGGACAAAATTCCATCATAGTCACAGTTCTTCGGCTACAATTACCAGAGTGCCGAAATGGCAGATCCCTTCCACCCGATAAACCCAACCCCTGGCCTGAGACCACACACACACACACACACCACGAGCCTAATTGAGAGCGAGTGTTTACTATTCTCGCCACACAATGAACGAAACAACGACGTTCCACGCGATCAGCGTCCATGACCGTGTGTGTGTGTGTGTGTGTGCGTGTGTGTGTGTGTGTACGTTAGTCCTCCTTCCCGGTTCTGCAACGGAGAATTCAATAAAGCTCTCGTGTAATCAGAAAATCAAAAGGTATTGCTGTCGGAAAATTTCATCAGTAGATGCTACGCATTCTCAGAATATCCCCGAATGGTAAAACGAATACCTTCCGCTGCAGGCACGACGAGCGCAAACAATCGCGCTGGTACGACTTTGAATTTTGTCTACACAAGCAAATGCCCATTTATAAAATGTACAACAAACACACAAACAATATACATACATATATACATACATACATATACTATTATATATATATATATATATATATATTAATATCGATCTACAATGTCCCTTTATACTAATTCGCTCTACCTCGGAATTAATATATTTTCATATATGCTTAACCGAAGGGGAATTTTTTCTCGATAATAGATTTGCTGGACCAGGCGCGAACCTATGGATCCTTTCAAAACCCAGGAAACGTCAGTGAAGCTTTAACCCCTACTACACCACCGCGAGCCTCTCGCCGGTGGTGTAGTAGGTAAAGCTTCACTGACGTTCCTGGGTTTGAAAGGATCCATAGGTTCGCGCCCTGGTCCAGGCAAATCTATTATCGAGAAAAAATTCCCCCTTCGGTTAAGCATATATGAAAAATATATTAATTCCGAGGTAGAGCGAATTAGATATTAAAGGACATTGTCAGCTCGATATATGTATATGAATCACGGAAATGTGATATGACTTATATATATATATATATATATATATATATATATATATATATATATATATATATATAAAGGGTCGTTAAGACCGAAAGATTCTTCGGCAGTTCTCGATTTTTCATTGTCCTTCGTGGCATTACCTTTATCTATACAGAGCATCACGTTTTATATATTACGTAATCAAGTTATTCATATATATATACGTATATATACATATATACTTTTGAATGTTCACTCACATAAATAAAAATTAGTTACACACAAGTAATATATTATATATTATATATATATATATATATATATATTTATATATATATATATGTCATATCACATTACCGTGATTCATATACATACATCGAGCTACAAATGTCCTTTAATATCTAATTCACTCTACCTCCATCAGCGAATACCTGAGCGCGAAAGGTATTTGAGGGTGAGAGACGGCATTAACTTATAGCCTCTTGCGGTGATGGAGTGGGTAAAAGCTTCACTGACGTTCCTGGATTTGTATGGTGTCCTGGGTTCGCGCCTGGGCGCCGACAATTCTATCATCGCCTAATAAAAATTCCCCTTCGGTTAACCATATATGAAATATATTAATTCCGAGGTAGAGTGAATTAGATATTAAAGGACATTTATAGCTCAAAATATATACATATACATATATATATATATATATATATATATATATATATATATATATATATATGTGTGTGTGTGTGTGTGTGTGCGCGTGTGTGTGTGTGTTTACCTGAATAAGATATAAGCAAGTACAAAGACTCGACAATCTATGGGACATTTACTAGTTATTCACGAGAAGGGACGACAAATGATTACGTATCCTAACTCCAAACTGGACACGGGAAATGACCTATCAACCAAAAAATAAAGACAGAATTCTGAGAATAAGCAGTTCATAATTTGTCAGACTTCAACAATTAAAAAACGAGACTAATGCAAAATATCCCTCAGATTATAAGAAGTAAAAGTGGGGAAGTACGAACTACGATGAGCTGAATTTTAAGATGAATTTTAATTTAAATTTTTCCAAAACTATTTTTGCATCCTCATTTTACATCTTAGTTTTCTCTTTTTTTCTCTTAATTTTGACTTTATTGCGGCTTTTATACCAGAAGAATATACCTCACTTTTCTGAAAAAGAAAAAAAGAAAAAGAAAAAAAAAAAATGGGCCGCAGATTACTGACACTTTTCTTTTCGATTTTGGGTTTCCAATATAACAAGTCAAGTTATGGACTAGAAACCCAACCTGAGGCTAAATACTAAATCCGATTTCAGCTTCCGTCCTTATATTGCCAAGCTTTGGTTTCCTCTCCTTGCTTTCTGTTTTTCTGACTCTTACACCATTACGACTTTCTGGAACAAGTCACCATCATCGTCCTACCTTCCCGTCTTTCTTTTCTTTTGCGCACTAAGCCCCGCCCCCCAACATCACTAGGCCTTAGAATTATATAGCATTTCGGGTGTAAGTTAAATCTCAATGTTATTCTCTATTTTACTGTTAAAGATTTTGTGAGAGTTGAACGTGGAGTTCACAGCCCAAACACTGTTTGTTACACACTCAAAATAAATATTTGATAACATAAAGTGGGATATCTTAGATATACAAGTAATGAATTAATCGTTAGGATATTAGTGGAAATACCATTTCATAACAATACCGTATCTAGGTTTTCGGGACATCGAAAGTGCTGTCTAATGTAATTGTCAATTCATCTTACATATTAGGTGGGCCACACCACATTTGTTATATCGTATTATATATATATATATATATACTTATATAATATAATTAATTATTATAATTAATAATTTTTGTAATACAACACATACTAACACACAAAAAAACACACACACAAACATATATATATATATAATATATATATATTATATATATATATATATATATTGTAATTATAATTTACTGCTTATCGCTCTATATAATTCAAAGGACA
>NC_087208.1:27622553-27645053 GCF_015104395.2 Macrobrachium nipponense
GAGCAGGATGCGTAGGAGGGAATTACAGCGGCAATAATAATATTAATAATGAAAAGAATGAAAGTGAAATTTGAAGTAATATTAACAGCCTCTATTAACAGTAAACAATAAATGCTACCCCGCAATTGCAGAGCCGTTTCTAATTGCTGAAAATAATGACGATGGCTTTGGAAAAGAATACCAATATCCTGCAAGTGGTATCTACAATTAAGGAATAAATCGGGGTGCCGAACCTTTGTATGAGTTGAAGACCCATTGAGGTTATAGACGAACATTTTGCAAGCATTTTCGGTTACACTTCGTCTATACCAAACAATTTGAGAGGTTTCCCAGTTTATAATTATGCTATCTAATTGGACATATTGTTCATACAAAACCACCTAGAAACTTAAAAATCATTGTAAGGCGAACAATGTCCAGTCTGATAACCCGAGTGAGAAACAGCAGCAATTCACTCATACAAAACATCCTAAGGAGTGAAGCAAGATCTAAATTGTGGGAAAGATGGGAAAATGGGGCCTTTGTTCCCTAAAAGGACTTAATCTCTGTATTGGCAAGGTGTCATCTGCAGAATCTGTCATTATTATATATATTAGCTGATATTTTACTTTTTCATTATTACTGTGAATACTATAAAGTTGAAGTTTTTCTACATTCAATTTTCGTATTAAGCCCTCTGGACCTGACTACTGTAACCACCTAAGTTCTCTAGTTGAAATTTAAGTAATATAATTTGTGCACTAACTGTTATAGCTCTCAATACATTTCTTTTTCTCCAATATTATTACTGTTATTGCCAGTATTATAAATACTATCTTTTATGCTACCTCAGCTATTGTGTGGATAGTGCCGTTTATTCATTTTTTTATAATGTCTCATGTAACTAAATTGTGTGTGTTACTGTCTGTATTTTGTATATTCCCATGTATATGGCCCGGAGCTGAAACAAAGGATATTATTATTAATATTATTATTATCATTATTATTATTATTAAAATATTGCGCAATCTTGACTATTCACCGCCTTCTAAACAACAGAGTCAGAGTCATAATTCGTGTTCCTTATAGAATTGAATTGAATATAGAGTTGCGGCCAGAGGCCAAGCACTAGGCCCTATGAGGTTATTCAGCGCAGGAAAGGAAACTGAGAATAGACAGGTCTGAAAGGTGTTTGTTTGCTTGTTTGTATGGTGTTTTTACGTTGCATGGAACCAGTGGTTATTCAGCAATGGGGCCAACGGCTTTACGTGACTTCCGAACCACGTCGAGAGTGAACTTCTATCACCAGAAATACACATCTCTAACCCCTCAATGGAATGGCCGAGAATCGAACTCGCGGCCACTGAGGTGGCAGGCCAAGACTAAACCGACCACGGCACTACGTCTGAAAGGTGTAAGAGTAGGAAAACCTCGCAGTTGCACTATGAAATATTCGTTAAGCTGGGGAACATAGCAAGATGGAAGAAAAATAATATGAATGGAGATGCAGTAAAAGGAATGAAAGGGGTTGCAGCCTGGGGCCGAAGGGACGCTGTAAAGAACCTTTAGTAATGTCTACAGTACACCGCATGAGATGCACTGACTGCACTACCTCTCTACGGCGTGTTCCTTATGATAAACCGTCACCTTCCATATCCTTGCTACAGAAAAGAAGAAAGTACCAACGGATGGTTAACTTCAATAATAAAGCATCGCAAAGCCGCGTCCATCTTCTTACCAGAACGACTCAACCTGTTGCTAGTCAGAGCACGAGACATCATCTGCTTTGCATTACAGATATTCCACTCATCGTGATTTTCGTAAGAGAAGTCAGAAATTCCACGTCAGAGTACTTTATTCAATTTTGTATGTTTACTCTCAGCTCTTCGCAATCTCCTTTTCTTGAAAGTGAGTTTACTGTTGAAAATGCCTTTAGAAATTAATATGTGTATGATCTCTTATGCTTTCTGATCCTAACAATCTGACATTTCGATAGTTTTACTGATAATCGACAGTTCACCAATCATTACTTCACTCTTAAAACCGATACAAGTCTTCCTGATCTATAGAGACGCTTCTCTTTTCAGGTTCGGGCTCCTCTTAAAGAGCGAAAGAGTAATATTAATCTAGAAAAATATTCCTCTTGAATATCATTTTTCACCAGTTTCCCATCACGATTGCTAAATCAACAAACCTTCCCATCGTCATATCTACTATATTACCCTCCCATCACTCGCAACTCCTTTCTCAACATCCCCCCACACCCAAAACACCCACGCACCTACGTACCCCTCCCATCACAATCAATCTTTCCCATCCCACATCCCCTCCTATCGCAGCAGTCCCATCATCTCCCATCAGTGTCAATCTCGTCCTTCGCCAGCATCCCTCTCCCATCATCTGCACTGCCCCGCTGTTCTCCTTCTCCATCGCCACCATAGTCTTCAATCCCGCCACCGCTGGCCCCCGAATTTCTCTCTCTCTCTCTCTCTCTCTCTCTCTCTCGGTCGGTTATCAGATTCACGCTTAACGAGGCAGGAGATGGCTTCACCCACTTAGCTCCGCCATTTGCAGGAAGGCCTCCTCTGCACAATCCTCAAATTACTGTGTGAGTGTCGTAGGGCGCAGCCTCGAAATTGACCTCTGAGTAATACACGTCCTTGCACTCCGCTTCACGGCTTCCGAATTACAAGGCCAGTCTTTTTCTCGCCCCCCCCCCCCCCCCCCACCCCCCCCCCCCCCCCCCCCCCCCCCCCCCCCCCACCCCCGCCCCCCCCCCCCCCCCGCCCCACAACATTCAGGTCCTTCTACTTTAATAAATTACTTCCTGGGCCTTCGTCTTGTGGTGAAAAAAAAAATAATAAATAAAATAAAAAAAAAAAAAACTCCAAGTTTAAGTGTTTCCTTTTTTATCAACTTCACACGCTCGGTTTCAGTTGTTCCTCTGTTGCCAACTTCGGAAAGCGCCTGATATGTCAAAATGAAAGCAATAGATACTAATATAAAACTCCTTGAAATATCCGCTGGTACACAACTTTATATTCAAAGAATTCCTATTTTGTAAGTTCCTTTTAGAAAGTATGAAGGCCAAGATTACGTCATCAGAGGAAACAACGAATCAGAGCGAATATGAGAGAGAGAGAGAGAGAGAGAGAGAGAGAGAGAGAGAGAGAGAGAGAGAGAGAGAATTCCAATTTTGTAAGTTCCTTTTAGAAAGTATGAAGGCCATCAACGTCTTAGACACGGTGACAAGTTCCTTTGACATGCATTTAATTCACTTGATTCTCTGCGGATGAACAATAACAAATATGATAAAACAAATGAAAGCCGCAAATGGCAAAATAAAGAAAAATCTAAAAGCCTGGTATTCCTTTGACCAAGTCATACCTTTACATAGCATCTAAACAAAAAACTAATCTGAACATTATGAGATATTCCATTTCAATTTACCATTAATTAGTAAACAACACTGCTATGAAATCTCGAAAGGTTTTTCTCCCTTTTTGTTCAACAGAGGAAAAGAAATGTTCAGCTTTTTTGTGACCGCTCTTTGTCTTTTCTGTGCCTTACTCAGAATAATTATGGATTAAAATGTCATTTAACTGTCGGGTCAAATTAATATTAACACACGCGAGCGAGCACACACCACACACACACACACACACACACACACACACACACATATATACATATATATATATATATATATATATATACATATATTAGTTTCCTAAAGGCCAAATTATTTATAATCGTGTATTCATACCCTGAATTGAATTGAATTGGATTGAATTGTATATAGAATTTAGGCCAAAACCCAAGCACTGGGACATGTGAGGTCATTCAGCGCTGAGAAGCGCAAGTCCCAAAAATCACAGGTAGTTTCTGTCTCTCATACAACGCCACCTGTTGCCATGGAGGCTTTCGTTCTTGCAGCTGAGAAACAAGTAGAAAATGCGACGAAGTTTCTGCACAGTGGATAATCAAGGCCACCCAAAATATATCTAGCTCAGTGGTGTCAGTATAACGCTGTATGAGCCGCAGCCCATGAAACTTTAACCACGGCCCAGTGGTGGCCTATCAATCATCGTTGCTAGACGCACGATAAAGGCTAACTTCAACATTAAATCAAATCAAGGCTACTGAGGCTGAATGGCTGCAATTTGGTATGTTTGATGATTGAAGGGTGGATGACCAACATACCGATTTGTAGCCCTCTAGCCTCAGTTGTTTTTAAGATCTGAGGGCGGACAGGAAAAAGTGCGGACGGACAGACAAAGCTATCTCAATAGTTTTTTTTTTACTTTTACAGAAAACTAAAAATAAACGATGTATCCCTGAAATATTTGATATTAAAATGGAAATGAGAACACAGAAGACATCCTTCTTCAAATGAATACTGATGCAATTGACATTAAGTCACGTTAAGTGATTAAAAGCATGAACGATGCAGTTGGCGACATCTGTTCGGGGCTGGAACTGTTTGAGAGGAGCTCCATTTCTCAGAAGTCTTTGTTTGGGAAAGCAAGATAAAGTTTTAATGATGTGCCTTGATGAAGGCATAATGGATCAACAGAAACAGAAAAGTTTCGGCTGCTTCTCTCTTGTATACTTGGCCAAAAATTCATCCGAACAATTTCTAATCCTCTCGATCGCTTTCAGCAACCGTACTTCACTTCCGTAAAAGAGAATTGCTAGCGCTGGAATGGATAATGGACCCTGAGGAGAGAGAATTATAGGATTTGCACCAGGAAACGTTATCTCCGACGCTCGTACAAGGCCATTCGCAAGAAAAGGAAATGACTTTTCAGAAGTAATAGCACGGTCAAAGGTAATTCATCGCCACGTCGCCTTCGTCCCAGATTGTAATTGATGATCTCCCGGTGCAACTGAATACTGTGGCTGATTTGGCTGAGGCCTCAGACCATCATTGGAATCGAGTTCAGCGAGAGAAAAACCTCAGGAAAGGACTAAAGGCAGAGGCAGTAATCGAGGACGTATATTTGGCACAAAGAAGGGTGTAATAACTGATGGTCTTAAAAGTTGTTTCTAGAAATTCTGGTGTGGTCGCTGGACGTGTACATAGGGAGGACGATACTGTGGTAACTATGGGCTATGCTGAAAATGCATTCAAAACAAAGATCAAAGTTATAGAACTGTGATATTTTTAGCTTTCAAAGTAACTGTTAAAGCAACTGACAGAAACATCTCGATTACTCGGATCTTTGATCAGAGAATAAAGTCGTTAATAATTTTTATAATAGGAACAGAACTCATGTCAGTAAACCGAAGCAATAGTGGTTTCGGGTTTACAAACACATCTATTTAAGCACATTTAATTTTTTACTTAAGTATGAAGAAAAATTTATAAAATATGTAGTTTTAATTGTTGCTCTTGAAGTAACAATACAGTTTATGTTATAGGCTTGGCTGACAAGGTTATGACATCATTTTCCTAGTTGTTCGTAGCAGATAAACTTGGTATACTTGATGATGTTGACGATAAATGTGAGTAGTCGTGTTCCTGCTACTTATTCGGGAGAGTTCTAATGGCAAATGCCAGTTTTAAGTTTAACAAAATTGGAACGGAACAATTTTCTTTTGTATAAAGTTTTTGTTAAGACCCTGAAATAATTTTTATTTTTCAATCTAAATAGTAATCATTTGGTGACAGACACGTTGTAACATTGCCAGAGTTGGAAAAAAGTAGTTGCTAATGAAGATTTTAGCTTGATTTTCACCTTCGGATGTTTTTATTCAGATCAGAATGAGCGCCCGGTTGGCGGCATTGACATAGGTTCATCAATGAACATTCGTAAGTGTGCTAGGGTCTTTACAACGTCGGTAGCTCTTATAATTTAATTGAAAGGTTTAAGTTGGGGTTACAGGAGCACAGTGTAACGAAAAAATATAATAATGAAATTCGCGTGGATCTTTCTTGTTTGTCCGCCCCGGGTGAGGGCGGGGTAGGAAGGGAATTGGGAGGGTAGGAGCGACTTGACACATCCACCCTCCTCCTACGAACGTGTTTGTCTGCCCCGGGTGGGGCGGGTTAGGAAGGGAATTGGGAGGGTAGGAGCGACATGACACATCTGCCCTCCTCCTGCTTACGTGTTTGTCCACCCCACGTGGGGGCGGGGTAGGGAGATGGGAGGGTAGGGGAGACATGACACACCCACCCTCCTACTACGAACGTGTTTGTCCGCCCCGTTGGGGGTGGGTAGGGGATCTGGAGACATGACGGGCAGTGCCAGGTTCCAGAGCAGTGTAGCGCTCGCCATAATGCTCGCAATATATATGTAATAATAGTAATGGCAACAACGGTAATTATGAAAATGATGATGATAGTTTTGGTGATGATGCTGGTAATAATAACACAAATATCAGAATGTCGACAGACGAGTATATCAATTCGAATTAAATACGCTCTACTAAAATTAACGTAAAAAAAACATTGAAGTGAATATTGCTCCAAAGATTTCGACTAACCACTTTTCTTTGCACACTTATGTCGGTTGTCATAATGCAAATCGTACGAAAAAACTAAATGAACATCATACATTTTTCTTATGAATAATGCTACAACCGGAATGAGAGAACATTTATTCGAAAACATCACTTTACAGTAATTCCAGAAAGAAACAGGATTAAGAAGCACCTGTATTCTAGATCGAAGGAACATCATCTCTATTGGCAAGTCAGGGGGAACCATGGTAGTGGTTGAGCATCACCATTTCCTGAATTTAAGTGGGGAAATCAGAACTAAAACAAAGCAATGCAAAGATAGTGAACATGTAAAAGTCATTGTATTGGTAAGAAATATCGATTTAAAAAGGATAAAGAATTGTGGATGGATGTCTGAAGTCCAAAGGGTTGTATAAAAGAAATATTAAAGGCCCAGCTGAATGGCGATGTGGAGAAAGGCCTTTGAAGAGTTTAAAAGCCAAAGTGCATCTTACTCTCCCCAGAAACGTTGAAGAAACTTCAATCCTCTCACGTCAAGAGGCTGGACACAATGAGATGCGCTAATTTTCTGAAGAAAGCTACATTTTTTATATAAAATTCTTATTTTATAGTTCGTGTTTTTCCCACTTCTGCTTTCCTAACGATTTGCTGGAAGCCACAACTAATCCCGGTTTTGGCTGGCTGGCGTATCCCTTTTTAGCTTTCTGTAAAAGAAACCTATTGAGACGGCTTTGTCTGTCCGTCAGCAATTTTTCTGTCCGCCCTCAGATCTTAAAAAACTACTGAGGCTAGAGGGCTGCAAATTGGTATGTTGATCATCCACCCACCTATCATCAAACGTACCAAATTGCAGCCCTTTAGCCTCAGTAGTTTTTATTTTATTCAAGGTTAGAGTTAGTCAAAATCTTACGTCTGGCAACGCTATGGGACAGGTCACCACCGAGCCGTGACTCAAACTTTCATGGGCCACGGCTCATTCAAGATTAAACGCTGTACAGAAACCTCGATTGCGCCGAAAAAACACATCCGCGCATATTTTCCAGCCACAGTGTCTCAGTTTCTTATACACTACAACATAATATAAAAACTACAGCTATCTCTCTTGTCACATCGTCAAACCCAATTTCCTCAAAAGCTGAGCTAAGCATAAGCTCTCAATATCAAAATCTTTAGAGCCAATTTTCTCAGAATGGGGGAAAAATGGCTTACGCCAGTTCGCCCCCCCCCCCCCCCCCCCCCAAAAAAAAAAATTAATCGCATTATGACGGACAGTAAAGACAATATCACCGAAATATCCAACAACCAGACATTACTTAAGATCCATTCTGATCTTTGGGAATTTGGTTATAAGGGGGAGGCGTTCAGCACGGATACCTCAAAAGAGATATAAGGTGATATAAGTCACGTGGAAGTGACCAAATTCATAAACAAGTAAACATTGTGCCAAAGTTTCTTCGGCGTAATCGAGTTTTCTGTATATCGTAAATTCAGGATGGTATAATCAAGGCCACCGAAAATAGATCTAGGTTTCGGTGGTCTCGGTATGATGCTGTACGAGCCGCGGCCCATGAAACTTTAACCACGACCCTGGCCTGTTTCGTCACCAGACGCACGATTAGGATTAACTTGAACCTTAAATAAAAACTACTGAGGGTAGAGAGCTGCAAATTGGTATGTCTGATGATGATGATTGGAGGGTGGATGATAAACATAACAATTTGCAGCGCTCTAGCCTCAGTAGTTTTTAAGATCTGAGGGCGGACAGAAAAAGTGAAGATGGACAGACAGACAGAGCACGCATAATAATCTTCTTTTCAGATAACTAAAAGGCGAATGTCACGAACTTACAAACAGCTACCATGGTGGAGATGGCTTGATACCGATCCTAAGTAAACATATTTTCTTAAACAGTGTTGTTCTGATAAATTTATATTTGTAGGCCAAAATACAGTTAGTCACGCCAGCATATATATATATATATATATATATATATATATATATATATATATATATATATTATGAAAATAAAAAAAAATAAAAAACGGATGTCAAGACACTGATGGTGTTCAATCTGAATGTCAATATTTTAACTTGTACAGCACAATATGAAGCTAATTTATATTCTTACAGGAACAACTTTTTATCAAATAACCCTCCTACCCCCAGTGGGTGGTTGTGTTTGCCTAGATACACCAGACAGCTACGGCACTAGAGTTACCAGGCATTGTAGAACAACTATTGTACAATAGTAACTATAATTGTTGTAAACTTAATATTATTACTGCTTTTATTTAATAACTGACATATATACTCCTTACACTAATTCAAGTAAAATATCTTAATTGTAATTTGCTTAGTTATAGTAAAAGCAGTTATAGTTATTCAAGTATGTATGCTTATGTACCTGCATAACAATTATTGTACTGTACTTTTGGCCCAAGTACGAGTACAAGTACACTGATTTCTTAAATGTGAAGTGCAAGTATAATCGCTCAAAATTTTGTACTTAAGTCCAAGTACTAGTGCAAGCACTTGTACTTGAACCCACGCCTGATATGCATATGTAAGTGTGTGTATATGTACACATACAATTACACTGATTTTTTAAATCTGAAGTACAAGTACACTTACTCAAATTTTATTTATTTTAATCCAAGCACAAATACAAGCACTTGTACTTGGACCCAAGCCTGAATTATGTGTATGTGCGTTTATGAACATTTTCATGTACAAGTACACTGATTCTTATGATCTCAAGTACAAGTACAATTATTAAAAATGTTGTACTTTAGTCCATGTACAAATACAAGCACTTATACTTGGACCCAAGCCTTATATATGTATGTGTGTAAATGTACTCTATAAGCGCACGCACACAAACACACGCTTATATACATACATATACCTATATATGTATAGTATATACTGTATGTATGTATATATATATATATATATATATATATATATATATATATATATATATATATACATGTGTGTGTGTATGAGTAAACAAAATTACTTCAGGGTTATTCGAAAGCGAACGAAACCCTGTAACATGAATAAACGGCCGTAAGTAAGCAGACAGAAATAATCCTATTCCAACACACTCCTTGTGTTACAGAGTGTACAGCAACTCCACCATTTCATAAAACATCGCCCCCAACGTATTGACATAAAAGCCCTCCCTTTTTTTTTCGCCTTAATTCTTTTCGTGTAGGCGACATGTTCTAGCATTTTACCTGCTCCGACACACAACCACATCATCAATGAATGCAGTGACCGTTTTTACGGGGCTACGTCATTCTTCTACGCTGGTTTTTTTTTTTCTGCGATGGGGAGTGATACCTACTTTTTTTTTATTTATCTTTCGGACTGTACTGCGTGTGCTATGTATGTGGCGACAACAACAGGAATTTTGGGATAAAGGCGCGAGCAGTTTTTAAGCACGTTCGTGCTTTTTGCATATAAACTACTGATGGTACCCATGGAAAGTAAATCCACAGTAGTATGCCTGCTTGGTTGATTTTGTTACTTAACACAATCAAACAGGCATACTTTTGTGGATTTACTTTCCCATTTTATTGACTCTTGTGATTATGAGTTTTCTTTGATGGTACCCATGATTACCAAATTCTAAAAAGTGTGCAGTCATCAAATTTTTCAATTTTCAGCGAGATCTGAACCACATCATGACTATCATTTAATATCAAAAGTAAGCAATCATTACATATTTCAGTTTCAGTAAGCTTTGAACACATCCATACCCATTTTTTAAAAAATTCTGAGTCAACAAATTACGTATTCTGATTACAAAATTCATCAAGCCAATATAAATGTAAAAACATGGCACCTACTACATCCTTTAATCATATCAGTATCAAGGAAATGAAGGAGCCAATATTGCACAAACTAAAACTGATCAAAATATTATTATTTATTATTATTATTTCAGTAGAAGAAACCTATTCACATGGAACAGGCACACAAGGGCCATTCAAGCTTCCAAAGAATGTTGGTTTCAACCTGCCACCGCAAACTCCACACTGCAGCGGTAACTGATCATGATACAGAGGCAGTGATTTTTCATGGCCCTGGTGGAGACATGAACCCGCGACATGTGAGTGGTATTGCAAGACACTAATCACTATACTGTAAAGGACAGTCCAGCAAATGGTAGAAAAAAAGTTAAGTATATCTTAGTTTAACCAGAACACTGAGCTGATTAACATCTCTCCTAGGGCTGGCCCGGAGGACGGTTATGGTGACAAACAATTATACATTTGCAGAGGTATTTTCAAACTGGGTATTAATACGAACACGAAAACGTATACTTCTTAAAAAGAGCATCTTCAACCATTCTTAAAAATCGACAAAAGATTTCCTCTTTCCTAATAGTGGTAATGATAGCTTAGACCGCTGTCTGAAGTCTTCACAACCCTTCATTTTCAAAGCAAATCTAAAATCGCCTTTAGTGTCTGGTCTTATTTAGTTTAGGCTTGTGCTCCCATGACTGAAGAACTAAGGACCATGCTTACTGGAATTAGTGTGATAGATACTGATGCTCGTGTATTTGGAAGAGGATGGAACTCTATCTTAATCTGCACTGCTTCTGTTTTAGTTTACCTGAATCTTTCATACTATTATGCAGTTATACGTTTATTCATTTATTCATCTTTATTCACTTATTAATATCTTCCACAATATTCTCCTACCTCTTTCTCCTATCAGATCAGCTTTTCTCTTATGCCAATAAGCAGAAATTAAAACTTGAGGAAGGACAGTTCCATATGGCCACAGAATACAGGAGAAAAAACTTTTTAATAATCAAAGCAACAAACGCATAAGCAAATCATGAAAAAAGAAAATTTTATCAGTTTTGAAAAATGAAAATAAGCATTCGTGACAAAATGAAAACGCCCCTCAAAGAGAATTTCATGGCCTATATTGACATACCTTTCTGACAATATTTAAAACCGTTAATCACTACAACCTACAAACGATTATTTTGTTTATTGAATTTGTATCAGTTTGGAGTCAAATAAGAAACTAATGAGCATTAATGGCAAACAAATAAATCCGCACGACCGGGATTAATTCAAATAGACGCACAGAGAAAATTCAACCCACTAAACTAAAGGAAAGCAAAGAACGAAAGAATTCGCAAACAAACAAACAAAACGAACTGCTCGTTTCCATCCATATGGCACCCCGTACCGTACAAAATCAATACGTGGATAATTAAAAGCGTCCAGTTCACAATAAAATATATACAATATGGAGGGCAAGGGTTTGTGGAATACGGCATGATGTAGGGCGTCTACTGGTATTAATTGGGCCAATTACAGAGAAGAGGCTTACGCGATTGACTACCCAATTTGAATCTAGTTCTCTCCAATTACTTCCCCATTCCCCCATGAAATCCTCTCGTAATTAGGTCGCTCCAGACCCCTCATTACTTTCGGATCTTCGGTTGCCATGTTTCGCATTTGTGCCCTGCAACTTGAACGGCGCCCAGTCATTCATTTGCATGTTTTGTTTTGTCTCGAAAGGGATGGTACGTGGGCCCGATCTCTCTCTCTCTCTCTCTCTCTCTCTCTCTCTCTCTCTCTCTCTCTCTCTCTCTCTCTAAATTTCATGTTCCAATATGGTACTGGTCAAGCTATATGTCTGGCTTCAAACCTGTCTGGCTTTCTTCCATAGCTTTCATATTATAAGATGCTCTTCGTAAAAATGCCTGCCTTCATGCATCTCTCTCTCTCTCTCTTCTCTCTCTCTCCTCTCTCTCACTGCTGACAAGTTGTTTTTCATGTGCAGTCACGTATTCTTGCATAGCTGCTTCTATATGCATTTCCACATGTTCAAATTGATGTTTGTTAATGTGCTCTCTCTCTCTCTCTCTCTCTCTCTCTCTCTCTCTCTCTCTCTCTCTCTCTCTCTCTCCAAAGGATAGCGAAAAGAAGGGCAAAATTGCTGTTGTAAACCTGCCCTTTTATTATGTAAATCGACAGATCAACAGAAGAAATTAAGCTTCCCAAAACAGAGGAATCGTATTCAACTCAGGGGCGAATAAGCCCTTCATGCAAAAGGAGCAACTGCACATTTCCAAGGAAATTCATGAGCTGACGGCTCTAACAAACTCCAAGTTTGTATAGATCTGGACGATAAGGACAGACGCCATAAATCCTAAGGCTTTGGAAGGAACATGGACAATTATAATAAAGGGAGACAGACAACGGGTTTTTAATGTCATGGGAGATTACTAAACAGAGGTAGATCATACGTTTCTAAGGGTTGACTCTTTGTATACCAGTTTTCATGACATTGGAAATGAATTCCAGGAGGACTATTATACAGTAGACTGAGGTAAATCTTGGGTTTGTATATCCATACATTTTATATATGCCATGAAGACTATTATACACTAGAGGTAAGACATGGGTTTGTATATGCATACATTTTATATAAGTCATAAAGACTATTGTACGCAGCGATAAATAAAGTGTTTGTATATTTATAGAAAGACAAGTCATGGGTTTGTATGGAGACATTGATTATGAGTCTGTCGCAGCACAGAACACTTTTATACACAAAAATTTGATTATGACTCAGTTAATTTTTGGACATTTACCGGAACAACAGCGTCATCAGTATGCCGAGACTAATGCTCGCATTACAACAATGATTGTTCGTAGCTTCAACAACAGAAATCTGATGGACTTTCTTCGAGGTGTAGCGCTCAATATTCAGTTTTGGGTAAAAAAAAATAAATAAAAAAAGTAAAACATTGAAGTCGTAGTTGTTTATATGGTGCTTTTACGTTGCATGGAACTTGAAGTCGTAGTGAAGGCAGGAAATTTTGTGGCATTCTATTTAATTGGACTGTTGAATCTAGTTTGTTTTTATCAAATGAATGGTAATTAATATTGTCCTATTTTATTGAAACATTCATCAATTGTAATGAAACACAAATCATTAGCAAGCGTAATTAGGTCATAAAGGTATATTAAACTGGGGGAATTACCTAGAGGGGATATCTTCTACAGGGGGGAATCACTCAGGGGGAAATGGCAATGAGGACCTATCTTGGTGGGGGAGGGGGACCGGGTGGAATCTCCAGGGGGGAGATCTCCTAAACCCCACGGACACTTTCATAAGAGAAGATCTGGTATGACAGATTGCCGGTAGAGTACTGGGACTATCGCACCAGTTCTAATAACTGTTGCCCTATCATCCGGAGTCTACCGTCGATACATCTATGGCTCTGTAGCAACCTCCTTTATCATGCACACCAGAAACATATCACCCACCCGTCTATTTTCCCTACTAGTTTACGTTTTCCAGAATGCAAAAGCTGTGGCTAAAAATATATTGCATAGGTTTATGCTGGTGTTAGGGTTAATGCTTGTTTGTGTAAGTTAGGTAGCTCGTGGTTGAACTGGGATGATTACAATATATATCTTACTATAATATATATTATATATATATATCTATATAATATATAAATATTATATTATATAATAACTATTCTAATTAACATATATTATATGGTTATATATATTTACCTTAACTATATGTATGTAATATTAATTTTATTACTGCATATAATTTACATACTTATACACATACTTCAGAAACTGATGAAAATGTTTGAAATGTTTGAAATACTTGGAAAAGAAGAATTTTAGGGGTAAATGTGATGAATAGATAAGTCTTCAAAGCAAAAACAAACTAGCAGTGAATGTTAATTTGGACGTGGGTAGAACTGGATGAAAGCGGGTGATTTCCAAAGGTATCGGGAAGTAAAGCCAGTGGATTCTGGTCAGATGAGAGATAAGACAGGTCACAGATATGAAGCAAGAAACGTATCAAGGTGGATGCTCAGGTGGGGATGTACGAGAGGATTGCAAAACCAACATGCTTTTGTAAATTGATGTGTGGATGCTGAAGGAAAAGGAAAATAAAAGGCTCTTGCTTTCAGATAAACCATTTATGTAAGATATATGTATAAGAATAACTGCAAGGATGAGAAAATGTATAGGTTAAGAGCCATTGCAAGGGTGAGAAATTGTGGAGGTTAAGAACTGGAAGGGTGAGAAAATATATAGGTTATGAGCCACTGCAAGGGTGAGAAAATGTGGAGGTTAAGAACAACTGCAATGGTGAGAAAATGTAAGTTAAGAGCAGTTGCAAGGGTGGGAAAATATGAAGGTAAGCATAAGTGGTAGAGGGGTTAGCGCAGGAGGCAGAGGAATTGAATGAAATGTTTAGAGATGGTTCAACCATGCAAAAAGAATCAAGGGCGATACGTTGAAAAGGGTGTTTAATTCCGAGGTGCCGAGAGTGAGAAGGAGAGATGGGGATGGAGAGGGGATGGAGAAAAGGAATAAAAGAGCCACTGGAAAAAAAAAAAAGTCTTACATTTCATTTAAGAAAGGCTGAAGTGCTTACAAGGTCCAAATGAATGGTTTCGTATGCAAGGGGATTTGACGTACTGCTAAATCTTTTATGTATGTGCTTGAAGTTGTTGATCCTATGAATGTTTCTTTAGCAGCGAATCATCCACGGTTAAGCAGTTGACTCATGTAGGTAACAAGCATATTTTGCTTCTGTTTTTCTCTCTAGCATTCCTTGTTAACACATATATATATATATATATATATAATATATATATATATATATTATATATATATATATACATATACATATACGTATATCATTAAACAGCAGCTCCATTTATTTCTTCCTTACATGCTTTAAAAATCTGGAAAAGTTAAGCTAAAAAATTCCATAAAATGACTGAATAGACCCAAAACAATTTACATAAATCAAATAATTAAATCCGTTTTCATTATGTTATGATACTTACCATTCAAACCAAAATTATATTTCAAAATAACACTGAAAGTACAAAGTGGGCTTTGAGGAAAAGCTGTCATTTCAAATTACAATTCCTGGTTAGAATCTCGGCCAACGAAATTACAGTCTCTATGTAAAACAGTTAATTTGTAAGATTTAAAAGTATCCTGACCAAGGTAAACAAAAAGGGTGGAAAAAAAACTCTTCTCTACAACATATCATTAATAAACAGTATTTCATGTATCCACTTACAAATAACAATTCAAGCATACGTATTCTATTCAGTGGAAAACAAAGCAAATAAATTTTCTTCAATGAAATGAACAATTCATAAAATGGGCAAAAAATGAGAGAAAATAATGAGAAATAAAGAAGAAACCTCATTGGTAAAATTCACAGAAATTACAAGATACATTCTATATATTAAGTGTACAGTAACAGGACCATGAAATCACCAAAAATATGAAAAAAGCATTTTACATTTTAAGTACAATTCAAAGAGCGCAAACTGAATTTGAAAAAAATATATATTTTTCTAAATAAAATCTAATGTACATGAATTGAACGAAAAAAATCATTTTGCTTCTCCAGTAACATTTACAGCTAGTATATTGAATGAGGAACATTAAAATTTACTACCTATCCGGTGTAATTCAACGAGGCCAAACCTCTAAACATTAATCTATGCAAAATCTACACTACGTTAAATATAAGAATTGCTAAGAGAAAAAATTCACACTATCCCCCCTTCTCTAGTATTCATACCTTTACTCAAATCGGCCCTTTTTAAAACTAAAGCATAAATATTCATCCTAATGAAAGGTTGCAAACGACAAAATTCCAGAAGCTTTCCATCACCATTTCCCAAAACGAGGACGCTAAGCTTTCGGAATCACTCCGCGTTCGGACACATCACTCGCATGAAGTACTACAACCCATTGTGAAAGTTGTGTCTTTAACTATGACACTTGCATAGTATATCTATATACGGTACATGGTACTTTGTCAACTATGGTGGGTTACAACCAGAGTGAATAAGAGGATGGAGCTTTCAACTTCATCCACAAATAGATTTAGTAAGAACCTTAAGGATAATAATTAGAACAGCCTGTCTTCAGGAGTTACTGAGTAAGGTTACAGACACACACATAATGAAAAACTACTTTTATTCATTAACAAATATTTACTTTATTTCTGCATAAGGTCTCTTCTTAAACAGAACGCAATGTGTTATCCATATATATGATCCTATGTGCTACAACTGTAACTCTCTATCTAAAACAGAACATGAAATGTATTTATATGTTACTTACTGAGTGACTCAGTTGTGATTCTGTAATGCTGAACGCATCGTGTAAACATATACTTCATTCTGTAGGCTACAACCAAAGTTTAAAAGTAATACTCAACACGTTTACTGGTCCATATAGGCAGGAAGTTTCCACAATCTAAAGTATGCACACTGTACGAGCGTCGTGCCCGGTACGTAAAAGCGCGCGCGCGCGCACACACACACACACACCAAACAAACACACCACACATATATATATGTATTTATAATATTAATATATATATATCTATATATAGATATCTGTATATATTATATTATATATTATAGAGAGAGAGGAGGAGAGAGAGAGAGAGAGAGAGAGAGAGAGAGAGAGAGGTGGAACTGCTATCCCGATTAGCTCTTGTATTACGTTATTTCTGATGGGATGGGTATACACGTTAAAATTAACCAAATTAGCAAACATGGACTGTATTAACACTTCAGCACACATAAGTGTATTTATATACAAATGATAAAGTGTGTATATACACATACATACATACATATTACTCACAGAGAGAGAAACAAGTAACCAAACAACTACAAACACGACAGAGACACCAAATAAGCAAGGTGCAGTAAACGGGCACGTTTTAAGGTCACCTGCCTGACATTTGTGTTTTCGAGGCTGTAAAATGTCACCATGCATGTGTGGACAATGAATGAAGTTCGTGCCGTTGGCTTGCGTTGCTCTTTCGGTACGTGAGTATTTATTGCTTTCTCTTAATTGCCCTTATTTCATTTCCTCTTTCCTTCTCTAATGTTTCGATATCTATATAGTGAAGGCATTTTAGTCTGGGGTAGCTTGCTTTGAAACCTGACAGCCGTCTGAACTGTTCTATGAGATCATTCAACGCTGAAAAGGAAATTGAGAGTAAAAATCGCTTGAAATGTGTAACAGGAAGGAAACCTCGTAGTTGCACTTTGAAACAACTGTTAGGTAAGTGTGGAAAGTAACATAGAACAAGGAGAATATGAACGAAGATACAGTAAAAGGAATGAAAAGGATTGCAGCTAGAGGCCGAAGGGACGCTGCAAAGAACCTTGTGTAATGCCTACAGTGCAATGCACGGGGTACACTAACAGCGCTAGCCCCCTGCGGGAAAATAGAACATATGCAATAAACTGGAAAAACAGAGCACAAATTGATATCTTTTCAACAGCTCCCCTGGCTAAGTCGCTGGGAGCAGTGAGTGAGAGAATTGTTTACTTTAATTTTTCTCCAGGCGATATGCTTGGTTGCTATTCTATTTCAGAAACTTCGTTTATAATAAATCGAACTTTCACGTCACTCATTCATAAGCAAAAGACATGTTCTTCAAAGTTGCCGTCTAACTGATAAAGTGACTGGTTTACCGATATACGCTAATGCGCAAAAGGTCAAGTGGTCAGATATTCGACAGAATATTACAAAAATTTCGAGGGACATTTCTGTGACACATCCACACACAAAAACGTGTTCTCCAAACAGGCTTTGAAATACGGGCAGTTTTGCGATGGGACAATACCATTCGTTTCGGATACACATACGCACACACATACACACATATATATACACACAATCTAATTGCATAACATAATACTACTACTAAGCTTATACAATGCATCCTCGTTCGATTCCTTGCAACCAGGAAGCTAAGAATCCGAGAAATCAAATGAGATAACAAAGCTTAATCCACTGATGCAAAATGCGAACGCAGCCATTATAATATTATCCCAAGAGACAAGGAGTTGGAGAAGGACCTCAGGAAATCCTGATCAGGGGCAGAAAAACCGATGATTTGCAACAGCAGCCTTTGCAAAAGGGGCCTCCTGTGTTACTCTAATTCTAAGGGCAAAGGGAATATGTCTGTCAATGCCACTAAAATTTGGCCAAAGGCCGAACACTGGCACCTATGAGGTCATTCAGCGCTGAAACGGAAACTGAAAGTAAAAGGTTTGAAAGCTGTAATAGGAAGAAACCCTCGCAGTTGCACTATGAATCAATCGTTAAGAGAGGCTGGAAAGTAAGATGGAAGAAAGAAAATATGAAAGGAGGCACAGTAAAAGTAAAGAAAGAGGTTGCGGCTAGGAGCCTTCGAAGGCGCGCCGCAAAGAACCTTAAGTAATGCCTACATACGGTGAACTGATGGCACTACCTCCCCTACGGCGAACTCGCAATTGCACTGAAACAACTGGTAGCGAGGGTTGGTAGGTTAAATCGATGAGAATATAAACAGGGATGCAGTAAAAAGGAATGAAAGAGGGATGCAGCTTTGGGCCGAAGGGACGCTGCAAAGAACCTTAAGTAATGCCTACAGTGTACAGCATAAAGAGCACTGACGGCACTACTCCAATCCATCCCTAAAAGGGTAATGTGAGTATGAGTATGTGCATTTGTGTGTGCGTTTGAGAGCTTGAATTACGCATTTACGAGGTATTCATATACATGCCATTTCGAAGTGTTTTCTCAGGAAGTGATTAAACTTCTTTAAAACAAAACTAAACATCGTCTGTCCAAGCACAGAATCGATCTCTTTCGTCTCCTTGCGCTACCAAAGATTTCTTTTCTTCTCGTCCAAAAGGAAACGACAAATATCTTATTTACTTGTTTGCTGTTTGCGAACACGATGCGAACTGCCGAATTACCAACTCTTGAAGTTTCTGGTTCCTTTTGCAACGGTCAGACGGACATCCGTCACCCTTGTTGCTCAGAAACTAATTTCAATGTACGATATTCTGAATGAATGTATCAGACTTTCAGTTTAATAATAAAATATATACAGGAAGGTTGGGGCATCTGGAACGCCGTAGATTTAATATAAAAAAGATGGAGAAAAGCCAGCGTAGCATCATAATACATGTATTTTCCAAATTTTCGAGACTTTGGGTCTCATCATCAGGGCTGTAAAATATATAAATTAAAAAAGACTCAGTATTAATATTGATAAAAATGGAACAACATAAAAGTTAAATATAATAATTTAAAAATGAACTAAAATATATATATATATATATATATATATATATATAATATATATATATATATATATATATAAATTTAAAAATGAAGAATGCTTAAGTTAGTACCTATCTCTATGGAGTAAAAAATCTGAATGACGTTGTCTGGTTTGGAAAGGAGGACATCAACTACTATGAGATTCAGGGTTTCTGTAACACGGTTTTTTTGGACTTTGCTCCTTGTCAAAGCATCGGATGTAGCTGAAAGTTTGACATATGTATATTTTACAACACACACAAATTTTGTCAGCATTATCAATAACCTAAACCCGATAGTTTTAATTTTTATAGAGTAAAAATGATCTAGCCGACGATGGCCAATGATTACGAGCCAAGAGTCGAAAAACATTCATTACGTAAGCAAGGTAAACACGCCTTTTTGACGAAATGTTGCCCCGCCATCCACCAGCAGAAACTCCATCGGCTCTGAAAACCCAAAGACTTTATGAATGGAGGAACGATACATAGATGTGGGTGGGGTATCAGTGCTAGCGTAGTATATACTGTAGCAGTAGTGCCGCAACAGTATAGCAGTAATATACATGAATTAAACGTTTTAGGCCAACTACTGGATCCTTGAGGATCATTTAGCACTTCTTACAACTACTCGAGAAATTAGTTTTTATAGATAGACGTTAAATTTTCTAATCCAACAGTGCCCATGGTAGCCTTCAGTGTTATCCTAAATTATAACGAGGCGAAAGTGGGTGGAGCCTCATGAAGTCATCATTCTGACGATAATTATTGGTGAAGGTTTAAAGCCAATATACGGTACCGGCTGTTTTTTTTTTTTTTTTCAGTAAATAATGGTAGTACCCAATCACTAAAAATTGCTTGACATTGGATATAGCAGTTATCAATCAAGCTTGTCTACTATGTTTTTTGAAAACTTACCAGCTATTCCTACATCTTGTCAATCTTATTGTGGACCTATAAAGTAGACTGTACTTTCTTAGGAAACCTATTTTGGGAGTTAGAACTAATAATCGAAGTGTTTTTGAATTTAATAACATATTTTGTTGGTTTGTTCATTATAACAATTATCAGTGGAGAGGTTCCAGAGTTCATAAAGGTGTACCTGCTTTGCTTTTGTATTTAAATTTGTATGTCATTGTTGCCAGAGGTTTAGCCTCGTTACGTTTAGCCAATCATCCATCGAGAAAGAGGGAAGAAATGCCGTCATAAGTTACGTAACGAGTGCGTTCGAAACCTTTTCTCTGAGTAAGTTGGCCCGTCTTCAAAAAAGGCTCACTTTACATTATAAGTACCAAATTTATTTAACCTACGTAATGCATGAATGCAGTCAAAAATTTATGTGTAGATATAATATGTATTCTGAATAAGCGTTATATTTATTAAATGCATAGATAAAAAGTTATTGCGAAAAAACCGTGTTACAGAGGCCCTGAATCTCATAGTATGCATATATAGAACTGTGGAAGAAGTCTGACCATTTAATGGGGCACAAGCTGTTTGATTGTTAACGACTCCAAAACAGAGAGAGAATAGTCATTGGGTTGGGGGCTTGGGTTACAATGCGAAAATCCTTATATGAAAATGATGTTTTACATTTATTACAATGTTCTCGTATTTTAGAAAATTCTTTTGTTTTCAAAGTACATCCCGTACGGTGACTGACTCCGAGATGAGAATCGATTCTGACTTTGAGCAATCTTTTGGTGGCTCCCACGTATTTCCCGATCTTACATTTCGGGCAAGTAAAGCAATATACCACCAAAGACCGCATCAAAGCCGGAAGTTTATCTTTGTGGGAGAACAAGGAACCCAGAGTTTTAGGATTTTTTGCTATCAACTTAAGATTCACAGCCGGAAAAGTTTCCTGAATGACTTTTTGTATTTGCACCTTAAATGCGTTAGACTGAATGAAAGGTATAGAGGCATATATTAATAATTTAGGCACGTTCGGTACAAGTTGACGTGGCTGAAATTTATCATTTAAAAAGCTATTGACATATTTCAGGAATAAGGCTGGAGGATACGAGTTGTTTTTAAAAAACTGAAGTAAAAATTTAAATTAAATAGTATTACACCGTGCTTATACGTTATCTTCCAGCTGGCATAACTTCCATAGCGAAATCCAATTTTTACTTCAGGTGAACTTGGACAGGATAATTCTTCACTTGCGAAAGACGCGCGACTACTATGAAGAGATGCATAAGCATAACGCGGGGGACAGGGAAGAACACACTCATGTGATACAGATGACTCATGAAGTATTGCAGCAGCAGGCCTGGCACAACAGGGCTCACTCGCTCGAAGCTGAAATGCTGTCCCTGAAAAACGAGAACGATCAAGAGAAGAGGGAGAAAAAGCAGCTGGAAAACAAGATCCTCAAGATCACAGAAGAAAATCAGCAGCTAAAGGACAACGCACAGGAAAGTGGGCAGAAAAACGATGCACTGTGTGAGAAAATAAAAGATCTGACTGCGGTGTTGGTGAAGGCAAACTATCAGCTTCAGAGGCACGAGGAACTCCTACGACAGAAGGAGAAAGACCTTCAGCTCAAGACCGAAGAAGCGGCGCAGATGGCGAGTCTCATCCAGGAACAAAACGACGCTGCCGAAAAGCGTGAATCCGACAGGAAAGACCTCGAGCTCAGGTTCCAGCACCTGCAGAAGGAAGTGGAAGACCTCTCGAAGGAAAAGTTTCGACTCCAGTGTGAACTTCAAGCTGCAAAACTCAAGATGAAAGAGCTCACATCCCTGCTAGAGGAACGAGATCGTCGTTTCGAGTCGCTGGAGAGGAAGACCGGTGCCCAGGGCGAACGGAACGACCAGTTGGGAGAAGAGGTTCGACAGCTGCGAGGAGCGAAGGAGGAATTGCTCTGTGACCTCAAGAACCTCCAGGAG
>NC_087208.1:27660053-27667592 GCF_015104395.2 Macrobrachium nipponense
ATTCTGGATGTGACCTCTCTCTACAGCCGTAGCGACGCAAGCGCTAGATGTATTTCAAAGGCTAGAATTTAACCAGTAAGCTGTTAGTCTACATTGGCATGAACAGGAAAAAAAGTAAATCATTAGAACTGACTTGTAATATCACTAAACAACATCTTTGTAAAGACATCGTAGCACTAGAGAAGCTGGGACAAAACTACAACCGTAGCGACGCAAAAGCTAAATGTATTTCATAGGCTAGGATTTCACCAGTCCACTGTAGTGTACATTTGCGACAATAGAAAAATCTTTAAGGCACTAGATTTGGCTTTAACACCACTAAATAACAACTTTGAAAGTAAGACATCGTAGAAATAGAGAATATAAATACGCCAATGTTTGAATTTGCAAGTCCCTAGGCACTGAGAATTTTAGTCACGTTCGCCTCACAGTCTACTGCAGCCTCTCCTCTCTTTGCAAAAATGTCGTAGGCGCCAGCCTATGAAGGCACAACGCCGATAAAGTCACCGGAAAAAACGTCACAGAAAGTCACAAATTTGGCTAGGGAAGAAAATCACACGAAAAAAGTCCATATTATTTTATGGTGGCAATTAAAGCAATTTAAGTAATAAAACTGAAAATATTTTGTGTATTCCTTATAGATAGTGACCCTCAAGGGTTTCCGGGGGTCGTTATCTAGAGCTGCTATTTCTTAGGGGTCATTATCTTTATCATATTAACAGTCTTTTGTTTTATTTTTTACGGTCATCTCCAATGAGCTTATACTAAACACGCCGCAAAGGTAGATACATACCTTGGTGTCACTATCTAGGAAAGAATAATGTAAATTTGTTTTCTGTGACTTATTTTAAAACCTAGAATCGGCACTACTGAAAGAGGCACCTATGCTGCGAGAATCATCCCACACAGAGAGAGGTCTCCCCTGCTGATAATACTAACTGAATATATAACTTTGGACCAAGGACCTAAGAAGTCATTCAGCGCTGAAAAGGAAATTGACAGTAGAAGGTTTGAAAGGTGCAACAGGCGGAAAACCTGAAAGCAGTTGCACTATGAATTAATTGTAAGGAGAGTGTGAAAAGTAAGATGGAAGAAAGAGAATATGAAAGGAGGTACAGTAAAAGGAACGAGAAAGGGGGTTGCAACTTGGGGCCGAAGGCACGCTGCAAAGAACCTTACATAATACCTACAGTGCATTGAATGAGGTGCACTGACGGCTCTACCGCCCTACGGGATTTGCTACACCAGGAGATCACGACGACATTCCAGTACGCTGGTTTACACATCGTTCTTCAACAGGTGTTTTTTCATGATCTACCGTCAGTCTTAACTTGTAATTACCGTTTGGTCATTCAAAGCTATCACATTTGAACGTTTATAAAGTACAATGAACTAGAGAAGACAATTCATATATGACAAATACACTAAGATGGAATGGCAGCCAACTACACATACATATAAAGGCACACGCGACAAAATATCACAAAGTCAAAACGTCTTCTTAAGTGACACAGAAAAATGTTTGCGGAAATGAATAACTGAACTGGGAAAGACGAAAAGTCTTGAATAAAAAAAAACCGCAGGGAGAGATACGTCACTGAACCACGGTCAATCTCCATGAACAAAATACTGTGTTCTGCGATGATTGCTCTCGGGGTACATTTCTTTTTAGAAAAGCAATGTTATCTCTCTCTCTCTCTCTCTCTCTCTCCTCCACACACAGAAAACATAAGTATATCTATATCTATATATATATATATATATATATATATATATATATCTATATATATATATATATATATATATATATATATATATAATAGTTATATATTTATATATATATATATATACAGATAGATATATATATATATTATATATATATATATAATATAAAGTTATATATTTATATATATATATATATACAGATAGATATATATACTAATATATATCTAAGATATAATATATGTATGTATGTATTATTATCTATATATATATATATATATATATATATTTATTTATATATATATATGTATAGTTTAGACAGAAAGAAAATTATTCGGAAAAAAATTATAGGTGAAAATGACCATCAGATGAAAAAATTTACTGTACATATCACATCTTTTTAAATAAAAAAAAGTAAACAACACTATTCTCTGACTAAAAAAAAGACAGCCATCCTGACAAAAAAAAAAAAATCTACCAGCGCATACACCTCTGCAAAGCGCGCGCACACACGCACGCACGCAGGCGCGCGCGTACCTACGTAATCCAAGTGTCAAAGCTAAAATGTCGCGCCGTCCACCTATAATCCAGTTTCGGGACAAATCCTCTCCAAACCCTGACGGTGGATTCGGCCGAGTGTGAGGAAGAAGATCCGTGGGGGATATGCATAAACACCTATCCGGAGATTGCCTGAATATGATTCAGCATATTCATGAGGTGCGCCCCGCAGAGAGAGAGAGAGAGAGAGAGAGAGAGAGAAGAGATACGAAGGGCATAGGAGAGGGAATAATCATGCCATAAAAATTCTTCGTGCTAAGAAAGATGGGATGGTATACACACACACACACACACACACAGAATTGAGGGGAGAGGACTGTCGGAAAGATACGATTAGCATAAGAGAAAGAAATCATCCAATGAAAATCCTTCGTGCTAAGAACGGAAGATGAGAGAGAGAGAGAGAGAGAGAGAGAGAGAGAGAGAGAGAGAGAGAGAGAGAGAGAGAGAAATAAATGTGTTTATGCCTAACCAAAGCTCGTCTTCTGCTGTCCAGGATGTATGGAGTGCATTTCCAAATGGGATTAGTTATATACATATGCAAGAAACGCACAGAAATATGCAGAAGGGGGAAGGTCCTGAGACTTCACATAAAGAGAAAAAAAAACTTGACACTAGAATGTTAAAGGTCAGTATGTGACACGATATAAATTATTCTGAAAGTAAAATTTATAGTTCACTGTACGAATGCATGCGTGATTGAGAATATATTTTCAAGAATGGTTTTTTTGTTTGTTGTGTTTGTTTGTATGGTTTGCTTTTTACGTTGTCATGGAACCAGTGGTTTATTCAGCAACGGGACCAACGGTTTTACGTGACTTCCGAACCACATCGAGAATGAACTTCTATCACCAGAAGTACACATCTCTAACCCATCAGTGGATGTGTTTGTGTTTGCATATATATGATATGTGTGTGTTTTACACACACACACACACACACACACATATATATACATATATATATATATATATATTTCATATATATATATATATATATATATATATGTACTGTATTTGGTAATGAAGCTTAATAGCCCTATAAATTAAACTATTTACACTACAAAAACCCTATAAAGACGGTAAACTAACTATCCTAGATGTTCTAATCAAAGGAAGACAGGCAAAATATGCATCTAGCGTATATAAAAAGACTACTTCAACTCTTTCATATGTAAATATCCTAAGTTACCATGAAGTCCCTTTAAAGATCATGGTTAGCTGCTACCTTTTTCTCAGAGGGCTTAGGATATGTTCGCATGGGTAACTGGAGGAAAGAATTTAAAAAAACTAATCGTCAACATCTGCCTCCATTACTATAACCAGCATACATTATAGAGAAGTCTAATACTAAAAGGAATAACATACACTATAGAAGTCACACACACACAAAAAACTGATATATAGAAATAATATATAATGAACTATAAAATAAGCTCCCTTTCGCTGAGAACATAAAAAAATCAACTAATCACCTCAAATCTGACAATCCATTTATTTTTCACTCGCATACATCCAAAAGCAGATACTCATTAATGTATGCTTGGGAAATTCCAAGTCGTGACTTCAACGACATTGACAGCGAGGAGACCGACCGACAGATCCATACCTCAAAGATTAACAGAGCATAAGCGATCAGTAGGATATTGTTACCAGAGCTCGTGGATCTTTCCTCATATGTACGAAGATCCCACATGTGCGGGATACTGGACGTACCATAAATCAAAGTCAGGCCGAGATCTTTTTCAAAAGTAACTGCCCATACGAAGAGACGGTTCCGGAATCTGGCATCATCATTCAAAATAGAGAATATGAATCTGTCAGGAGGACGATTAAAATCGGATTTCACGGCCGGTTTAATTAATACTAAGACCAACTCTCACGCAAAACCCTCCAGCGGTTACTCCAACGGACCTCGACACAGGTGGCAACTGACCAGTACCCAGGTCCTTTTCTTTGGACCTTGACGAGTACTAAAAACAACGGCGGATTGGCCCGTTTCAATACGATCGCCGTCGTTTCCACACCAGCATATTCCATATACGTACATACATACGCTTGTAACTTACCAACTGTCCACATTCGCCACTGATCAGGACTATAGATTGTTGATCGGAATACATGGTTTTGTTATGTAAATGGTTGTTTTTATGCACCTTTTAAACTTCAGTGAGAGAGAGAGAGAGAGAGAGAGAGAGAGAGAGAGAGAGAGAGAGAGAGAGAGAGAGAGAGAGAGAGAGAGAGTTTCAATACACGGTGCTACCTTTGACATAAAAATTCTCATTCAATTAACATTACAGTTCTTCATTTGTATTTGTGCATCTACAAACTAAGGTCTCTCTTTGGGGTCTACGGCAGTTAAGAATATTGACTGATTTCATTTTATGACTGATGATTAGTGTCATACATTAACACTTAATAATGTGAGCTGTAGACAATTTGGTCAGTTTCATAACCAATATTGCACTAAATAATACACATTTCCGCACTACAAGAACATTACAATGTCCGATACCTCAAAATTCTTTTTAGTTTGGACCAGTACTTCATCAAGTGAGTGAGCGCTCATCAAGGATATTGTTTATGACTCTTGATTATTGTTATACATTTACGACTGATGATAAAGGTTGGGGACAATTCGGTCTGCAATAAAGTCAATATTGCACTAAATAACATGCATTTCCACACTACAAGAGCATTACGGTGTAAGCCACCCCACAATGCTTCTTAGTTTGGACCAATACTTAATCAAGTGAGGTCGGGCTCACGCCAGTGGAGGAATTTATTAAACCTGGGGATTCCCGGAATCTCACAGTACTTCTGGCCGAACAGCTGGTCATTTTTCAACAGAATCGTTCCGCACTTATGATTAATGTTTGAATAACAGTGTTCAGGTCCGGCTGGTAAGGAAAAAACGAAACAGCTGACGGTGACGATAAAGGAGTGTAGGAGATTTATTCGGAACTACCGAGGTGATAATGCAGAGGAAGGTTATATATCTATCTGCTGTGACTTTCCATAAAGAATACCCTTCAGCAATTCTACGAAAGGCTGAACAACATATACTTTGTTTACCGATTTAAATAGGTATACGCTAAATAATATCCTTTGGTAGTCCATGAATGGCCTGCACAATATACTATTTTGTTTACAAATTGTATTATGTTTTCACTAAAAATCATACATACTATGTATCCGTATATGAACTCTGTATGAACAAAACAAAAAAAGATAGAAATACTGCCATGATAATAAATGAATATAAAACTGTAATTTGCTATCTTTCATAAAGTAATGCCCTTAGCAGATGAGTTAAGTATGATTTCATTTACAAAAAGTAGAATGTTCAAAACAAGATTTATGTTGTTAAAAGCAATTGGGGATAAATTCAATTTATTTTTTACTTCACAATATGTTCATATTTTTTATAACTACTAATTCTATTTGTGTAGATTATAAATGATAAGAATTGTAAATGGATATTTTCTAAATAAAAGAAAAATGTATGAAGTGTTATCACATCACCGTGACATTCTTATATATATATAAAAAACTTTAGGCTACAAATATCTTTTAATATCCAATTCCTTCTACTTCCGAAAAAACACCGGAGGGGAATGTAATTGATAAGTGGTTCGTCACCGCCGGCAACGACTTCAGTGACGGGTACTGTTACCCTTCGGCTGTATATAGGCTAAAGATGGATGCTTTACAGTTTTGTGAGGAAGTTAATCTAACACTATAACAGTGAATGAAATTATTACTTTGTGTATACTATAAAGTCGTTTTTTTCAAGTTTATTTTTTTTTTTAATCAATTTAATATTGTTAAGTTCTAACATCAGAGATCTTATTCTATGTCTTTCTGTGTAAACTATAAGGAACGAGTAAAAATGCGCCGAAGAAACTTCGACGCAATCCAGTTTTCTCTACAGCGTATAATCAATTACGCCGAAATAGATCTATCTTTGGTGCAATCAAGTTTCGTGTACAACGTACAACCAAGGGCACCGAAAATAGATCCCATCTTCCGGTGGTCTCAGTATAATGAGGCATAAGCTGCTTACCATGAAACTTTAACCACGACCTCCTGGAGGACCTGTCCTATATCACTGCCAGACGTACGATCATGGCTAACTTTAACTTCAAAGTGAAGTAGAGGGCTGCAATTAGGTATGTTTGATGACGAAGTTGAATGATCAACATACCAATTTGCAGCCTTCTAGCCTCAGTAGTTTTTAAGATCTGAGGGCGAACAGATAAAGTCATCTCAATAGTTTCTTTTACATAGAACTAAAAATAAAGTTAGACAACAGACAGTTTAATTGTAATATATTCACTCTGGACAACGATCTTCGTCACTACGGATTAATACAACAATAGCCTTTACAACAGCAACCTTGTCCCTTGTTAAAAAAAGGGGGGGAGGGATATAGAATATGAAATTTAGGCCAAGTGCCAAGCACTGGGACCTATTGGGTCATTCAGCGCTGGAATGGAAATAAAGTAAAAAGGCTTGAAAGGTGGAACAGGAGGAACGAACTCGCAGTTGCACTATGAACAATTGTTAGGAGAGGCTAGATAAAAGTAAGATGGAAGAAAGAGAATATGAGCGGAGGTACATTAAAAGGAATAAAAGGAGTTGCTGCGACGTGCCGAATGGACGTTGCAAAGAACGTTAAGTAATGTCTAGATTGCGCAGCGTGAGGTGCACTGCAAACTAAACCCATACGGGGTAAACAAATGTTTGGCCACAACACCTAAGTATTCGATACATTACTCTTCGTCGTCTAAGTATTATCAAATATGGCTGTTCCTTGACATCGATTTTTTTTTTTTTTTTTACTACTTTACGTTACCATGAAACATCTATTTTACTTCACACTTTCGATAATATCATAACAGTTCAATGATCCGTAATTCACGTCGGTATTGGATTTGTTTTTTAATAGTCCGTCAATATTTGACATTTTATTGACAGTTTTCTGAGTGGCAGTTTCCAGCACATATGCATAATCAATTTTGTGAACAGTACACCCAAATGGGCTTCCATGAAATACTCTCCGTCTGAAAACATCTGCGATTTTTAGAACATGGACTTTTGAATTCGACAAACCGATTTATTTATTCTTAAACAATGAGTACGTATAACGACCTTATTTCACAAAATATGTGCATATTTATCCGTATCTATGTACATGAATACAAAAACTGTATACATATGCTTACGAGTGCATTCAGTAAGTTACGTATGATCGTGA
>NC_087208.1:27668092-27735592 GCF_015104395.2 Macrobrachium nipponense
TCTCTCTGGCTATGTAGCACAATAGCAGCTCGTCTAGCACACACCTAGACAACCCATGTCCTGACTTTCGGATCCCAAGAGAATTACGTACCAGATCGTTAAGCAGACCGCTATGGGCCGCAGTTGTGACGGAGAGAGAGAGAGAGAGAGAAGAGAGAGAGAGAGAGAGAGAGAGAGAGAGAGAGAGAGAGAGAGGTACAATAAAGTGTCACTTGACCACGTAAAAATATACATTATAAACAGGGCAACGATCCGGTAATTCACACTCCTCAGGGTTGAAACGTTCATGGGATAATCCCTCCTGCTCTCTATCTCTCTCTCTCTCATCTCTCTCTCTCTCTCTCTCTGCACACACACATATATATATATATATATATATATATAATATATATATATATAAATATATATATATATATATATATATATATATATATATATATATATATTCAAGTTTATGAGACAAAAGTAGAGGAAAAATGGTTTCCAGGGTTCCTTGAAGGTATAAAGGTTGGGTATCACTGGCTTAAGGTACGATAATGCCAAACCAGTTGAGTTGTTCACATAATATCATCATTCCTGGGTTGATTTATATGTTGTTTTCATTATGGGTCTTGTGAATAAACACACCCCCCAAAAAAAACAAAAAACAAAAAAACCAACTTAACGAGAACCTTTTACTTGGCTTCCAATCCAAATGAAAAGGGACGTCCACATCTCCCACTACAAATATAGATACTTTTCGTGCAGTCTGCCGTAGCATCATCTACCACGCCATCATAATTACAAAGCGCGTCATTTTCGTCCGGAAGTGATCAAAGAGGCGAAGCTACTCAGTGAGCTTTAATTATCGGAATATTATTCGATATTATTCGACGGTGACCCCCAAAACAATGAATTATGAACTACAAAGGCACGACAATGCTGCCTGAATCTAGGTTACATTTTCGGGCTTTGGGTCACGGTAAGACTTCATTCACGTGAGAGAGAGAGAGAGAGAGAGAGAGAGAGAGAGAGAGAGAGAGAGAGAGAGAGAGAGAATGGACGTGCAATGCATTACCAATCGGCTACATGAACATGTATCAAAATATCGACGTCATTCTAGTAACAGTGAGAATAACAAGAAACAATCTGTTTGCTTTGAACTCCCGATCAAAATTTTTTTATAACATTTGAAAACTTATAATTCTTACATAGACTTATAGACACTAAAGTTGTCCACACGCAAAACACTTTTAGTCAAGAGTGGCTGGCCACTAAGTGGTCAGCCACACAGTTGCCAGCTCATAGCAGTCTGTACAGTGGTGTGAACAAGAAATAGACCCGGTAGCCACCTGTTTGTTTGTATGGTGCTTTTACGTTGCATGGAACCAGTGGTTATTCAGCAACGGGACCAACGGCTTTACGTGACTTCCGAACCACGTCCGAAGTGAACTTCTATCACCAGAAATACACATCTCTCACACCTCAACGGAATGCCCGAGAAAATGGTAGCCACTTGGTATCCACTCTTGTCCACTTTTAGTGGCTCGTACGCGGTCTTCCATGCAAATACGTGTGTTCCTGTTTTATTTCAGTGGCCGGCCACTTTCCACTAAAAGTGTCTCGTATGCGGGCAGCCAGAGAAATACTCTCTCTCTCTCTCTCTCTCTCTCTCTCTCTCTCTCTCTCTCTCCTTGAAACACGGACACGCAAACCTTCCAATTACTCCTTCACTCATATTATGTACACGTCACTTCACATCTTCCAGGACTCAAGGCGGATTACTTCACCTCCATTTTTCCACACCTTGAAGTTAGAACAGGTTTTCCAAAATGCTGCAACAGATGAGGGCCATTAACGTCCCGGTACTTTCTTTTAAATTAGGTACTTTCTTTTTCTTGTGTAGCAAAACGCATCTTGTTATGTGCACAAGACGATATAGAAAATGCAGGGGAAGGGGTGTGATATATATATATATATAATATATATATAATATATATATTATATATATACATATATATATATATATATATATATATATATGTATATATATATATATATAACTATTTAATTGCCATCTCCAAGCTTCAAGTCGTTGTCGTATTTGTAAAGCTAAATATGACCTTGGGAGGTAAAATCCGATTCATTTTCTCACTCACTTTTTTTATTATTTCTTTTTTTTAAAAGATCGGTTTACACGTTTTATTTGTACAGTTTATTTCCTCGACCTTCGTTTCTTGAAAATTTTTGTGACGATGAATGGTTCATTATTTATATCTTGAGTCGACAGACTGTAGTCAATAATGGAATTGCATTTTCGTGTGCTGCACATCATTGTATATATTTTTCATGTGAAGGACACAAAACGATATGCATTATTTAGCTATATCTATATATATATATATATATATATATATATATATATATACCATATATATATACTATATATACAGTGTGTGTGTATGTGTTTGATTATACCTGTAATTGTGATAGCCACAATATTACTCTTAATTTTTCGTGGTCAGGTCGGCAACGTGACATCTTTCTGATGCTCCAGATGCGGTTTCGACTCCAGCTACGATATCATGATATTTAATGGCAAGCATATCACAAAAGTCTGAAGAATTAGTTAAGAGCGAATTGTTGTATTACAATTACATATGTATCTGGTAAAGAGGACCAGTATATTATATAATAGCTAAATAATGCATATCGTTTTGTTGTCATTCGCATGAAAAATATATACATTGATATACAGCACACGAAAATGCAATACCATTATTTACTATTGTCTATCTACTTGAGATAAAAATACTGAACCATTAATCGTCACATAAAATTTTCAAGAAACGAAGGACGAGGAAATAAACTGTACAAATAAAACGTGTAAACCGATCGATCTTAAAAAAAAAAAAAAAAAAAAAAAAGTGAACGAGAAAATGAACCGGATCTTACCTCCTGAGGTAACATTTAGCTTTACGAATACGACAACCCTTGAAGCTTCTTTCAATTCCAAGACGACGGAAAAACAGAAGGGGGAAAGATCGGCCTTTGACGTAAGCGACTCTCCAAAAGATATGGAGTGACGTGTTCATGTAAGAGTGAAAGTGGATATTGGTCCGGCTGTCCCTTTACTCGAAAATTCTAGAGAGAGAGAGAGAGAGAGAGAGAGAGAGAGAGAAGAGAGAGAGAGAGACATCATGTTTTTCACTACTTCCGTTTCGTGGTCATATTTTCAATCATGTTGTCATGGACTGAAATTGAGAGAGAGAGAGAGAGAGAGAGAGAGAGAGAGAGAGAGAGAGAATATTGCATCGCTAATGCTGTTTGGAGTGTATATTATATTCTACTGACAATTAAGACAAATGATATTCATGCTCATACTGGGTGCAACTATAAAATTGTAATCCGTTGATTGTTATTCTCTCTCTCTCTCTCTCTCTCTCTCTCTCTCTCTCTCTCTCTCTCTCTCTCATTCCAGTCCAAGATGTGTCTGAAAACATGAAATTGCGAAACAGACGTAGTGAAAACATGAAGTCTGACTGACTGGCAGATAAAGAAGAGAGAATAAGACTGGATACAAATGAACGAAAAGGGAAAGAGCAGGAGGAATACCATGAGCAAGTCAGAAAGGATGAGGAGTGGTAGAATAATAGAAGAAAGCATTGACAATGCAGAACACACGGAGATAAAAGTAAAAGTGTAGTAACTTACAAACATACACGAGGAAATACTAATGAAAAGAAAGTAGTTTTTTTGCTTCAGGTATAATAATAATTAGTTTTATAAGAGTCTTATCTTGGCTACAACTAAAATGTGGAATAGTCTGCTTGGTGCAGTCATAGAATCATCGGATCTGCAAATATTTAAGCGAGGTTTAATTTACTATTCACTCATATTTGTTCACATATCACCATTATATATATATTATTATATATATTATATATATATATATATAATATATATATATATATATAATATATATATATATATATATATTTATATATATATATATATACCCTGCTGACTCCTGTCCGTAAGGGTCTTCAGATGAAGATTTAAATTAAAAAAGAAACAGGACAGTATACAGAAAATTGACACAAGAAACTTACAAGAAGTCTGACGGAAGAAAGGAAACAGAACCCGGACTAAGGGAAAGTAAATAGAAAATTTACAGGAACGTTGCAAAGAAAACTGGCGCGGGAAAGGAAACAGAACCCAGATTAAGGGAGAGTAAATAGAAAGTTTACAAGAAACTTATAAGAAGACCGGCGGAAGAAAGGAAACAGAGTCCGGACTAAGCGAAAGTAAATAGAAAATTTACAAGAAAGTTGCAAAGAAAACTGGCGGAAGAAATGAAACAGAACCCAGATTAAGGGAAAGTAAATATAAAGTTTACAAGAAACTTATAAGAAGACCGGCGAAAGAAAGGAAACAAGAGCCCGGACTAAGGGAAAGTAAAATAGAAAATTCCATGAAACTTACGATAAAATAAAAACAAATAAACAAAATCGCCCAATTTCGTAAACATGCAAGCGAAATAGGACAGACGGCAAAAGATACGAAAAATGAAACTATTCGTGCGGGTAGATGGCTCGTTAAGGACTTAGATCTCAACTTGGATAAACTCCGAATCAGTTTCGGATGAAGGCGGCTTCGCTGTATCAAATTATGATTCTCCTTAATACACAGACTTCATATGACTCATAACAACTGGAACCAGGAAGCACAGCAAGAACACAGCAGAATCACAACAAGAGCACGGCAACACTAAGTAGAGAAGCAATTATCTGCTTTTTCTTATTTCTGAATGATTACGTTAATTAGTCTTACATTCTGTTATGATAACGCAACATGATATCGACTCGACAGCTCTATTTGCATTTCAAAATATACCTCGTAAGACAAAAATGGCGATAAACGCTACGATAATCTTTAAGGAGTTATCTACACATGATAATCACAGGAAGGGAGGGCAATTCTGGAGATGGCATTAAATAGGTATTTGAAAGAGAGGGCAATTCTGAAGATGGCATTAAATAGGAATTTAAAAGGGCGGTAATTTTGGAGGTGGCATTAAATAAGTATTCGAAAGGGGGGCAATTTTGGAGATGGCATTAAATAGGTATTTGAAAGGGGGGGCAATTCTGAAGATGGCATTAAATAGGTATTTGAAAGGGGGCGATTTTGGAAGATGGCATTAGATAGGTATTCGAAAAGGGGGGGGGCATTTTGAGAAGCATGAAATAGTATTTGAAAGGGGGGGGAGGGGGGGTTAATCTTTTGGAGATGGTATTAAATAGGTATTTGAAAGGGGTGCAATCTCGGAGATGGTATTAAATAGGTATTTGAAAAGGGGGGGTGCAATCTCGGAGATGCGGTATTAAATAGGTATTTGAAAGGGGGGCAATTTTGGAGAAGGCATTAAATAGGCATCTGAAAAGGGGGCAAATTTGAATGTGGCATTAAGAAAAGTATTTGAAAGAGAGGACAATTTCGGAGAAGTCCGAGAGCTCTTGCAATAAAGGAGGGAGAGTGTAGGAAGATCCATCGTGCTGCTGATGAGCTTTCTTTCTGGAGCTGTGAACGGTTCATGTTGATGAATTTTCACCGCATAGGAGGCTTATCCACAATTCACAAGTCAAAGCATGAGTATGGCAATGACAAATGAACTGAGTTTCTCTGGAACCATCACCCTTAAGGGAAGCAATAAATGAGCGTGGATATATATATATATATATATATATATATATATATATATATATATATTAAATATATATAATATATATATATATATATATATATATATATATATATATATATATATATATATATATATATATATACATATATCATATATATATATATATATATATATATAGATATATATAATATATATATATATATATATATATATATATATATAGTATATATATATATATATTCAATGCAAAAATACAAATACACATTTCCGATGAGGAAAAATGATGAAACCTAAAAACTGACTGCCTTATCATTTTCACCCAACAATGTTCAGAAATACTCATCTCCAAAACTCAAACAAAGAAACAATCATCCGAGCTGGACGCAGAAGTCGCGAGAAAGATGAAGAGAGAGAGACAGAAAAAAAAAAAAAGGAATTGAGGAAAAACGTGAAATATCCGGAACGCGAAAGTCGAAATTGCAACATAATCCCAAGGATAAAACGACCTTAACGCCACTTGCAATATTCCCGGCGAGGACGATCAGGAGGAGACAACTTAACGTTTGCCTCTTAAAGCGAAGAAACTCTTAAATACGAAGGGATGAGGTTGGGATTCATGGACACGGGGTGGTGGGGAGGGGAGGAGTTGTGAGAGAGGAAAGTAATATGAAGGTAGGGGTGGATGGAGGGACACCGGCGGCCGCGTTCAATTCACACCAAAACACTCGAAATGAACTAAACCCGGCGAATCGTTCTATTTTAAGTTCGCACTGAAAGTGCGACTGTATATATGTCGTTGTTGCCGCTGTCGCTGCTGCTGTTGTAGTTGTTTTGTTGTGATTGTCATTAGCGCCGCTCTGCTGTTGTTGACGCTTCCCTGCGAATGGGTCGTTGCAATCTATATGTGTCGCCGTAACTTATATTCTGCCAGCGACAAACGTGACCGGTTCGGGATCGACAAGTTGCAACACTCAAAAATTCCCCCCCCCCCTCCCCCCCCCCTCCCCCCGGCCTTTAAAGGCCTAATGACAACATTGACTCAATAAAATGTTTCAGCAACTGAAATTGACAACAGTGATGTGTTGATGAGTCAGCAGATATATGGGAAATTGATAACTATTCTCCATAACATTTACAGTGAGTGGTAAAGAATACTGTAGATGAATAGAATTTATATTAGTAAAAAAAAATTAATGACTTTCTTTTCAGGCAAAGAATACTATAAAGTTGAATGGAAAACATCAGCAACAAAACACATTAATAAAGGACTTTTCAATCAATTTATGCATAAAAATAATTTGATTTCAACAAGAGTGAATTAACGAAAAAGGAACAAAAAAGGCTTTGAGCCTCTTACAATATAATAGCAATAGATTATAATTAACAATTTACAGGCTATGAATTATTTTATAATTAATTAACGATTTACAGACTATGAATTATTTTATAACTTACAATTTGCAAGCTATGAATTATTCTTAGGTAATGAACTATAACAGCCCCCCCCAAAAAAAAAAAAAAAAACATGTGTCAATTAAGCCTAGCCTGGCACACACAAAAATTAGGAAATAACGCATATCTAAGTACCAAAACAAAAACTAAAATAAGAACAGAATAAAAAAAAAATTCATTGTCAGAAAACAAAGGCAGCTGGTCCTAAAAAAGAAAGAAAAAAAAAATTTATAGAACATAGCCTGGACTAAAATTATCGACCAGGAAATAAAAAAAAAAAGTCACAATCAAAACATTATAAAAACGAATACAACTAATAAAAAAACACACGTTTATATTAAATTAAAACAGAAAATATAAAAATCATAAAAAAATTATGTTATATCTGAAAACGAAAATAAATACTAATAAAAAAAGGCATTAAAACAACCTAGCTTATAGACTTGAATGATCGACTACGAACGACAATCCAAAATAAATCAAACAAAAAAGTCACAATAAAGAAATATAAAAAAATATGAACAATGAACAACTATAAAAAAATATAAACAATAAGAAAATTAAACAAAATATAAACAATAAAAATATATAAACAAAATACAAACAAGAAAAAATGTAAACAAAAAAGGCACAGAAAAAAATAAAACGAAAACAATGATAAATAAACAATAGCCATTTAAGCACCCAACCATAGACTTAAATTACCAACCACGAACAACGAACCAAATGAAAACACGAAATAAAAACACAGAATGTCCCCATTACAAAAAAAAAAATAAAAGGCAGAATCGGCAAACTGGCACCTCGGCCAGCCGAGCCCGCGCCACACAGAACGACCCTCTCTCTCTCTCTCTCTCTCTCTCTCTCTCTCTCTCTCTCTCTCTCATATCGAAATACTGGAGAGCCTGATGTCACTGAGACATTGCATTTCCAGTCTTCCATAAAGTCCAGGGAGACTCCAGGCTTACTTCTGGAATCCAGGCTCTTTCGCCGGCTCTCTGGAGACTACTCTGAAATGAGCTCCGAGGGCCTGAGCGGGATATAGAATACTGGGGGAATGAATATAAAAGAATATCGCCTGTACTTGAAATGGATCTCTCGCCCAGACAGAATGCTATCTCTCTCTCCTCCTCTTCCTCTCGTCTCTCCTCTCTCTCTCTCTCTCTCTCTATATATATATCTATTTAATAGATATATATATTATATATATATATATAATATATATATATACATTATACATATATATATGTGTGTGTGTGTAAGATCAAAAAAAACTGTATATTGTTATACACACACACACACACACACACACACACACACACACACACACACACATATATATATATATAAATATATATACAAATGTATATATTTATATATATACATAAATATATATATATATATATATATATATATATATATACATACACACACACACATTCATACATACTTATATTTATTTCATCAGCAGAAATGACAAGAACGACAAGTAATTCTAATAACTGAAGCCATCTACCGGTTGGCTTCAATCATTCCTTTGTTAAATTTTGCTTAATAAGTTAATAAGTTGCAGTATCCATGCCGCTATCTGACTGGACAGCCTCTAATGCAGAGATTTTTTTACCTCAGGTCAGTGGGGTGACCCGGTGACCAGTATCCCCAAATCTGGGCCGTGCCCTCGACTCCAATTACCACCTCTATGTACTTCAAAAGGGATTTCGGCAATTTTTCAACTTCAAATCACGAATGGTTTACTACACAGAGCGAGCTTGTTGGCGCAAGCTACAGTAACTGGAACCCGGGGCTCCTGTCTCCCCTTATCTCCCAATCCCCTACTTACCTCGCCCTCACCCGGGACGGACAAACAGGTTTGTTGAGTGGGTCTCCCCTACCCTCCCTGCCCCACTCGAGGCGAACAAATTGATTTGCATGGGGTGGGTGGCTGTGGCATGTCTCGGATTTAATTATTATAGATAGATATCTGACATTCCTATTCAGTGTATGCCTAGGGTCAGGGAACATCATTGTAACTACTGTTCTGTCATGAGGGTAAAAATAAGAGTGCATAAGTATCAGTGCATTGATACAATGATTGATGTTGAAATTGGAATATAAAATTTCAGCCAAAGGTCAGGCGCTGGGACCTATGAGGTCATTCAGCGCTGAAACGGAAACTGACAGCAAAGAAAGTTTGAAAGGTGTTAAAGGAGGAAAATCTCGTAGGTGCGCTTTGAAACAACTGTTAGGAAAGGGAAAAAGATAATATGAACGGAGGTACAGTAAACAGAATGAAAGTGGTTGCAGCTATGTACAGAAGGGATCGCTGCAAAGAACCTTAAGTAACGCCTACAAAGCACCGGCCGTGAGGTGTACTGATGGCACTAACACCCTAACATACGTGGAAATAAAAAGATTGTTTTTTCTGACACAATCATACAGCTAAAACTATACGCCAAATTTATAGTAATGCCATAACAAATCAAAATTTCTGCCCTGCGGGCTTCATATCCCGTTAAGCATTTGCATTGAACTGACTATGGCAAAATTGAAAAAAAAAGTTTTTAAATAACGAAAGTTACAAAATCAGGAATAACAGTATCGTATCTCTAGTAAGGAGACAGATGGCCGTGATAGCCGTTCCTATTAAATAACAAGGGGCAATTGTTTACTGCACAATGAATAGGGTATCTTTAGTTCCCAACCTTATTCGTGGACAACAGAATGATTGCTACCCTTCCTTAAAAATCAGAGGAACTGCATCTGATCAACTAACGATAAAATTGCGGCAATTGTTTTCTGCACTTAATGAAAGATTACATCATAATTGCCTCCCGCGTTATGGAGACTGTACTGGCTAACAGCTTATGGGAAAGGTTAGTTACTGCTTACCATAAAGGCAGAAATTATTGTTTACTCGAACTGAAATAAACGATCATGGTTATTAAATATGTAAGACAAACGTTATTCCTTGTTGTGTCAGAGAGAGAGAGAGAGAAGAGAGAGAGAGAGAGAGAGAAGAATTTTTGTATCTTTCCCAGACATTGACCCCCAAAGGGTGCATGTACCCACCTTCGCTGCGTGTTTAGTAGAAGCCTGCTGGGGATTACCGTAAAAACAAGACTGTAAATATCAAAGAGATATTAACCCACGAAATATTAGTCCTTGATAACGACTCCTAACCTTTGTTTGAGTCACTATAGGAGGAAAGATCCGAATCTTTATCCAGAGTTATACACAATGTCAGCTTACAGCAACTGGAGAAGGGATGTAATTCCCCGTTACCCTTACGAAACGAGGTGTAATACAACTACGTACTACACAAAAAACTAAAATAACAGCCTTACTACACGAACATCTTTCCTATAATAACATCTTCCCTCTCATTATACCTCCTACAAGTGTACTCCATTAAGATGATAATAATAGGTATAAGTATGGAAAAAGCTACGTAAGATTACCGTGCAGAATGTGTGGGAATATATCAGCTGTGTTTTATATATATAAAAAAAACTTTTAAGACTGAGAAAACCTAAATAGGAGTTTCACGTGTACGTGTATGTGTGTGTGTGTGTGTTTTTTTTTACTACTTTCATCATTAACGTTGTAGAATCATTCTGTTAACAAGATTCCCCGTTGATTTAGCAAGTAAGGATGAATGTGACAGTGACTAATGTCTTGCGTTTTCTCTATAGCCATACCTATTCGGGAAAACGGACCGATTTTCCCCTAATTAAACTTCTTTATTGTTGTCATTATCGCCGTACACTTACATGAATAATATCTATTACTTTAACAGCAATCGGTTGCAGAACAAAAACAGAGCAGCGTCGAAATCCTATTTAAGTATATCTGAGTTTAACCAGACCACTGAGCTGATTAACAGCTCTCCTAGGGCTGGCCCGAAGGATTAGATATTTTCCACGTGGCTAGGAACTAATTGGTTACCTAGCAACGGGACCTACAGCTTACTGTGGGATCCAGACATTGATTAAATGTTTATACACAGGTTTATGACACAACCCAATGCTGGAAAATATTAATTGACTATACAGAGGTTTATGACACAACCCAAGGTTCGACAACTTTAGTTAAATGACTTATACGCAAGCTTATGGCACAACCTAATGTTCGAAAATATTGATTACATGACTATACACAGGCTTATAACACAACCCAAAGTTTGAAGAGATTGATTAAACGTCTATACACAGGCTAATGACTAAACACAAAATTCGAAAACATCGATTACATGACTATACAAAGGCTTATGACTAAACACAAAATTCGAAAACATTGATTAAAAGACTATACACAGACTTATGACATAACCCAAGGTTCGAAAACATTGATTAAATGACTATACACAGACTTATGACATAACCCAAGGTTCGAAAACATTGATTAAATGACTATACACAGGTTTATGACACGACCCAATGTTCAAAAATATTGAATTAATGACAATATATAGGACATTGAGACCGATCAAGCTACAAAAAATAACAGCTTCCATTATCACCTACTGAAATTATGAGGGGAAAAGAATGGATCGAGTCCCTTTAGGTACTACCACATATAAATACTTATAAATATTTTATACAATTAAATTATGCATTTGAAATATCTATGGGTAAAAACAGAAATAATTACGACGCTTCACAATTTATCGAAGTACTTGAAATAATGGTTGACAATATCAAGAAAAACAATTTCAACATCCGCTCAAACCTTTTTACTAGATGCAAAACAAATTTCACTTTCTATATAACAATAAAAATACTGACTATAAACTGAGAGAGAGATTTATGCTTTATTTGGTAACTGTGTAGCCCAGAACCTAGAGCACTTCAACACTTCGACTCAAGTGTTCAGTGAATAGCATCTAACTGCAGCCCTTTTCGTTCTCGTTCTTCCATCTTACTTCCCACCCTCTCCTAACAATTGATTCACAGTGCAACTGCGAAGATTTCCTCCAGTTACATCTTTAAAACCTTTTTACTCACAATTTCCGTTTCGGCGCTGAATGCCATCGTAGGTCCCAGCGCTTGGCCTTTGGCCTAAATTTCATCATCAATTAAACGAATAGTATACTCTCGTTCATCTAAGAAATTTCAAACATTCTTCCTAGCATTGAGAGCCAACCATACCTACTAAGAAGTAGTTTTCTAACTAGATGGAATAGAATTTAGGATGAAGGCCAATCGCTGGGACCTATAAGGTCATTCAGCGCCGCAATGGAAGTTGGCAGCAATGAAGTTTGAAAGGTGTAACAATAAGAAAACCTTTCAGTTGCACAAATAATCAATTGTTCGGAAAGGGAGGAAAGTAAGATGGAAGACAGAGAATATGAACGGAGGTACAGTAAAAGGAATGAAAGCGGTTGCAGCTAGGAGGCGAAGGGAAGCTGCAAAGAACCTCAAGTAACGTCTAGGCGGTGCACTAACGGCGTAGCCGGCCCCCCCCCCCCCTCTCTCTCTCTCTCTCTCTCTCTCTCTCTCTCTCTCTCCTACGAGTGGTTTTATAGCTAGGCAAAGGAACATCGCTCTGATTTCAGGATATTTGTAGCGTTCTATGTTAGAGACTCCTCGATTACCATAAAAAGAATAAATCTCTGACTTAATTGCTAGTTGCATCATGCATACATTGCATGCAAAGGTTATTTAATGTTAACAAGACAAATTCTGCACAAAATTACTCTCAAAACAGATTAGCAGTAAATTGCCACCTAAATTACAGACACGTAATAAATGTAATGGCCATTTTATTCTTCGCATTTTGGTTCATCAATAACTATTGTTTACTAAGCGAATTTGAAAATACACATACATGAATTTATATAAGTATATACATATACATATATATATATATATATATATAATATATATATATATATATATATGTAACTTATAACTGTACACACACATACATAATATATATATTTATATATGTGTGTGTGTGTGTGTGTGTGTGTGTGTGTGTGTGTGTGTAATCTATAACTGTAACACACACACGCAAGCACATATATATAATGTATGTATGTATATATATATATATATATATAAAACTATAACTAAGTACACACCACTATCATTATATATTATACATATATATATATATATATATATATATAATATATAAATATATGTATGTATGTATATATACAAAACATACGATACATACTTCAATTGTTCATTATTCACATCATTGACGGAATATTCAACTTCAAAAATTTTGTCACTTGACAAAATATTTCCAAAATTAACACTCAACTCCGCAGGAAAGAATAAAACGACCGATAATAAGGTTTGTATTATAATAAAAAAATCTTTAAAAAAAAAAAAACCCTAACGAAACAAGCCTGAAAGACCTTTTCCGTATGCAAAGATATTCAGAATTCGTGGCCTATAACGCAAAAAGGGCAAAACTTAGTTTTTTACGCTCGGTAAAATCCGGCATTAAAATAAGCCTGTTTTCTATAATGGTTTGTACTAATTTTCATCTGTGGAGGATTTTCTGTAAATAACATGTGTACCGTTTGTTCCGATTTATTCAGAAGCCTGACTATGAAGTACCTGAAAATAATAATTACTATTGTTTTCGTGACTGATGGATCGCGCCAAAAAATACATGTCATTTTATGTACCCGACAAGTTACGTGAATAAAATACGTTTTATATATACATACACACAAACAATATATATAAATTATATATATAATATAAATATATATATAATTATTATATATATATATATATATATATATATATATATATTGTTTGTGTGTATGTATATATAAAACGTATTTTATTCACGTAACTTGTCGGGTACATAAAATGACATGTATTTTTTGGCGCGATCCATCAGTCACGAAAACAATAGTAATTATTATTTTCAGGTACTTCATAGTCAGGCTTCTGAATAAATCGGAACAAACGGTACACTTGTTAGTCTCCAGACACTGGATTGTCATCCTTTGGTTTTTACAATACATCGATTGCATTTTTCAGTGCAGTCAGAGCCTTTAAATGTTTTCTACTTTGCCATAACATTTCTTTGTCATGTATTCTATACCACATCCTCTGCATCATAGGTCCTCAACACTCTCTCCATAGTGCCACTATCTTGTATATCAAAATCTATGCTACATGGATCTATTACCTTTCACTTTCAGACTTCTAATTTAACTGTTTCATAAGAAAACACTAGACTCGCCTTTATCAGTCACAGAGGCGCATCTGTCACCTTTATCTTAATAAAGTGGAACAATTGTTCCTTTTGCCGGAACCATTCATTCATCTTGACATGCCTTACATACCCTGGTTAGCCACTCTATCACATTGTGACCACCATACTGATGCATCTCCTTTGTGATCCCGTCATCTAGTGCGCTTCCAATTCTCGGCTCTCTCTCTCTCTCTCTCTTCAGCAGTCAGTTCCACAAGCATTCTGAGACTTACAATAACCTTCATGAACCCCTTCAGCATCATTGGGAAGATCGTAGGGCTAGCAACCTACTTCATAAATAAATGCTCCAGGAAGGAAGGTAAGTTGGCTTGGCAAACCCCTTGTTTAAAAGGAAAAAGGCCTATAGATTAATCTATATATATATATTATAATATATATATATATATATATATATATAATATATAGCGCTTATATATATAATATAATATATATTTAATTTTATAATTATTAATAATATATATATTATATATTAATATATATAATATTATTTATATATATCCATATATAAAATATATATTTATAATAGGCGCCTTTTTCCTTTTAAAAGGGTTTGAAGCCACTCCTTCCTGAGCATTTATTTATGAAGTGAGGTTGCTAGCCCTACGATCTTCCCAATGATGCTGAAGGGGTTCATGAAGGGTTAGTGTAAGTCTCAGAATGCTTGTGGAACTGACTGCAGAGAGAGAGAGAGAGAGAAAGAGAGAGAGAGAGAGAGAGAGAGAGCCGAGGATTGGAAGCGCACTAGATGACGGGATCACAAAGGAGATGCATCAGTATGGTGGTCACAGTGTGACAGAGTGGGCTAACCCAGTGTATGCAAGGTATGTCAAGATGAACGAATGGTTCCGGCAAAAGGAATAATTGCTCCACTTTATTAAGATAAAGGTGACAGATGCGCCTCTGTGCCTGATAAAGGCGAGTCTAGTGTTTTCTTATGAAACAGTTGAATTAGAAGTCTGAAAGAGAAAGGTACAAGATCCATGTAGCATAGATTTTGATATACAAGATAGTGGCACTATGGAGAGTGTTGCGGACCTATGATGCAGGGGATGTGGTATAGAATACATGACAAAGAAATGTTATGGCAAAGTAGAAAACATTTAAAGGCTCTGACTGCACTGAAAATGCAATCGATGTATTGTAAAAACCAATGGATGACAATCCAGTGTTTGGAGACTATATTGCTTCAGAACTGCACCAGTTGAAGATTAAACTAAAGATTATATGAAAGAGGGAAAGTCTGATAAGAATATGAACACAGGAGAGTGACTAACTTGTCTTGGTATAAAAGTAATTCTAAGAAAGGAGTGTATTATATTAGTCTTGACCGTTCAATATCTTGGAAAATGGAATGACGCTAGAATTCACACAAGATCGGTAGATGTAGGCGCAAAGTTGTCGTAAGAGAATGAATGAGTCCCGAATGAAGTGGGGAAGGAATAACTGCAAATGATAATGAAAAAATTGGGAAGTGAAGAGAAACTGAAGAAACTAGTCAAAGCAGCTGAAGGTTATCTAATCACACAAACAAATAATGTGCCGATCTTTGGCTACAGGATGACGAACATGAGAGACTTCAGTTTCTCCTTCACCACTCGCTACTTTTCGTAAACGCTGACGGCAAGATACAAGGAAGCTTCAGAAAATGTACAAGTGTGACAGATCTTTTCGGAATACAGGGTTATACTTTCAGCATCGTTAGAGACGATTAAGAGAAAGGAATCTGGTTGGTCTGTTGAAATCAGAAATCATGAATCATGCAACCGTTTGGAACAAATTCGCCATGAAAAACACTAGCATGCTAATCATGCTTACAATTTACAGAGTTAGAAAATATCTCTCTCTCTCTCTCTCTCACACACACACACACATCTATGTGTGTGCGTGCGCGCGCGCGAAATTAAAGACGGAGAAAAAGACGTAGAAAAATATGCACAAGTATTATCCAAATTGCAACAGCATGACAATCATATGAGAAATGAACCATAAAGTTGCTGCATTTTAATGCTGACAGACAGACAGACATAATATATGTAAACAACTCTCCAGGACGTTATAGTTCCAAAACACAGACAAACATAAATACTTAAAAGTACTAAAAAATAAAGCCAAAAATCAAATATGCATTAAATTTACTTCAGCTTTAAATATATAAACAGAATACCTAAAATCATTCACCAATACATACACGCACACGACTATTCAACAGACAACCTCAATTCATTGCAATATCAGCAGGGAAAAGCCAGCACAAAACATTTAAAAACTTTTGTTTACCAAACAATTACATCACGACACCCACTCCGCCGGTCGCGTCCCTATAAACAGAATTCTCCAAACATGGAGTTACAATCACACATCGAATTCTAATAATCGCATGCAACTATATATTATACTATATATATATAAGAATTTATTTACATATACACAGGTACACACATTATATATATATATATATATATATGTGTGTGTGTGTGTGTGTATGAATATATATATATATATATATATAATATATATATATATATATATATATATATAGATATAAATATATATACATATTTATATGTGTACATATATGCTTGTTTACATAGTACTAATGTCTGATCTATGAGGTCTGCGCTCATGGTAATTGTCCTACCAAAAGAGAGAAGAGCTGAGTTTGAATGCAGAGCTGCAGGAAAATTCTGTCAAATCCACCGAATATCCTTGGAACTGAGCACAGAATTAGATACCTGGTATTCTGTCAACTATTGGTGTCTAGCATCCAAGGCGGAGAAAGAAGAGGCGCTAGCAATTTTATCTTAAAACACCTACTGAAATTACTAAGGACCATCATGCGAGAACCTTGTAAAATCTAACAAGAATGAATGAATGGCTCCTCCACTGAGCACCGCAGCTTTCTGCCAAGCTCATAACCTGATCACCTCAGCTAAACAAATTGTTGATAGTCCCTCTCCCGAACTAAGAACCACCACGCTGAGGCCCTTAACACGAGTGCCTAAACAAGATCCATGGAATAAAAATAAGGATAGGAATATAAAATCTCGGCCAAAGGACAAGTAAAGGGACCTATGAGGTCAATCAGCGGTGAAATGGAAACTGAGGGCAAAAAGGTTTGAACGGTGTCACAGGAGGAAAACCTGGAAGACAGAGTATATGAATGGAGGTAGAGCAAAATAAAAATGAAAGGGATTTGCAGATGTGGGCCGAACGGACGCTGCAAAAACCTTATGTAATGTCTACAGCGCAACGCACGAGGTACACAGAGACCACTAACCCGGCCCCCGCCTTAAGGGCACAGGATTATTTATCTAAAATGAATAGCAGCTACTCGCTTGGAACAAGCCGAAAAGCCTTTAAACTGCAAGCAAGCCTTCACGAATATGAAACGGGAAAAAGAGCTTGGAGAAAAGATGATGAAATTCCAGTGGCTATTAAATATTAAAGTGGAGGAGCACCGGACCACCACCTCCTCCCAAGCCCCACCCCCGCCCCCCTCCAAATTTTGAAGGGAGTGCCATACGTCAAGTGGGTCATTTTTCATTCAGTTGTGGTGACTTATTTCCATTTGATATAATTAAAATTAGCTGTCTTTGAAATGGTCGATATCGACCCCTGCGACAATCCAAGGGACCATTAAAATCTCGTGGGGGGGGGGGGCGTGTTCAAAATGGGTCGATGAACGTAGGGTCCGTGGTAGACTGAACTTTTGTGACCGCAAGCGGACATTGGTACAAGAAATAAAATCACAAATTGCAATAAACTTACATGGTACACATTTCTGATTTATATCGACCTATGGGATGACCCAAGGGGTCGATAAATTCGTGGGGGGAGGTGTCAAGAGGGGGTCGATGACCGCAGGTAGAGGTCGAATGAACTTTCCGGACCCCCCAAAAATTAAAACACCTAATATTGCAATACAAATCATCTGCTTCACATTTCTGACTTATATAAAAACCCCTGGGACAAACCAAAGGGTCGATAAATTCTTGTGGGGAAGTCAGCAGGGGGTCGATGCAACGCCGTTGGTTGGCTAAACTTTTGGTGTATACTCAAAACTAACATTCGCATGAGAAATAAAAATTCAAAATATTGCAATAAAATCACCTGGTACATTTTTCTTATTTATATTGAACTCTGAATAACCCAAGGGCTCATTAAAATTCCGGAGGGGGGAGGGGGGGGGGGGTGTGAAAAAGGGTCGAAGAACGCCGTGGTCCGCATTCGACTGAACTAGTGGGACCTCAAACTGACATTCGTATAAAAAATAAAATATAAAATACTGAAATACAAATCTCATGGTACACATTTCTGCTTTATATATTAGTACCTACTACCATTGTATGTCACATTCCTTTTATTAATATTAATACGCCATTGATAGTGACGTGACACCTGCTTCAACATGACTGAATTTACCTCCAGTTTCCTTCATTTATACACGTACTACCATTAGAACTGTAGAGAACCTTTAAATACACAACAATAATAGCAGCAGTAATAATAGTAAAGGTTTGATGATCTTGAAGGCATTGGAATCCCTGATTTTAAAAAAATGAAAGTTGAAATTTTTACATCTAATAATAATAATCAAAAAAGCTAAAACACTGAAAGAAACTGTATTTCATTTACCCAAAAGCACAAATAATCAGTGAAGTCTATAAGAACAAAAAATCGCAGCAGTAATGCCATTAATCAATTATGCATGATGGTAAAAAAAATTAGATTATCATTCAATAAAAATTTAATGAAGAGGGTGGGGGAGGGGAGGGAGGGGGGAGAGGCGGGACCCAGGACTACGCTGAGGCAAAATATAATTAGCAACCGTTTTTATATTAATGAAAATTCTTTTTGAATAAAAATAAAATTAATTCTTTTTTCAGTAAAAATAAAACAAGGAATGAAAAGCGCTTACTTTGGTGTGTAATGTCACTTATACATAATGAATGGGGTTTTCAGAGAGCAATGAAATTACCTACAGAATTCGCTGACTCACTCCATCGAATGTATAAAGAAATAATTAAATGACTACATTGGAGAATTAATCAAATATTTATGAATTAAAAAAAGGATGAATAAAAGATCACGATGAACGTGATTACTATAAGTCAAAATACGGTAATAGTGAGACATGCGTATAACATATTTTCCTCATTTACATCTAATTACATATTTTTGTGCTTGCAAGTAGCTTTATGTAGGAAGTAAATAGGTGTTTGGATATATATGTGTGAATGTGTATATATATACATATATATGTATATATGTATAACTGAATCACGAAAGTTTGGAACGTGATAAATGCATAAATAAAGGTATATAAGCCACGAAGGAAAGTGAAACACTGAGGTAGCTGCAAGATCTTTCGACTCACGTCCTTTAGTTGAAAGATCTTGTAGATACTCCAGTGCCTCACTTTCCTTCGTGGCTTATACCTATATATATATATATATATATATATATATATATATATATATATATATATATATTTGTGTGGGTGTGTGTGTGTGTGTGTGTGTGTGTGTATGAATGTACTATGTATGAATATGAATATATTTATATATATATGTGTATATATATATATATATATATATATATATATATATATATATATATATATATATATATATATGGGTTTGGTCAGTGCCTTAATGAGTGGATAACACCCTTCCCCCTCCCCCCCCAACACAAAAATTAACAGCCGGGGCAGAGCGTCGCGGGGGGGGGGGGGGGGGCGTTGCTAGCAAACTCCCCCTGCAAGTAGTACTTGCTGATAAGTGGAAAGGCACTCTTCCTGGAAATGACTTGTTATGCACTAACCGGGCACACTGGACTGGCTAACCATCTTCCCCTCGTCACTTTCCAATTACGATCGGCTTCAAAAACAAGGCTCGCAAAACTTAAACCGCGCCTCATGGCAAACCCCAATTACGACGGGGGCGAAAAGTTGCTGGTGTTTCTCATTTTAGAAAACCATCAATTATAAAACAACAGGTAATTGCAATTCATTTTTCAATGGCCGTCATTGGCGCATATGGCTACCCCAGGGAACGGGTGGGGGGATGGGTGGTTTACTGGATGCGAGCGGAGAGGAGGGTCCTAGGGGGTGGGGGGGGAGGGGGGGGCGTTGAGGACGAGCCCTAACAGATGCCATCCGGATAAAAAATGATGCTGGCAAATGATCCATCTTTCCACCGAATTGTGTTGTCAAATTAAAATAAATTCTGCTATGCAGGCGTTTGCTACAATGTGTGCAATGAAGCGAATACACACAAGCAGCATACACAAAATAAACACAAATACACACAAACCTGACATAAACTGCTTCCACACAGTGTCATACAAAACATACGCACAGAACAACTTTTCACAATATGAGTAATATAAAGTTTTCACAATATGAGTAATATAAAGAAGGCCTAATCAGACTACATAAAACCTTCACATTGTTTAATCTAAAACACATACACAGACTACAAAACCTGCTTTCATATGTACTACAGAGAAACAATAGGACAAAGTAAAATGTTTTCATACTGCTTAACATACAACATATACTGAACACATACGATATCACATTCTGCCTTAATATAAAAGACACTTTCCCTATATAAAGAACGCATTTAAGCAGTGAACGTTAGCTAGCAAATGGAAATACACACAATTCCCAATAGTTGTCTGTTATTCCCTGAAGCATTCAACCTATTACAAAGGCGACTTAATCACCATTTTTAAAGTTCATTAACACTTCTCTCTAAGTGACAAAGCGAGGCCTGGTACACACGCTCCGCCCTCTTTCCCATTAAAAAAATAATTGAAAACGCCAACTGTTGAAATGCAGCGCTATTATAGCTTTGGTAAGCAATGTTTTTTTTTTTTTACTAGTCTTCTTAAAACACCCACCCACAAGTCATGAGAAGATTCCGTGTCAGCAATGAAAAAAGAACGTAAGAGAGATAACCAGAAATCTGAGAAGCAACAGCAGGTTCAACTAATCAAGATCTGCTCGGGAGCGGGTGTATTCTCGGCGGTAGAAGGTCAACTAAATATAACATCAACAGTAAAAGAGAACAAAAAATTGATCGCTACGTAATAGTTTATTAGACCCACAAATGAAAGCTTCCTTCTGCCATATCAGGCCCATACCTAGGGTCCACACTATAATAAACTTCAAAATATATGAGGATATAGCAGACACTCGCAGAACATTTGCTTATACTGAATCATTTCAATTTTAGATTTTCCGATGGCTATTTGGTTGCTGAAACGAAAAGAAAAAATAGCCAAAGATGTTTTTGTTCCCGGAATGCCTTACACTGGCTACAAAAAGTCTCGTAAGGATTTTCTTGCCAGAAACTGCTCTGAAGAAAACCTAACTGCATGGACAATCTTTAGTTATCCCCACAACGCTACGACATGAAGTGAAATCTGAATTTTCAGTCACTTGAATTGAAAAGTTGATTAATCTTCACTTACACCTAGGATGAATGGATGTTTGGTATATAGTAACAAAGCCCTGAAACTATTCAACGCAATAGCATGAGTGTTTGTAATACAACAAATTAAACTCTTGATGAAAAACACGAGAAGATTAATTTGAAAAAAAAAGTTATATCTCTGATAGAGACAAAACGTTCGGGAAGACAGGAAAGAATGGACGAAAGGGCACAAAATGGAAATACCTGGAAAAAGGGTCATTAAAAACAGCAATCCCGACTACGGATAACTTGAGAAGAAGAAGAAGAAGAAGGAACATCGAAGCAGGACTATGATACTCGATATTCCAGAAGCTTAGCAGGGATTTTGCTCATCTCTCACACAAAAATATGTTTTAAATGATGATCCACTGAATATAGACAACCATCTTAGTCTCTCCTTTCTATTATGTCCGTCTTTCTCCTATAAGATTACTCTCTATGTCAAGACAACGCGCGTGTCAACAAAAACAGAAATATCTATGCCTATCTTTCGCTTCAACTCTTGTAAGAAAATTGGCCTGATATTCAATTATCCTTTCGACTGATACAAATCTGACACCAATTTTCATATTCACCCGAGTCTTCTAAAGACGGTTCTTTTAGGAAAAATATGGGGAATGCACTCATTACTCAAATGGATAAAGCATGTGAGACACAAAGACAGAAAGTTGACTAAGCAGAATGTGAAATAAATACATAAAACTATAGGGAATTTCGGCGTAGCTCTACTAAATAAAGAAGTAGGAGAGAGATAACAAAAGCCCCAAAAGAAGAGGTTTCCAAAGGATATAGCCTAATAAAATGAACTAAAGCACAGTTTAAAGTAGAGCAAAAATTTCATAAGTGTTTTAGTTTTACTAAAATATATGGATACTTATTATGACAAGAGTGTTTAATCAATATTAATCAGCATATTTCGCGTATGCACACACTCGTGTAACATATATAACCCCGTTTAACACAAACCATAGGGCGCGCGTACGTGCACGCACGCATTCAATCAAAAGCAGGTGTGAAGCAGAGGTTCATCAGAATAAATATATTTACAAAAGCATCCATCTCTTCGGATACCCGTCCGGGAAAAACGCCAATAAAATATGCAACGATATAAATCCATAAAACATATTACTTCTATAAAATACGAAAACAAAATAATGAAATTCGGGGGGTCGCCCTAAAACAAGCCTGGTATATGTGTGAGGGGGGAGAGAAAAAAAATTGGGGAAAAAAGTGGGGGAAAAAATACGGGGAACATACGCGTCCTGGCAGCCAATAACGAAAACCCTCCAACGAAATACGACATCCAGGGATAAAAAAAAAAAAATGCTATCTGGTGAGAGAAAACCTGCAAGGCCTTTGCATCATACCTTGTTTTTTTTTCTCTCTCTCTCTCTTTTCTCTCCGCCGTAAAGAATAAACCTGAATAAAGGAGAGGGAAAAACCAAAGGCTTCCTTGTACAGTATCTGGTTATCGGGAACCGGTAAAGGAGAGAGACAAAGAGAGCGAGGGAGAAGGAGAATTCTAATCTAAGTTTTTCTTAATCAGCATTTTTGTGCCTAAGAGCTATTCTCTCTCTCTCTCTCTCTCTCTCTCTCTCTCTCCCCTACTAAACATAGTTGGAGATTAAGTGGTTACCTATCGTTAAGTACCCCCATAAAGAATATACATAATAATGTTTTTGTGTTTTCAAGATTTTGTTATTCCTCAAAAACTTATTACATCGCCTCCCTTTCTCATTCACTAGCGATTCCAGTACATACGTAATTAATTGTGCAAAAATAAAAAAAAATTAAAATAAAATAAAAAGTGGATTGTACTCAAATTAGCCATCATTAATTGTGATGTGTAAGGGCCAAGTAAAATCGCTATGAATTCCTTACCTCGACCATATGAACTGAACTTCTCTATTACTTCATCTTTCGAATTTGTTTCAACTTTTAGCCATTTCTTCTGCGTATCTCACATTCTCATCCTTTCAGTAATTCTCACATTACATATACAATGTAAATAGTTAATTCCAGCAGCTTCGACTTCCTCTCTTTCATTCATTTTGAACATTTAAACCTTGCTTCATTCAAAGTTGTACTAAAAATCAATCAACGTCTAAATTTTGCAGGATTGCCTGATCGTCTTCGTCAATGGATAATCGAAACTGAAATAGGTATATTTAAAACCATTACTTTTTATATATATGATAGTAAAGAATATTTCGTATTTTTGGGCCCACACACAAAATTGACTGAAACTTTCAGAAAGTATTTTGTAGGAAGGACTGATTTATTCATATAATAAGAGGGAAAAAACAATAACACTAGATACCTCAAGAAGACAGAAAATGCCCAGCTTCTGACTTCTTTAAATACTGATTATAGGTGGGGCAGGAAATCTAATGTGATGCAGTAATAATAATAATAATAATAATAATAATAATAATAATAATAATAATAATAATAATATCCTTTATTTCAGCTCAGGGCCATATACATTCAATATACAAAATATACAGTAACATACACAATCTAGATATATGAGACAACATGATAAGAAGAGTGAGTAATCGGCACTTATCCACAAAATAGCTGAGGTAGCTTAAAAGATAGTAATCATAATACTGGTAATAACAGTAATAATATTGGTGAGAAAAAAATGCATTGAGAGTTATAACAGTTAGTGCACAGATTATATGACTTAAATTTCAACTAGAGACCTTAGGTGGTTACAGTAGTCAGGTCCATAGGGCTAAATACGAAAATTGAGTGTAAAAAAAAAAACTTTAACTTGATGGTAATCACAGTAATAATGAAAAAATAAGATATCAGCAATAAATATAATAATGACAAAATCTGCAGATGACATCTTGCCAGTACAGAGATTAAGTCCTTTAGGGGACACAGTAATTCTAGGTAGATGCAAAATTAATCTAACTTCTTGCTGAAGTTAAATCATGAATATGAAAATGATGTCGTATTTGTAAGCAAAATTGTCAAAATCTGAGAGGTCTTGAACTTGACTGAAGGACGCTGCTTCAAGGCCAAAACATTTAATTAGATGCTGAAACACACAAAACCGGAACACAGAACTATAGATGCAGGCAAATTTATCATGAAAAAATTGTTTTTTAAGTCTGTATGTGACAGGAGACAACAGCCACTATAGATAGTTTTCGATCCAGAATGAGACCCGGATGTAAACACTGAATTCGGCCATGTTGTAGATCAGCTGCGTTGCGCAAAAGGAAATTTGCAGTGCTATTGTACCTATTCATCCTTTAAATATGGTGAAAACACTTGCAGTGTGTTCGGATGCCACAATAGGTCAAACAGAGACTGCAAATCGTATTACTCAGTCCCCGCTGTTGTGAGATATCAAGATGAAACTCAAAGGATGAGGGAAAGGATAATCAGGGCTAATTTTCAGCCGTCTAGACATACGAAATTCTTCTCAGAATACTTCATTAGTGATGAGAGTTACTAATTGTTAGTGTACTTAGTGATAATGGTGAATAATTAAAGAATCCTAGGGGTAAATATTTCACAAAATAATTCATTAACAGCCACTGCGATCTCTGTCAAATGATAGATGATTTAGAGCCGCCAGGAAGTTATTTTGGTCAAATCTTTAAAACTTGAAGCAGTGGATAGGGAATTACGTATTTCTTAACACTGATATTAAATGTCAAAGCGCAAAAAATGGCTAGTGTTGTCGAAAATTTCCCCCCAACTGGGTAGGTTCTATGCCCCTGGATGGCGTGGGACCATGATGATCTGGCCGGAAATTAAACTATGTAAATTTAACTAAATACATGAATTGAAAGGCGGACTCGCGCCAACGGACAACTTACAAAAGGAAATCAATTTTAAAACAACTGACGAGGTCCCAAATGCACACAAGGACAAGAAATGGTAGTTTACACAAATAACCGTAGAAAAATTCCAATGACATCAGTCACTTAAAGTATCACCGTGTCGCTCACAGATAACCCTTACTTGTGCAACATTTCGCTTAATCGATTTCTTCAATATCGACATTCACATGAACTACAATATTTCATGTCTAAAATCGCATTCACCCCTTAAATTTATGGAGGGATATTTATTAAGTCGCATCTCAAAGTGTAACAAAGGCAACTATCCCTTTGTTATTTACAAGTTTGAGTATATTATATATATATATATATATATATCTATATATATATAGATACTATATATATCTATATATATATATATATATATATATAGTATATCTTTCACGCAATGCAAGCTCCAGAAACTCAGTGTAAACAATCTTTTGTTTGTGAATTATCCTTGCTTGTCATTTTTCGTGATATGGTTCATAATTCCTTAGAATACCGAAATTTGATATTTCCTTTGTTAACACTGCTTGAGCTACAAGATGGCGGCGGCTTATCAGGTGCTCGTCTGCTGTGACGTCATAGGAAAACTGTCTATAGGAAAATGCTCCCATCTCAAATGATACTCGACGCGCTGTTGTTTTCATAAGCATATCGAAAGTGTCAATTGTTTTCTTGTAATGTGTCTTATCAACTGCTATCATCAGAACAAGTGAGGAAAAATGGGCGTGTCCTAATCTGTCGATTTACTTACCTATCTATCTCAAAAGAACCCTTTTTTTCTAATCTCGTCTCTGCTCCCCTGTCTAACTAAAAATAACACCGATGCACATATCTGTGTGTATTTATTGATGTACCGATAAACCGAAAATGTCGTATATCAAACGATTAAAAAAAATTAATAGCAACAGCTGGGGGTAAAATATATAAAAACAACGCTATTCGGCAACACCATACGTAAACACAGGCCTAAAAGCACTTGGCAACGCTGCGTGTTACAAATGTTCTCCTATGACACTGAATAAATCCATTTGCACGTGACCTATAAACGTCCCAACAATTACGGGAGGGATGAAATAACGTGGATCAATTTCCTCTCTCTCTCTCATCCCTATCCGAAATTCGTCGGTTGTAAAATGTGACACATGCAGTTTTATTCGGAGCTGCTGGTCGCCCTAATTGAAGACGGCTAATTTGAGAGAGAGGTGGGGGGGGGGGGGGTGGTGTTAACATCAACAGCAGAACAGAACAAAATATTTAGAATTTACGTCAAAAGCCAAGCCTCGGGACCTATGAGGTCATTCAGCGAAGAACGGAAACTGGCAGCAAAAAGGTTTGAAAGGTGAAGCAGGAGGAAAACATCGCAGTTGCACAACGAATCAACTGTTAGGAGAGGATGGAAAGTAAGATGGAAGTAAGAGACATGAATGGAAGTACAGTGAAAAGAACGAAAGGGGTTGCAGCTAGAGGACGAAGGGCGCTGCAAAGAACATTAGGTAAAGTCTACACTTCACCGCATAAGATGCGCTGACGGGACTCATCCCCCCCCCACCACCCCCCCCCCCCTTACGGGTCTTCACAACGATAACACCCTAGTCGCCCAAACATTTTAATAGTGTGCCACAATTAGTGTTCCCTCTTCCTCACTTTTGACGTCCTTCTGTGATCGACTAAAGACGAGGCATTTAGCTGCACACATTCTGACTCATGGCTTTCCCCCAGAAGTGAAAAAAGAAAAAGAAAAAAAAACTTACATGCCACTGAAGTGGAGCAAACCAATCAAGCAACTTTCATTGCAATTTACATCTAAAATACACGAGTTGCAAGAGAATGAAAGCTTTAGCGATGTAGAGGATACGATGAGAGAGAGAGAGAGAGAGAGGAGAGAGAGAGAGAGAGAGAGAGAGACCTTCTGTATCCCATAATTAACTTCATTACGCACTCGCAGACTTTTACGCACTGCATGCATTGTCGCGAAAGAGAAATATGTGACGAACATATTTCTCTTTCGCCAGGTGAAGTCAAAATACCCTAGCGGATGCCCTCTCTTTTTCCATTATATGCTTTATTCATTTTGACCACGTCTCTCTCCAAGGCCTTACATAACCCATCTAGCATCGACTGATCACAATGTAACTATTTACTATTGACGTCGACAACGGCACCGTGGATGTCAAATAACGGCCTTCAATCATCCCATCTTTACACGGGACCAAAACCAAGACTTCTCCCTGGTGAGGCTAATAAATTTCTTATAAAGAAATACTGAAAAATTATTTATATATACACATATATATGTAAATATATCTAATAAAATGAGACCATAAAAACGCCAAAAGGAAGAAGAAAGCTAATACTATATTTCAGAGAACAACCGTCTCCCGCGACAGGCAGGTTTATGTCGAGGGAGACAGTTGTTCTCTGAATATAGCATTAACGTTCAACCTTTTGACGTTTTTATGAGCTCCTTTTATTAGATGGAATTCTGTTTTAACAGAGAATATTTCAGAGTCATGCAAGTACAAAAAAACGAAAAAAAAAATTAAATGGGGATATAATGCATTTCATTTATAGACATGAGAAACTGAGGCGACAACGAACATCCCACCCACAAACAAAAATTCTATATCGGTTCGCAAGACTTAAAAATAGTCCATAAGATGACAAGTAAGTAATGAAATTCGATCATTTTAATAGCAAAGGTTAACAAGATTATGGAATCAGAAACTATTATATTGAGTGTCTCATGAGATTTACTTCTCGAGATTATCATCACATTAATTAACCAATGTAAGATCAGCAGAGCTGTAAAACTGGAATAGAGTAAAAAGACTTTATCTAAATAATTTTGTAAAAAGGTAGATTGAAGTCATATTCACATTCATATAAGCATTCATGCCTGTGCATAACAAGGATTGATCCGACCTCCAGTTTGTTCAAGGCGCATGGTAAAATGTACTGTCAATTAGTGCATTGTTACATCAACAAAAATTAAAATAAATACGCTATATTTTATTTAACATGCCCATTATTTATTTTTTACATTTTCGTTCTAATAAACAAATCATAAATATCCTATCCTAAAATTCCTGTATCTTTAACTAAAAGCGAAAAACCTTATTCAGACCTTTATAGGCAAGATCTTTCTTAACCCGAAATAACAACAACAACGACAAAGTAGTTTGTAGGCTTACTCCCTGCGTAAGCGAAAATCATGAATATGCACGAGATTTATCATCAGCTTAAATCACAGGAAATATCTAAAAGGAAACGACAGTGCCGAGTCCTTTAACGTATCTAAAACATCTTCAAGGTTTCACCTGATAATTAATTCATATCAGTGTATAAACTGAATTGAATTGCATATAGAATTTAGGCCAAAGGCCAAGCACTAGGACCTATAAGGTCATTCAGCGGTGAAACGGAAATTCACAGTAAGAATGTGTGAAAGTGTAGCAGGAGAAAAAAAAAAAACCCTCGTAGTTGCACTATGGAACCATTTTTAGAAAGGGTGGAGAGTCAGATGGAAGTAAAAGAATATGAACAGAGGTACGGTAAAATGAATAAAAAGAGTTTAGAGCTAAGGGCCGAAGGCACGCTGTAATGAACCTACAGTGCACTGCATGAGGTGCACTAACGGCACTAACCCTCTACGGGGAGATCAGTGTATGCCTCTATGTTTGCACGGGTGCCGTGATTATATGAAGATTGAGTCAGCCAACGAGTTCGAGTCTATCTGCGAGACAGACTGCCTGGCGAGAACACGGATCCAAAGGTCAAGAAATAAACATCTGCAGTTTTCATGGCCCGGATGAAATGTCAAGATAACACGGACGAGCATATACAGTTATGTGCTGCAAGATGTCGGAGAAATCTTGAGAGCTCTGATGTTTATTTTATTGCAGCAGGATTCGTCCGAGGCGTATACTGTATATCCACATCGGCTCACATAGTTTTCAAATAATGATTATAAACCCTATCCTCCCATCACTGTCCTTTGAGGAACCATAATGTTTTCATAATATTAGTTACTTTACAATCCTTGGCAAACTATATATATTATTATTATATATATATATATATATATATATATATATATATATTAGGGCTGTTGCCTTGTATAATAAGGCGCCCTATGAGGTAATGTTAGACTTGCGATAATCTTACGCTAAGTCGGTTGGTTATGCACTTCCATACTCATTGGAAGTGGGTCTTGGGGTTTATTTCCATGATAACGAACGAAACGAAGTATCTCTTTCTGATGTGAGGTTCTAGTATAAAAATACATATATTCTTCTGAGGTTACATGATGAATATCAGACAGGTTTGTACAGGTCTGCCAATGACGATGGCTTGATCGCTTCTGCCAATGATGATGGCTAATTCTGTTCTGTTCCCACTACCATCTCGGTTACAAGTCATAAAGGAAGCAGACAGTAGCTCGAACATATGAACATACATACAAATGAGACACATTACTAATCACGTAGGCCGTTTGAATTATAGGTCGCGGTAGTTGTCTCAAGCAGGGAGCTTGGACTAATGTTTCAAAACAAATGAATGACCACAGGTGACGGCACGTCACCTTAGCCTACTTTATTGTATGTCATCTTAGCGTCTCTGGTCTGATCACATTCCTGCAAGCAATCTGGATTGACCCTCTTTAGTTTTAGTCTTTTATATATATGGAATAACATTCCATTATTTGTTTTTATTATGTAACTCTTACATATATATATATATATATATATATATATATATATATATATATATATATATATATATATATATAGAAAGAGAGAGAGAGAGGAGAGAGAGAGAGAGAGAGATGAGAGGGAGAGAGAGAGAGAGAGAGAGAGAGAGAGAGAATATATATATAAACATCCTATAAACTTCCCAATAACCCATTTTCATCATTAAGACGTAGCTCTGAAAAAGAAAAAAAAAACAGCAATAGTCCCTGACAAATACATCCTTAAACTGTTGTAATGATGACGAACTTCGGAAAAGAATATCACAGAATCAGCTGTTCGCGTACCTACAAAAATAGTTCTCAACAGAACATAGACTCCACTCACCTCTAAATTACGCGCGCGCGCACGCACACACTTTCAGTAAAGAACCAAATGTGATGCCTACAGTTTATCGCATGAAGTGCAGGGACAGCGATATCTCCTTACGAGAATCTGAATCATGTACATGTACTGACTTCACCAAACTCCTTTCCATTCTCGCCGTGTGACTAAATCGCCTAGAACATGAACGAGTTTTTTCAGATATACTATAATTTTACCTCATAGAATCATGTTGAAATACAACACCCTTGTTTGAAACACACACACACATACCAAACAAACAATTCTCCCATCTGCATACTTTGAAGAAAGCATCACTTTCATGTGATAAAACTCTAATCGTTCTCAGCAAATTACCTTCTACACGATGCATACTAAACACCCTAAGTATCTTCAACCTTTCAAATCTTTACTGTCTTCAGGTCCATGAATGCTCCTTCCCTTTACTTTCAAATTTCTGAGAACACAATTTCACGCCTAGAATTTTGTGAGCTTTACTAAAGCAATACGTGGACGTCCCATAACGGAACTAGTCATAAACTGTTGCAGACGACACCTTTATAATTCTTCCAAAGCGAGATACCAAACTTGCCTGAAATACCTTCAACCTTGCAAGAGGATTTGTGATGACAAAGTGAAGTAAGACAGACACAATGACAGAAAGGCAGACAGTCGTATGATCACCCTTCATACATAATCATGGAAGCATGATGGTCTACCTCTAGATCACGTTTGACTGAAATACTTTCAACCTTGTAGTAGTTGTGATGACAAGGTAACTGTGACAGACACCCCCATGGAAGTGACAGCCTCACTGATGGACAGTAACCCTGACAGCCAGATATATAATGCTTCCTCATGCTCACTTATGCATGATTGTTCACAACTGTATCAAGTTTGACTGAAACCCATTCAACAGCTTCGGAGTTGCAATAACAAGGTAAGTGACAACATACTAAGAGACAGGAAATGACACGCTAACGAGTGGGCTCCATGCATCTGTGTATGATGACCTACCTTTGTACTAACTTTGACTGAAATATATTCAAGTATATAGGAGTTGCAATGACCATGTAAGCGTGTCACTTAACACTAACTGCACAGTTTTGCCAGATGATGGTTTCGACTTAAATCCACTCAACAGAGTAGAATGTGCTATTAAGAGGTAAGTTAACAAACGCATTAACAGACGGACAGCTGGGTAGATAGACGGATAATTTCCTTCAAACAAATCTATATATGATGGTCTACCTCCAGACCAAATTCATGGTAGAGAAATCATTCAAATGTGGACGGGGGAGTTGCAAAGACAAGGCCAGACACATACTCGTATACTAACGAGTGTGTAAATCTATGCCTGATGGCCTACCTTTGTAAACAAATAGGACTTAAATCCCTTCAACTATGCGGGAAGAGGTGCAATGGTAGGATAAGTGTAACAGATACAAAGACGGACAAAAATGTGAACAGGCAGACGGGCAAAAAGACGGGTGATCTCCCTACACGAATTTCTGCTCATGGCGGTCTACCTACGAACCATGTTTAAATGAATTCCCCTCAGCTGTATTGGAGTTACGATATCCAGATGTGACAGACACATTTCAAGGACAGACAAATGGATGATCTCTCGATATTCACTTTCAGATATCACGGTCTCTTGTACAAAATTTGACTAAAATCCCTTCTAACATGTAGGTATAACGATGATAAAGGAAGCTTGACAAAACCTCTGATAGAGAGACATCCACTTTTTTTTTTTTTTACATTTTAGCGTATAACTTCTCCTTTCAGAAATAATGAGGAATAGGCGACTTTACACAAATGGGGACCTCTATGGCAACCAAGTCTCAAATGGAGATTAAAACAACAGAAAGCTAACGGATTGCTAAAAATTCAGATATTATAAAAGCAAGAACCTTTAGAATTATAATGTACCTTGTCTGATAGAAAATGAACAAAATGAATGAAGCAAAATACACTCCATGGAAGCTTGCAAGAGGCTGTCAAAAACCGCCATCTAGCTTAACCCAGAATATACAGAATTTCAAAACGCAAAAAAACGCCAGGCATTGGAAATCCCACAAACAACACTAGGATTAAAACACCCCTCTGTAACTGAACCCTAATGGGGCTTCAATTTGAAAACTTCGAATATTTCGCATGGTGATAAACAACTGTTATGAAATACGCATTCAGTTTTTACTTTTCTCTCTGGACTCAGTGAACTATGCCTGCCTGGTGACAATCCCTTAATGACACAGGGGACCACTATACATGTAAAAAAAATATTAATCATATTAATAATGGAGGAGGATCAGTTACATGCGATTGTAAAATATCAACATATTTCCCTTTACATCCTACTCTACCCTCCAAGCACTAAAAAAATAAGGGTCAGCAAAATATTCTATCCATTTCCACAACTGTGACCATTAGAGTGATAGATATAATTAGCATCGATAGATTTAACAACGCCATCAGTTACAAACGATACAATCCGAAAGAAATATTTATTTACCTAGCATAATCTGCATTAGTTATAAAGGTTAATCGTCAATGTGATGAATATTTTCTGATGCACCTACATTCCCAAGTAAACTTCCAAAGCTCAGTTAGAGAGGAGTATCAAAGATCTAACAACAGTTCAGATATATATTGAATATAATCTATATATATATATATAATATACATTATATATCTATCTAATATAATAATCTATCTATATTATGTATGTATTTATTATGTAGTATGTATGATGTATGTATGTATGTCATGTATGTATACGTTCTTATGTATATGTATGTATATGGGGCGTATCATACATATACAAACATTTATTTATTTATTTGAAGGTACTACATAAATCCATATAATACAATATCAATAAAATCACAATGGAAAAAACTACATGAAACCTTAACGCTAACCCTGCACACTTCACAACTTATAAGCTATAGAACAGAATAGAATAGAATTTAGGAAAAAGGCTGGGACCTATGAGTTCATTCAGCTCTAAAAGGGAAATTGACAATAAGAACGGAGGTACAGTAAAAGGAATGAAAGAAATGAGAGAGGTTGCAACTAGGGGCCGAAGGGAACTGCAAAGACACTCATGTAAAGCCTACAGGGTACACTGACGGCTATAATGTAAAGTTAACAACCAATATTGTAAAGTCGGAAATATAAAGTCTATGGGAAAATGAAAACCAAAATCGAGTCATCTACTGATTTTCTCAGATCATAATTTTATATTATTATATAATATATCTATATATATATATATATGATATATATATATATATATTATATTAATATATAATAATGTATGTATGTATGTATGTATGTATGAATATGTGCGTCCTCGTGTGTGTGTATGTATGTATGTATGTATTATATATGTGCGTGTGTGTAAAATAGAATTCAGTCTGAAGATGCCGTAAAACTTGTGTGTATGCTTTACCAACTAATCTCATGAAAGTTAAAATATCGCTATGCATGACAAGTATGCCTACGGAGGCTATGAGCCAATCCAGAAAAACCGTATACTTTCCAAAGAAAGGGTATGAAAACTGCACGACGGTATATCTCATTAGAAATCCTTCTTTCTAAGTTTGAAAAAACAAAGCATAAGAAAACATTAAAAAAAAAAACATTCCTATACATTTAATGAACGAAATGCTGCAGTAAGCTGTTTCATTACGTGTGTATACTCAACCCAGCCAATGAAACCTAAATGATAGTATATCTAGATGCTTGATCAACTATGCATATGTACGCTGAACCAAGTGGCACATGAAAACTACAAGTCAATAGAGCTGCATGTTAAACCAACTAAATTTATGTGTATGGAAATCAATAAGACAGGCAATATTAATGTTGACCAACTAGACGTATCCATTCTATATCCATGAATCTAGGATATACCTCTAAAGGCAATAATATAGTACACTTCTATTCCTAAGAATTGAAGCCGTTACACAGTATACATGCTCAAGCAACCAAGCCTATGAAAGATCCAAGACAAGTCTATCTATCTGCATACAGAAACTTTTAGGGCAAACTATATGCCTAAACCGCTAGGCCTATCAAATCTGAAAGGCAGGGTATTTGTGCGCTTGATCAACTGCGCCTGTGACAAAAATATCGATCTACAGCCGAATCTACCCTGCAAAAGCGCTGCGATTCGTATATAGCATTATTCATGTTCGTTACACAGGCAAAGTCTATACATTATATTCAACTTTAGTAGCTACTGCATGCCTGTTGCAGTCGGTGCCTCTGTTTTTCAAACGAATAAAGCGTGAGAGAGAAGCACATTTCCACTATTTTACTCCAAACAACGGAGAGCGGTATTGTATAGAAACGTTTCAAATCGCTGGCTGAGCTACAGTGCTTGGCAACACTGGGTGATACAAATCTTCTCCCGTAACACTAAATAAATCCACTTGTGCTCTACGTGACCTATAAACGTCCAACAATTATGGGGTTAGAGATAACTTGCATCCGTTTTCATTTTCCTACTTTTTTTCCGGTGCGAAACGCTCCACATATATGCAGTTTTATCCGACGCCACTCAAACTAATGGAAGGCAGCTAATTTGTGGGGAGAGAGAGAGAGAGAGAGAGAGAGAGAGAGAGAGAGAGAGAGAGAGAGAGAGAGAGAGAGAGAGAGAGAGAAGGGCAGATGGGTTTATATACCTTGAAAATATTCAAAACATAAATATACTTTAAGAGACCAAACAGTGCGTTAAACTTAACAAATCAATTGACAATAAAGTAAAGCGAGAATACTGGGAAAAAATCAAGAGAGAGAGAGAGAGAGAGAGAGAGAGAGAGAGAGAGAGAGAGAGAGAGAGAGAGAGAGAGCTACAAAAGATTAGCTAGCAAATGCATACAAGCAAACGAGACTAAATCGAAAGAGGTAAAGCAGGTGAATACACTAACAGTAAGTATAACTGTTTTAAACAGAAAACATATGTAGAATTGGTCTTCAAGAGTGGGATGTTTCATATCAAAATTTTATTTTAAACATCATATGAGCCTCATCACTTTAGAAGGGGTGGATGAAGGGACATAACCTTTTAACTCCCGGCTAGCCTTGTTGGAATGAAGTTGCTAGCCTCAGGCTTTTTCTACCGGGACTTGACCCACAACAATCGACTAATGCAAGGGACTTCATTTATCCAAGACAAACTCATCCGGAGAAAGCACAAAATGTTGTAAATGATGCTGAGTAACACTATATGTCAACTGAATGTGTATTTGTTTGTATGGTGTTTTTACGTTGCATGGAACCAGTGGTTATTCAGCAACGGGACCAACGGCTTTACGTGACTTCCGAACCACGTCGAGAGTTAACTTCTATCACCACAAATACACATCTCTCACTCCTCAATGGAATGGCCAAGAATCGAACCCGAGACCACCGAGGTGGGAAGCAAACACCATACCAACCACGCCCCTGAGGCCCTTGACTAGGCAAATGTTTTTTTTATATATAGACCTTGAATGCAGTGCACCTATTCCTCAACTAAATTGCCCGTTTTTAGAGGTTTTTCAACTCTTATGACGTGCAGTTAGTTTTCGTATTAAAAGCAACTCGTAAAAATGAGGAGTGCCTTTTTCGTCTACTTATTTGTTCACAAAAGCTCACCCCAACCCCTTGAACTTTTCATGCGTTTCATCAGTTCATACATCATCTTTATCTTTAATCCTAGTCCGCGCTTCATTCGCGTTTTTCCCGTATGCTTTAAAATTCCATGTTGTGAAACTCACACTTCATAATAACTTTTGCAACCTTCCTCTAATATATGTAGGTAGTTAGGTATGTATGTATGTATGTATATGTGTGTGTGTATGTAGGTATAAAATATATATATATATATATATATATATATATATATATATATATATATATATACATAATGTGTGTGTTACGGAGAATATGTGAAATCTGGGGCATATGTGAAATGATCAATTCGCTTAGGAACATTTGATCCCCGAGGGCTAGTAATAAACACGGTGAAATAGGGATTCATCTACACTACACAGTTTTGCAATATTTGGTATTAGTCCCTTGGGGATCAATTTCACTTAGGGACATTTGATCCCCCACGGGCTAGCACTAAACACGGCGAAAGAGTGAAGATGAATCAATGTTTCTCCGTGTTATATTTCACATACTCCCTAAGGATTTCGTAAAATCCCTGATTTCACATATTCCCAGTAACACACACACATATTTATACATACATACATATATATATATATTATATATATATATATATATATATATATATATATATATATATATATATATACACATATATATAAATATATAAAATGTCCATTATAGTATATGTTATCTATCTATATATAATAATGGATGTATGCATGTATGTGTGTACTCGTATGTTCAAGCATACCTCTGAAACGCATTGAAAAATTTCAACCAAAATTGGTATACATATGACTTACTATCTAGAAATCATCGCTGTAGGGATAAGCACCAAGGGGCACCAAAGGGGGTGGGAGTCGGAAGGGCTTTCCTGAAATGGGGCTGGTTCTGCGCTTAGACTTGGTAACTAAATAAACTCTACGATTATATCATACCTAATTTCGGTTTACATATGACTTACTATGTGGAAAAGAATACTGTGGAGGTAAGACATCAATGGCACCTACGGAGAGAGAGAGAGAGAGAGAGAGAAGAGAGAGAGAGAGAGAGAGAGAGAGATTTATCAGTTGTCATTCAGTCATCCCGAGCAGCGTCAGGTTGGTCAGCTAATATAAATATATGTGTACGTATGTGTGCGCATGAGAACTGTAAAAAAAAAAAACGTTGCTTCTATACACAACATTAAAAATTACCTAAAAATCTATGGGATCAATACTAATATCCAAACTATAAATACTACAAACATTACCAATCATAACTATCACAAAATTCATGAAACTTGCATAATAAAACACTGCAAAAGATTCCGCGCTTCTTAAAGCAGATGAACAGTTCAAAATCCCGGAACGAAATCAAGTAGGGAAATAGAGGAGACATTATTAATTTCTACGAAAATGCTGAATAGAATCATCAGAATTTTTTGTTCCCAACCGATTTTTCGCTGGAGCGTAATGACGACTGGGCTATATCACTATTCATTAATCAAATTAATGAAATTTTTTTTTCTTACTCTGATTTATTGTGACAGAGGAAAAGCATTTTTTCCCTTTTCCTCGTCGATATATCCTTGAGATTAATTTTTAAGGACGCGGAGTTTCGATGAAGAATGGTAGAATAAATGGAAGGATGCCCCCCCCCCCCCCTCTCTCTCTCTCTTCGCTGCTACAAAAAAAAAAAGAAGCTACGTCTCAGTTCTAAGAAATCATAAAAAATAAAAGCTGTTTTATCACTGGTTATGAATTCCCTAACCTACCTATATGATTAAAGATTTTGTAAAAGCTCCCATTACCCGGAAATGATAACTGATTCCCTACTTCGATAGGTCTTGAATTAATCATAATCCTTAACGGTAAGCTCTTACAGTCCCCTTATTATTTCCGTGAATGAATTAATTCACATTTCATTCTCGTATTTACTCGCTAGACATTCTGGGTAACCATTAAATAGAAGACATTTCATAAAAACCTCAACATCGTTGACCTTTTAAGCAATTTCCACTTTGATAAAAATCCGTTCAATTGTAAAGATGTAGGAAATGTGGCCACCTTCTATCAATCTCCGTCATTATTACTTGGATCAATCTGTCCACTAACCAACAAAACTAACTATACAACACATTAAACAATAAGCTCCGAAGGATTTTTCCTAGATAGCGACCACCAAGTAGTCCAATATTAGATAATGATCCCCAAGAAATATCATCCCTAGATAACGACCTCCAAGCCTTGTTGGGGTCGCTATCTAGGAAAGATCCATTCTATCTACCCGCTAGTGGATCTTTCCTGGATAGTGACCCAGAAAAGGTCAATCTTTGATAATGACCCCCAGGAAATATCAGCCCTAGATAACGACCTCCAAGCCTTGTTGGAGGCCGCTATCTAGGAAAGATAAGCTCCGAAATCCTGGGAAGTCAGGAGAGAATGATTGAGGGAGAACTGGAGACTGCTTCATCACAGAAACTCTGAACGTCCAGCCGAATCAATAAAATGAGACATAAATTATAAGAAGAAAAATTAACGCATTGAAGCGATTATCATGAAATTGATGCAAATCAAAATATTAATAGTCAACTTACTCTTCTCACAGATAAAACATTGCTATCAAGAACTTTTTAGCTATATGCACTTGCCCTTTACCTAGACACAAGATAGATAGGACATTGTTCTCAAGAACCTCTTGGCTACCATATGCATTTGCCATTTACCCTGACACATGATAGATAGGACATTACTCTCAAGAACTTCTTGGCTATATGCATTTGCCATTTACCTACACATATGATAGGACATTGCTTTCAAGAACCTCTTGGCTATATGCATTTGCCATTTACCTAGACACATGATAGATAGGACATTGCTCTCAAGAACCTCTTAGCTATTGCTCTCAAGAACCTCTTAGCTATATGCAGTTGATATTTACCTAGACACATGATAGAAAGGACATTGCTCTCTTGAACTTCTTTGCCATATACAGCTGCCATTTACCTAGGCACATGATATACTGATTAAACAACGGATGTTATATACCCACTGATCGTAATCATCTCATAATCAGTCGTGAGCTTTAATCGATGCTACAACCAACTGCCCTCAAGGTTAGTTACTGTCTCCAAAATACCCAACCAACGGCTGCCCTGTTTAATTAGGTCAATTATATTTATAAACGAGGACCGATCATATTTAAAAACGAATGTCTATGAAAACTTCAATTTTTATTAGTAATGAGAGTGTCAACGTCAGGTTGAATGACGAAGTTCCTCTTATCTCAGGTCCTCCCAAATGCAGTCCCATGGTGACATCAACATTCGATTGACATCAGATGGCCAACATCAACAAGTTAAAGAAATCAGCCGGCCACAACCGCCACATTTCATAAATGACTAACATAATATTTCCTCAAGTTCGAAAACTAGATGAAGAAACCCAAGTCAAGAATTAACTTAACCGTATTCTATCTTTTATCACTTGAGTACAATTGTGTGTGAAACGTACCAACAAAAGTCAGTTCCGAGTGTACGGCAGTGTTGACCGTATCAATAAAATTTAATTGTATGAGTACGGGTTCCTACTGGCAGCAGAGTTGTTAGACGTACGACCAGCGGTTTGTATTTTACAAGATCGGGTTCCTATTCGTAGCTGAGGTCACCAATAAAACCCTAAACTGCAACTTCTTATTACAAGATCGGGTCCCTACTCGTAGCTACGACCAACAATAAAACACTGGAACTGCAACATCTTAACAGCTGACCTAATTTTTCAATGAATTAAGATACCTGACCCTAGGTTCTCGGACAGGAACAAATTACGCAGATAAGTAATAGGGGTACATTGTTCATAACAAAATTGTTGAATTGAAACATGGAACTTTATACTATTTAGTCTAGACAAGGATGATTACACCTAATTCGGGACTACAGCAATACTCCTTACAAAATAAGTCCGCATAATCTTTGTCCACTAACCGATACACAACAGAGTAAATAGCAAGTTTTGTAAATAACTCCCTTAGATCGTATATTTGATAAATATAGTTACAGGGACAAATCACGCAGATGGGTAACACATGATGCACACTAGATCATTGAACTTGGAAATTTAAAGCCTAAAACATCATTTTAAAGCTAACTTATCACTTAGTACGGAAGTGGATACTGTGTTTAGACGATAGCTTTTCTGCACTACAATGCAAGAGTTGAAAAACAACTTATTCAAAATCCACCGGAAAAAAATGGAATAATAAAAAAAGTATAGTACAGATTAATCTTTCAGGAAATTCGACATTAGTCCTCTCCGACGAAAATACTTTCTATTCTACTCTGAGATCATCTTTTTAATCTGAAGTCATCATTCTAATGCGAGGTCAACTTTTCTTCTAAAGCCTACTTTTTAATCTTCTACTTGGCTCACTGTCAAAATTCTATACAATAAGCCCTCGCGGGAGAACCTTTCCGATGATTGGATTCTTTCGAATCTTCTCTAAATCTCACAAGAGAATTCATCAACGGGCGAATATAAAAGGTATTAATGAGATGCACTGTTTTCTTGTTCCTTTCCCTTCGTGTTTGTTTTCTTATGGTTCGGGCCAGAAAAGGGCTTCACGTTGCCTGTCCAAACTGAACCTTACTTTTGAAAAGCACTCTTCTTTAAGATATGTTCAGGACTGCCAGTTACGTAGATACTCTTGCTAATTAGAAGCAAGCATTCCGAGTACAGTTGAGGCAATAAATATACCATACATAGCCTCAATTCACCTCTCTTCTAGAGCACTTCGATTAATAAAGTCATGAGAGATATGCAACCTTTCTGCATGCACTTCAATGGATGATGGTCTGGTGACCAGCAATAAGGTCAGAAAAAAAAAGTGTCACAATTTTGGCTTGGGAAAAAAATTCAAAGACAATAAATCACATAATTCAAGGTGGCAGGTAATAAAGTCAAATGGAATTCACAATGTTTCTTGGGATCTTTATCTTTATGATATTTACAGTCGTTTGTTTATGTTTTTACGGTAACCCCCAACGGACTCGTACTGAACACGCCGCAAAGGTGGATATATACCGGGTTAAAACCCTTAGGGGTCACTATCTAGGAAAGATTAATGTGACTTTTTTTTTTCCTGCGACTTATTTTACCTGGATTCGATGGTCTACCATTGTACCAGATTTGAATGAAGTCCCTTCAACCAGCCAGGAGTTGGGATAAGGTAAGTGTAGTAATTACACTGATGGACAAGCAACCAGGTAATTTCTTCCTTGTAAACCTATTCGTGATGGTTTACCTTTGTACAACGTCAGAATAGAATCCTTTAAACCATCTGTAAGGTGCACTAAGTAAGGAAGTGTGACAATAATATTGATGGAAAACCGCACGGACACTTACTCTTCGTCCATATCTATGCATGGTAGGCTACCTTTGTAGCATATTGAAAGTGGAATTCCTTTCACCACGTAGAAGTTGTGATGACGATCTAAACCTTACAGATATAGTGACAGCCACAGTCGGAAGACCTACTTTACAACACAACTAAGCACGATGGTCTTCAACCGTGAAGAAGTTACAAGGAGTTGCCATGACAAGGTAAGTGATGATAATCGACCTTTGTGCGGAGTTTGACTGGAATCCTTTCAGCCTATATATAGTAGTTATTTGTAATAACGAGGTACGTGTGACGGATAGAGTGACCGACTGACAATGGAAAAAATCCGACTGACAACGTAAGGTAGGCAAGAAGATAAGACGGAAAACTTATATGAGCCCCCTGGCTAGTTCGGTACAGGACTGATAAATAGGTAAACTTTGAAAGCAAATCAATTTGTGAACAATGAAGGAACTTGCAATTTAACCCCAAATCTTTAACTTTCCAACGCAACCGTCTTTCTCAACCTGAAATAAATTTAATTTGTTTTTTGCTTGCCTACTTGCTTTCATTCATTTGTAAATGTCCGAATTACTTTTTTACATAATTTTCCGAACAGATAAATGGAATTTTGACGAAAACTGGATGAAGACATTTATTGGTTCATTTAATCTGGATGATACACTTTTGGTATATAGTTATTTTAGAATTACTATTTAATGCAAAAACCTTAACGTCTTAATGGATGCCTAACAAAGTTTCTAATCTTGACAGGTTATTCAGCTGGTGTCATGGAAATTTGTTCATCACTTTTAATGTAATCTTGCTAAAGACACCGAGAAATTCAAAACCAGGTTTGAAAACGATAATAATGCAATATCATTACAAAAACAATCTCCAATTAATAAAGTCACATGAAAAAATTATTACAGTTTTGGCTCGGGAAAAAAAAAGTCACATTAATTTACAGTCTTTTCGTTATGTTTTTACGGTCATCCCCAACGGCCTTGTACTTTACACGACGCAAAGGTGGCTACATACCGGGTTAAAACCCTTGGGGTTCACTATCTAGGAAATATTAGTGTGACTTTTTTTTTTCCTTGTTTTTTTTTTACCTGGATTCCATCAAATAGGCCAACTACGTAAGTTTTAGTTAATATATTCTTTTTTTCTAATAACCCGGACCTCTCACCCAACATCACATCCGTCTACCAATTCCCTTTGTTTCGTCCAATTTACGCCAAGCAGTGAAGAAAATTGTCACCACGTCGCCATAACAAGCCTATCCTATTTCTATATAGATTCTGTTGCCGTCCCTTTAAACTAAATTACTTGTAATACAAAAGTGTAGATATATATAACAAGGCTGATAAGACTTCGAAAAAGAATAGTTGATCGAGTTTAATGCGTACACACAGTGTGTGTACGTGTGTATTATATATATATATATATATACTATATATTATTATATATAATATATATATATATATATGTGTGTGTGTGTGTGTGTGTATGTATATATATATATATATATATATATATATGTGTGTGTGTGTGTGTGTTTATTATGTATGCATCACCAAACAAGAGACGTTTATAGCACTGCGCCAATGACAGGCAGACAGACGTCAGATAACCCTTGTTACTTATTTCCCCTATTCACTATTCACAGTAGTAAAAGCCGTTAGATAATCAAAGTAAACAACGAGGCAGTTTCGTGAGATCCCTACCAGTGGCTTCCTGTACTTCCTGTATTACGAACAAATGCGAGACAAAAGGCCGAACTTTTCATTCCGACTAATAATCGGAATTACTCTGAAACGATACAAACACCCTAGAGAACTTTTGTCATAGAATTCCCCCCTTTCCCTTGGCAAATTACAAGCAATAGGAATGGGTGGGAAGCTTTTGTACAAATAATCGATGTTACAGAGGAGCGATTGAACTAGAGAGAGAGAGAGAGAGAGAGAGAGGAAAAGTCATATACAGAACACACTTATGATGATTGGAAATCTGTCAAGCCTCGTAAAAAGGACCGACATTCCCATGACGTAGCTGGAATGAACACCCCAACGGTTGGAATTCAGTTCAATTGTTTTCACTTGTTGCTTATTGTGGGGTCTTTCGACGGCTTTTGTCCGCATCTTTCCAATGGGACAGTTGCTGGAAGAATGATATACGCACTAATGCGTTACAGGGGGCGCTTTTGTATGCATCGGACTTATGACAAACCCTAACTAAAACAAAAAAGCAATGCACGCCTGCACACTATATATATATATATATATATTATATATACTATATATATATATATATATATATATATATATATATGGGTGTAGGTATTTTAAATACCCATATTGACAGTAACTTCTTTTTATATACGTAATCATTGGAAGCCTTGAATCCAGATGGAAAATAAAATACAATAAAGTAAAAACCCTTCCGTGACGGGATTCGAACAGACACACGCAGGTAAGGATGAGATTACCCTTTAGCTCTCTGTGCTACGAAGAATGCTTAGGTATACTTCAGTTCACATATATACAATATCTACCGACTTCGAATACATTTGCCCCGTAGGGGATAGTGCCGTCAGTGCACCTCGTGCGGTACACTGTAGGAATTACTTAAAGATCTTTGCAGCGTCCCTTTGGGCCCTTGCTCCAACCCCTTTCCCTATACTTCCGTTCATAGTCTTTGTTCTTAAATTTTTTAGTCAATTTCCCTTTCAGCGCTGAATGACCTCATAGGTCTATTCTATTCAAATACATGTGACTAGACCTGAAATAAACTTACCGTCATTGGGTAAAACATGGGCTTTGTCTTTTAACAGAATAGGCCTAATGCCCTCCGACATTCGCAGGAATCTAAATCCCTCGACAGGATTTTATCCGGGGATAAAACAACGTAACGGTCAATACTCCATTCATGCTTTAATTGCTGGTAAGTGGATGAACTTCCGCGAATAAGGCTTCTACGGCAGACACTTTATATGCGGTGTATTTATGCTTAGCCTAACCCCTATATGTACATTCTAAAGCATCCTTTCCCGTCCATTGCCCTTCACCCCTCCTACCCAGCAGCACCCACCTACCCCTTCCCCCTCCCTTCTAAAGCTTCCCAGTTATACACACTTCACTATAAAACACGCCCTCTTTCCTTTCCAAACGGCAAAACATCAGAAAATATCCAGCCATCCTTTCATCTACGATAACATTAACAATCGCAATTACTTATCTCAATATTTCAAACCCTTTCCGTTCTCATTACGAATCGCGTACTACACAAAATTCATTTCTAAATTCATCTCGTGAACTTCAACCTTTCTTCTTTCATTTGCATTCAAGATTTATAAACGTGTGCGATTGTTTCATAATGGTTCGTTGTCCTATATATATATATATATATATTTATAAAATTTTACAAATACTTATATAGTATAATATATATATACATCAATATACACTATATATCATATACATATTATTACATATATATTATTATATAATATATACAATATAAATATATATAAATATAAATTATTATTATATAAATATATTATATTATATATATAAAAAATTTTTATTATTATTAGATCATATTTATTTATATTATTACAAAATATATTATATATATATATATATATATATATATATATATATATATATATATATATATAGAGAGAGAGAGAGAGAGAGAGAGAGAGAGAGAGAGAGAGAGAGAGAGAGAGAGAGAGAGAAGCTTCGGTATGTGTTGAGGAGGTTGCTGAAATCGGTGGTTATTATTACAGTAGATTTTTATTTGACTGTGATGTCACATTCCTACACCATCTGAATTTATTTTACTATCTAAATAGTCGTTATAGCAGTAGGGAATCAACTGACGATACGTGGCAATGAAATTAAAAATCCGGTACTATCAATTCATTTCCTTCCCGATGACACAGTTTTCTACCGTACCGAACTATTTCTAATACGGTGGCCGGTAGGAGGGGAACAAACAAACAAACAAACAAACAAAAAGTCACAATCTTGGCTGGGTGAAAAATCACATTAATTTATGGTGGCCGATGGTAAAGTCACAGGGGAGAAATTCATATTTCCTGGAGGTCATTATCTTTATGAGATTTGCAGTCTTTTGTGTTTTAACGGAAATCCCCAACGGACTTGTGCTAAAAACATCACAAAGGTGGATACATACCGAGTTAAAACCCTTGGAGGTCACAATCTACGAGAGATTTGTGACTTCATTTCCCCGTGACTTTTTAAAAACCTGACTTTTTACCTGGATTCGTTAATACGTAATATTTATTGCGTCAGTCAATCAATACCAATAAAATCAACGTAAACAATAAAAAATTCACGTATTAACAATGGCACGGTTTTAGCACTATACAGGTATAAAAAAAGGAATGAAAACTATTGAATTCCGAAAATAATTGTTTTATTCCCAACAAAACAATGACTTTCAAAATTTGAAATTAAAATGTTTAAGCGTGTACCCAGAAGGAAAGTGCCCATCATAGCGGCCAAAACAGGGAAATTTGATTTCCAGACGGTAATTTGCAGGTATATCTAATAATTAGCATCTTTTTTAAATTACGATAGCTAACATTAGCCTATTGCATAAATTGTCTACAAAAATAAATAGGTACAAAAGTATTTATCTTCAAAACCGCAAAATAGACATTCAAATCAAGGAAATCGAACAGTATCTACAGCGACCCATAAAAGTGGTCGTGTTCTAGGATGAGGCGGAAAATAAAGTTACAGTGGGAGGAACGGAGGCTGTGGAAACCTGGTGCGCCAGGCAGCGGCTGGGAATTGGGGTGGGGGTTGGGGGGACGTTAGGCGGCTGTGGCAGCGACAGAGGCAGAGCAAAGGGTGGGGAGGTGGCTTTTGGGACTGAAGCCCCGAATCTCACTTCAAACTCACTTCTCAAAAGGCCTGGCTCTTTTTAAGCTTTTAAAAATTATGACAACCCTGACACCACGTTCCCTATAATTTACATTAACACTTATTACTAAGCATATTATTTTAACGCGCGACAACTAGAAAAACAGAATTCCGCTAACTGATACATTGTGTACCCAGTGTTCTAAACATTGACGTCTGGCAGACCAGCAGTCTTTTTCATATAGCCTAAGGGTGTGTAATCATGGACATAATAAGTTTCTTTAAACAACCAACATCCTGTGATACCGTAGCACGGCATGCAATAGCATAATACTTAGCAACAAAATCATGGGCTTATGGTTGGCTCAGCACAGTGAGCATGCCACTTCTAAAATACAAAAAAGCAAACAAACAACCCACCTCTGCAATCCTACTTTGAATCTACTGAAAGTTAGTCTCACATTTATAAGTCGTCTCAATTTTGGCATTGTAGTTTACATAAAAATGTCTAGAAGTCAATAGTTCTCAAAAGTCAATTGTTAAGTGGTTATTGTTTCTTTCCGTTAAATAGTGGGGTAACTCTAAGACCTCATTCCGCGGTAAAGTAGGCTATGGCAGTTGACGTATTTCTACGTTATTTTACTTTCTGAACAAGAATCAAAAGTAATATTTATTCGGACGACTATTATTAACCCCCAGGGGCCAGTACTAAACACGGCGAAATACATAGGACGCCCCAATCCCTATTGGATGTCGTATCCGCGGTTACGTTCCTTGCAGTCCGTGCGGAACTATTCTGTAGAATTACCCTGCAAGGAACGTAACCGCGGATACGACATCCACTAGGGATTGGGGCGTCCAATGTTTTTCGTTGTGTTTAGTACTGGCCCTTGGGGGTTAATTACAGCCGTCCTAATAAATATTACTTTAAATTCTTGTTCAGTAAGGAAAATAACGTAGGAAAACGTCAACTGCCATAGTCTACTTTACCGAGGAATGAGGGCTTAGAATTACCAATAGTGGTCTTGTGCAGGCCTTGCAACTGAAAATGTAGGATATGAATCTAAACTAGACTAGAATGCAGAAACCAGCATCTAAGAAATTAATGCCTGGGCCTGCACTGAAGTACACGCCTTAGTTTCTTTAACTATTCTTACTTGGCTCAAATTCCGTTGGTTAAAGCTACTAAAAAGTAGACGCCACCTCCAAACTACTTTGCTGAGCAAAGTGGCATAGTAATAATAAGTTTAAAAATGGGGAATCGTAGTACAGGATATTCACCCCTGGCCTAGGCCTAGTATAGCTTAGCCTACCACTATATATCTCTAATTCCATAATTATGCTCTTATCTCATTACGTTAATTATACTTAAGGTGGATGAAATTTAATAAAATTAAACTTCACCCGCGTTTTTAAGAGTTGGACAATACGTAAATACCAACAGCCTTAGTTACTAGTCCGTAGCCGTGTCCTAACTACGGGCGAAACAATGGCAGCCATTAGCTAATGCTGATGAACTTTCACAACCCATTACACATACACTGTGGCTATTCCAGCGGAACAAACCGTTTAGCTGGAATCATTATGACTTTCGAACTGAAAAGTTATATAATAATAAAGCATGGATGTAGGATGTTTCCATATGTTGCATATAAGAGAGGCGTTACTTATATTCCCGCCAAAATGTGCTTAAGGCGGAAGATATTGAGTCTGCCGCAGTATCGTTTGAGTGAGCATATTGTCAAGTGCATTGCTGCCCATCATGTTGTATTGGATTACGTGAATATAAGTCTATTGCATACTGCTCGTGTTTGAGTTTAACCTGCTTATAATGGATTAGCTTCCTAGATAATCGCTGTCCCTACGAAAAGAACTTAACACCGGTGGAGGGTAGCCATGTTGGCACCTTCACGAGTTGCCAACAAGAGGGAATCCGTTTAATGTCTTGGTCTACACCCATATGATTAACAGTTGCCATAAGTTTTATTGAAGTGGTTCATTTCGAAGTCAGACATAAGATCACAAATACCTTTACAGAAAAATATGCAAACTGGATGTTCCAAAAACAAGAGAATTGGGAAGTTGGGCGTTACATACGTATCAGCTAGGCTAGACTGCAGGCGTTTCCAGATTGGATCAATTAAATTTCGATTTTTCTGCTTTTTTATATCCATCTCGGTCGACTGACGCCGCTCCTGATTACCCAGGCAACTTAAATCTATTTGCAAATGTACTGGTACTTACGTAATCTGAAGACGGCGGCGAAATTTTGAAAAAACTCGACACATGTACAGGATCACTTATCAAACAATACTAACGCGTGACGTAACTAACCGCCGCCTCGTCACGGTCTTCGTTGTTTTGTGTTGAAGAATTCAGGGTGCAGAAGTTTTACTTTTATTTTTATCTTTGCCTGCGTACTTTGCAATTGCCGAATGCGAAGGAACTCCCATTGTTAATATGAAATTAAAGGTAGTAGTATATTGTACGAAATAAGTTTGCGGTAATTCTAAAGAATAGTTCCGCACGGACTGCAGGGAACGTAACCGCGAATACGACATCCACTAGGGATTGGGGCGTCCAATGTATTTCGCGGTGTTTTGTACGGGCCCCTGGGGGTTAATTACAGTCGTCCGAATAAATATTACTTAAAATTCTTGTTCAGGAGGTAAAACTGCACAGAAAAACCGCAACTGCTATTGTCTAGGCCGCCGCGGAATAGTAATATAGATCTACCAAGTTTGCTTGTGAAGCAAATGATGATATCTCGGTCCTTCATTTTACCCTTCGACGCCTGTTCTTCCTGCTGCTGTGCAAAAAGAAAAAAAATTAGACGCAGTAGTCTCTCTCTTTCTTTCTACTGCTTTTTATCCTTTCATCATAGTTAAGACCAGATCATAAACTTAACACGTCTTTGAGTAAATCTTCTGAAGAGCCCCTGACAATTTTCTGGTCCGCGGAGATGATTTACTCTGCTAAACGTTTCCTAATAGAGGAATTTGGTAGCGCTAACAACGGAGACGAGGTCGAGGAACCCACAGCAATGAAGACAACTAACCTACTCTCTAATGAATTTGTCCTGTCGAGTCTCATCAAAGGGAATTTATACCATTATGAAATGTTATTTTTTGTTGCCGTAGAAAAATAAAATTCTGCCACCGGTTTAGAATCATTCTACACTTTTTTCATGAAAAATATGGATGCACGCTCTGAAATAATATACTCCCATCAGATACGTAAACTGTTGTGAGAAATGTATAGCTAGATTACATTAAAAAATACTAATATATGAAAGAAGTTAAAAAAAAATAAACATTCAAAGTGTACTTTAAAGACTTATGAATTTACTGAAGTTCTTCCCCAGCATCCAAGCCAGAGCCTCCGTTTTATCATCCTAGCCTGCATGAGCTCGTGTGTGCATTACGCCGGACATTTATATTCATTGCCTCGTAATGAACAGATGTTGCTCTTAACGGTTATTGCTTCATTTGGGTTCCCTCCCCGTCATCGTCCCACGAATATCCTCTCGTTGCCTATGCTCGCGTTAAAGACTTCATTTACGCTCTGCAATCTGCAATTACTCGCAACATTAGTTGACTCCGTCTAGCATTTTTTTTTTAGCCGGGCGCTTTTTTTTCTTCTTCTTTTTCTTTTTTTCTTTGAAGGTTGGGAGGGGAATGCTGGTTATACGTTTGGGAAGTGAATATTATACCTTTTTACACAGATTACTGGAAAATGAGAACATGGTACTAAGGATATAGTCTTAGAAGCTAAAGTTATTGCTATATTTGCTATTTGCATACACTTCGAAATTTATTTTGAGGTATTATATAAGATATATAGATAATTTTTTTTTGGCCCTGGCAAATGCTGGTGCCCATTAACAGCATTATGGACCTGTTGGTGGTAGGACGGTCTGGCGGACGGTGTTGGTGGAGAGAATGCAAGTGTGAGATGCATGTTAGACGCCATAACCTGTGTTCCCACCATGAGCAGTAATGCTAGATGAGAACCATTCTTCTCATTCATATCATATATATATACACATGTATTGACCTATATACGTCCTATTTCCACCTACATATCTTTTACATATAGATGGGGTGGTTCTGCTTCTTAGCTATATATTGATTATTTTGGGATGAAGTTGCTAACTTGCTAACCCTCAGTCTATGTAGTACCAAGTTGGCTGTAATCCTTGCAATACACTTCATGGTGTATATACTTAGTATTACAATGTAATGCAAGTCTATTAATAATGCCCTGTTTATAGGCCTATGTCAGTTCCAAAATGATACTTAGTTCCACTGTAATACCTGATATATATCAAACCGATACGGGTCAAACCTACAAGCCTTTATCAATTCAAGTTTAATAATACATCACGTATTTCAAGCTGAAAGTGTTTTCAACCTATAGGCCTATGTCACTTCCCGTGGCATTCCTCATATATTTAATACCAATCCAAAAGAATATGGCGTTCATTACAAAGAAGGTATTGGGAAATACAGAAAGAAGGTCATTTATTAAAAAGAAAAAATGAACAAATTAATGGATAAAAACATTGGAAGTTATTAAAATGCAAGTTTAATTGTATCTGGGTATTATTGCATTTCATCTTCTGATTTATGATTCACACGTCCAGTGTCAATCCTGATGTACCGTTGTTTAAAACTGATTAGGTGTTTAACGTGCAGACCCTTACGAATTCGAACGTGGTAAATGAAGCATTTTAGACTAAGCGTGTGTAAAATAGGGGCCATTACGAAATGCAGCTTAATAGTTTATATATTTTGGGTTGATACAGTGTCTCCAAATTCTACCTACGATGTTGTAACTCTTCCTCCTTCCCACCGGTAGCTTAACCCCCGCCCCCACCCTACCCCAAGTCCTGCTCAAGTCGCCTTGCCAGGATAGAGATGTAGGTTAAATAAGCAAATTAAAGAAAAACTAAAAATGTAGGGAAATGAAGAGGTTAGACAACTGATTTTTTAATACATGCAGGTTGCAAGAAAGGGGAGGTATGAATGGAAGGGAAATTACAGGATACAGGAAGGGTGATGAGATGTAGGCAGACCTATTTACATATTTATGACGTCATGAGGTATCCGTTGCGTTTAAATACACACACACATATACATATATATATACATATATCTGACGTGTTAATGAATCCTTATGGGAAGTTGCACCTTTGCTTCAAGTCGCCAGATCTCCTTTAAACACGGAGAAGCATCTCTCACCTACTCAACGATTTAGGAAAATGTTTACACGTCTATGCGCGCACGAATACAACAAAGGAAGGCCGGGATACAAAGGTGATTCTTTATCAGCTAATTCCAGTTTCCCGCTGAAGTATTCGCCAGTGACTGGATATCAAGCGATTCGCTGAGTATCCTTTGATGCTGCTTGAACCGAGTATTTTATTCCAAAAGAATTCCCGCCCGAGAATGTTCTAGTGGCACGGTGAATGGGTTATAGCTGGTTGCATCGAGCATTACCGCTCATGGTGTGGGCGCAAACTGGTCGCCTCGGGAGGATCGAATGGTTATAATCGTCTCTCTTCTAATCCAGCTACAATACTGAGACATTTGGCGTACACAGTTCTCAGTTTCAGAGGTCCTGGAGAAATTCTTTCCAATACTGAGACATTGGTTCTGGAAAAATTCATTAATCGATATGATGTGGTTCGGATCCCACAATAAACTGTAGGTCCCGTTGCTAAATAACCAATTGGTTCCAAGCCATGTAAATAGAAATCTGATCCTTCGGGACAGCCCTGGGAGAGCTGTTAATCAGCTCAGTGGTCTGGTTAGACTTAAGATGTACCTAACTTTAACTCACACTGCTGGACTGTGGAAACGCCAGCCTCCCTGAGGATGTTGTGCAATTAGAACCCTAAAACAATTTGCATTATATTTTAATAATTTACTTAAAATTTTAACTATATGTTTATCAATGTGTTAAATTATTTTTTCAATTGTACTATTTTCTATTACCTTCTGTTTCCTCTTCCTAATGAGCACACGTTATTTGGAAGATTGAACTTCAAGCCAGTGGTCCCTGTGTGTTTGTTCCATATGAACAAGTTTCATCTTCTTAAAAGTAACAATAATAACACAGTGACGATCTGACGCAAAATCCATTAGACCTATCTTCCACAATGTGAGGGCAGCCTTTATTAGACACATCGCGAAAAACGAACCCATTTCTCTGGAATTGAAAAATGTTCCAGTCGAAGAAGTTATTCCAGCGACCCGTGATCCACGCAGCCCTTGCCTGCAGGGAAATGAGGCAATTTGGCAAGTTAAGCCCCTGACTCCGGACGTCAGACATCAGACATCAGACAGCCGTGCGCCGGAGCCTTTATCCTTATAAAAAGAAAATATGCCTTCAAGTTTTTCATATAATGGAGGGGGCTGTCGGAGAAGCCATATACCTCAGTACATCCTGCTTAGACCCAAGTCTCAACTCCGGTTTAGATGAATGGCTGTATTATTCCAAAGCATAACTAAAGCAAGATTAACCTGAAAAGTTTCAGATGAGAAGAGAAATGGAACGAAGTATTCATTTCATTTGGCATCCCCCATCTTTTTAGTCATAAATGGGATGGTTTAATTTTAAGAGCTTGATAACAATGGTGATCTTAATTAGAAGAAGAATTATAAAGGAAAGTAACAATAAGGCGACGAAGAAAGTATTGATAAAAATTTAATAAAGTTAGGACAGGTAAAACAGAAATGATAAAAAGAATAACCCCCGCTGGGCTTAGTGCCGTCAGTGCACCTTCTGCAATGCAGTGTAGGCAATACTTCAGGTTCTTTGCAAGCGTCCCTTCGGCTCCTAGATGCAACCCCTTTCATTCCTTTTACTGTACCTCCGTTCACATTCTAGTTCTTCCATCTTACTTTCCGCCCCCTCCTAACATTTGATTCATACTACAACTGCGAAGCTTTCCGCCTGTTGCACCTTCCAAACTTTCTTACTATCAATTTCCCTGTCAGCGCTGAATGACCTCATAGGTCCCAGCGCTCAGCCTTTGGCTTAAATTCTACATTCTATTCTATATGTATTCTAAAAAGAATAAGACCAGTTACTTCAGCAGACTAAATAAACCACCCCATCCCTCGTCGTAAGCCCCAACACCGCGAAACCCCCACTAAAACATACCATTAACGACGAATGTTTATCGGAGTTTTTCTCTGCCGAAAGACGTCATCTCCAAATTAGGTTTGGGAGTCGTTCTTTTTGGATATTTCCCTCGTAGGTACTTTGCGAGATTACATCAGAGGGAGCGAAAGAAACATTTCCGGGGAGAGGAAATATTATGTCCTCGGAGCTTCATAAGAGGGCGGGTTGTTCCGATGAGAGGGGAGAATGGAAGAGAGAGAGAGAGAGTGCGGAAGGACGAAGTGTAAACGGATAACCTGAACACGGTTTGGACAAGCTGGACTGCTGACTTGTTGCTCTCGTCTGATTCAGTTTGAAGGAAAAATCGGAAATTAAAGGGGTGAGAGAGAGAGAGAGAGTAATTTCATATTCGGATAAAGAGTAACATACAACAGAACTGTACGGCGAACAATGATGTAAAAAATAGGAGTGTGACCAAACACATTGGTACACAACCTGACTATAAGTTGCTATTTTCTAGTCCTATGCCTTCATGCAATTTGAAAGAAGAATAAGAGGAAAATTAAAACAGAATTAACATAGACCAACAAAAAGACCAAAAGTAGAAAAGTAGAACATCAGTGCTGACTGCTTAAAGCCCATACTGGAATTACATTTCAGTCACCTATTCTTCCCACTGATCTACTCCATCTCAGAATCTAACCACAGCAGAGATGATCTCCCAGATATTGAAACGAATTGAGGATGACAAGATGGTTTAAGGCTATTTTTCTGTGAAATCCATCTATTCTCAGTTGACCTAAGTACTGAATTACATAGCTTATAATTAGCTGGTTGTGATGGGTAGCGGACGAACTGAAATACAGCAAATTCATCCCAAAAGACTTGCTGAGAACCGGACGATATATATATATATATATATATATATATATATATATATATATATATATATAATATATGTATATGTATATGTATATGTATATGTATATGTATATGTATATGTATATGTATATGTATATGTATATAAAGAAAAATCGACGAAGGAAAGTAAAACAATGGGGTACCTAGGCGAGGCTTTTCATTATTTACATATTCATCACGTTCCATATTTCTTGATACATATATATATATATATATATATATATATATATATAATGTGCGTGTATATATATATACATATTTAAACGCACTAACATCAATTCCTATGCGATTCTATCTCATAATGATGATACCTAACCCCCTGATATTTATAAGCAAGTCTTTCTTCCTTTGACGTTTCACTTAATTAACATATGTATTTACGAGTTATCCAAAGCAGAGTCGCGGAGCAGACTCTCTTAACTTCTATTTCCTCAGGCTAATAAATGCGCGAATAAACAAACATGAACTCTAATAAGGACATCGATTTAATGCAGATATCAAAGAAATTAATGAACAATCGCCCCTCGCCTCTTTCTCTCACTCTCTCTCTCTCTCTATTTTGTAGATATAGATACATCAATCGAGATGATTTAATCTCTTTCAAAATCGGTGAGGACTTTATGATACTTCTTTTAGCGAGCGAGCGAGAGAGAGAGATAATAAAATTTGAATATGCCTAGTCACGAAGTGCTGCTATGAAAGAGGAGAGGGATAAATGTCAAAACGAAGACAGAAAGAGAGAGAGAGAGAGAGAGCCATGAGCCATAATTACCGTTGTTCATGTGACAAGAAATGGGTATTTTAATTCACTGAGCTTTAAGATCCTCTAATCTTCTAGACTGCATGAAAGAAGATTAATTGCTCTTTTTATGGTCTCTCGAGTCAATACTTAGATATTGAAATCATAGAGTTCTCTCTCTCTCTCTCTCTCTCTCTCTCTCTCTCTCTCTTTCTCTCTGAATCTTCTTAATGTATGCCTAAGGTATCAGTGTTTACGCTGTAATTTTGTATAATATATATATATATATATATATATATATATATATATATATATATATATATATATATATGTATATATATGTGTATATATATATATTATATATATATATATATATATATATATATATACATATATCACACACACACACACACACACACACACACACACACACACACACACACACACACACACACACACATATATATATATATATATATATATCATATAATATATATGATAATTTTAAGTATTCCTGGATATGGAGTCCTTAGCATCAATAGCTGCTGGATAATATGGAACCATTACATAATTTAGGGAAATCTGGATTACGGAGTTTATTGACCGAACCATTATGAAGCGATAACGCAAAGGACAGCTTCCTCGGCAAAACCCCAAACTATAGCCAGATCTCACTATGCAACAGGTGAATCATGATGTGTGAAATCGGGAGTAGAAAAATAGCATTTAGATATAAGTGAACGACCAACAGGATAAATTAATGATGAATGAAGAGGCACGACAGATACAAATATCGTCGACTTATGCGTAATATTACATCCCCAAACAAGCAACACTACAGCGTATACAGCTGTATGAAACTATCAGCTACGACCAGGCATCGCTCAATTGCTTCCCAGAAGCGGTCTAGTGGAGGTGCGTCACCCGCTCCCGGAAAGCGCTGCTAAACACACGATTCTTGGCTAAACCTAACCTTAAATAGAATAAAAACTACTAAGGCTAGAGGGCTGTAATTCGGTATGTTTGATGATTGGAGGGTGGATGATCAGCATAACAATTTGCAGCCCCCCAGCCTCAGTAGTTTTTAAGATCCGAAGGCGGACGGACAGACAAGTAAGCCATCGCAATAGTTTTCTTTTAGAGAAAATTAAAAGTTAGTTACAAAGATGTGAAAGCTATAAGAGTAGCAGTGCCTTCCGCCGATGTACCTCTGACCTAACTGCTCCCGTCTAAGCGATACTGCCTGAAATGTTTACTGAAGTTGTTCTGTGCGAGAAAAAGCGAACGAAATAGGGAGGAGCACTGTCATTTCAAAATTAGATTTGGGAGCCGTTCTTTTCGGACGTTCGCCTCGCAGGTACTTTGCAAGATTACGTCACAGAGATAAAGGGAAAACGTCTCCCGCCTTAAGAGATGCACTGAAAAGTCTCGCCGGTACTTTGCATGCAAAGTCATTCCGGGGAGGATGAAGCTTTGGGTTACAGGACTTGGACGTAGATGTACAGGCAGATGGATGGCTAACAAAGTCTTATATCGAGCTTATAGGCGATAGTTGGACCTACAAGCTAATGCCATTCAACAATGACATTTAACGACCGGTGTTATGGTTGTTAGTGTTGTGGTATGTAACTCAGATGTCGCGAGTTCGCGTCTCCACCAGGGCGATGAAAAATCACTGGCTCTATATCATGATCTGTTAATGCTGCAATGTGGGGTCTGCGTTGGGAGGTTGAAACCAACGTTCTTTGGAAGCTTGAATTTCAAGTCGATGGTGTGCTTGTTCCGTGTGAAGAGGTTTCATCTACTGAAATAATGATAATAACTATAAAGGAAATCCTATTCAATAAAAATATGTTTTACAAACAGGGGAGACAAACAGGCAAACATTAAGCCAAACAATAACACACCTGCAACATATAGATAGCCTTTGGATTTAGTTGCTAGAATTCCATGTATCAATTTTGAACATAACTCTTTATTTTTATTATTTTACCACCCGGTCTAAACCAGCAAAACAAAGATGAGCGAACCTCAACCATTCGGAAACGAATAGAAAGACGATGAGGCAAAATGGAGGAAAAATAAGCATTGACGAAACGAACAACAGAAATTCCTTTGTAAATAATAGTCGCCATATTAGTCATGAAGTACCATTATGAAAGAGTTGGATAAATGTGCAAACGGAGAGAGAGAGAGAGAGAGAGAGAATGTAAAATCCAGAGAAAATGAGCAAGAAACGGAAATGGCAAAGCAAATGGAGGTAACAATACGAATGAAAATACTTCTGCGATAAGCAATGGGAAGAAACAAATCCTGCTTAAAGGCAGAAGTAATGACGCAAAGCCAACATGAAACAGAAAGGGAATTTTTCAGGTGCTTTGTAGATATTAACTGGCATCACGGGCGTGTGGGGACGGGTGGGCATGTGGGGTTTGTGGGGGTGGGGGGTTGGGGGTTGGAATATCCTATGGTAAAATTCTGCACAGAAAAGCTTAAAGCGTTGATCGTGCTTGCTGCGTTTAATCTGTGACTAATACTGGGATGAAACAGGTTGGAGTTGACAGCAATTGGAACAATGATAATAATGGGTTGAAATATCCACAGCATGTACAGTTTTGTTCTGAGTTATGTACATCACTTTAATAACAATAATAATAATAATAATAATAATAATAATAATAATAATAATAATAATAATACTAAAATAATAATAATAATAATAATGGGAGAAAAAAAATCCAAAAAAAACAGTTATGTATATTTAAATATAAAACTTCAAGGTAGCTTTCAGGAATCTGTTCGATTCCCCTTAATGGGGAACCGAACAGATTCCCAAAAGCTATCCTTGAAGTTTTAAATTTAAATATATGTACATTTACATAACTGTGGATTTGTTTCTCCATTTTAGACTCGTGCTACTATGAGGATTTTTTAATAATAATAATAACATATAAATTGTTCGCGTGTTCATTGTCATTCTGAGTTATGTCTCTTGGCCTCTTTAATAATAATAATAATAATAATAATAATAATATAATAATAATAATAATAATAATAATAATAATAATAATAATAATAATAATAATAATAATAATAATAATAATAGTAATAATAATGGTTAAATTGTCTACATCAAGTGTAATGTAAATCTCAGTTACGTCTCTTGGCCTGTCTGAGATTGATAATAATTTGGCGAAAATAATTATAATTATGACGCAAATATTTATCAAAATGTTTAAAGCAGGTATAATATATCTAAATTGTCTCTTGAACTCTGTAATAATAACAAAATAATACCAAAATTTAAAAAAATTAATTAAAAAAATTATTATTAATTATTATTATTATGATTATTATGATTATTATTATTATTATTATTAATTATTATTATTATTTTATTATTATTATTATTATTATTATTATTATTATTATTATATTGAACCAAGGAACCCCTGCAACGATGCTATAATATCGAGGACTGATGAGGGACACGGAGTACTATCTGAAAGTCTCCCCTTATCACTTTAAAAACAACTGTGACATTATTATTATTATTATTATTATTATTATTATTATTATTATTATTATTATAATCCCTTTGGCCCAGAGGTTGTTAGCCTCCCCTCACCGGCTGGAGACCCAAGATCGACCAACCACGAAAAGTGGAGTGTGTGTGTGTGTGTGTGTGTGTGTGTGTGTGTGTGTGTGTGTTAGGGATCAGGGCGGGTGGCGGATGGGATGGGAGATGATTGATGCCCGTTTCCTGAAAAGTCCTTTGTGCCTTCTTATTAATTATTAATTATTTTATTATTATTATTATTATTATTATTATTATTATTATTATTATTATTATTCAGAAGATAAAACCTGTTCATATGGAACGAGCCGACAAGGGTCATTGACTTATAATACAAGCTTCCAAAGAATATGGAGTTCATTAGGAAGAAGTAAGACGAGGTCAAGGGAAATACAAAAATGTATCCCACTCATTGAAAAAAATAAACTAGCAAATGGATAAAGACATACTATAATGGAAGGAGAATAGTATCAGGGTAGGAATGTATTGCGTCTTCACTTGAACAAATGAAGTAAGCCGTGAATTATGCACCTGTGTCTCTCTCTATGGGTAGTCGCATCCAAGATTGAAAGGGACATAGGACGAGCGACCCTGTTCCAAAAGACTCGCATAGGACAGCAAGGTCAACGGCCTCTGAAGTCATCCCCTCTAAGGGAAAAAGGCATAGAGTTGAAAAAATTAATTCATGATAACTCTTACAGGTATGATAAAAGGTTAAAGCTCTATCTCATATTCTGTAGATATGTATATTTATGAGTGTTTTTGTGTGCGTAGGTTTGAGAATATGAGACTCGGCAAATAGGCACGGCAGAATGAAAAAGAATTGTCAGTGGTTTTCCGTTCGGTGTAGATTCTCGAAGACTTTCATCATCGATGCTATATTTCAAGAGGAGGGTATTTGCATATTCGTGTTGGTGCGTTTGCCAGCTTGTAGGGCAAATGCCATACAATGAAAGCTCCATCGTAACAACAACAGTAACTAGAAACCACACAAAGCGCTAATACCGCCACAAAAGCGAAAGGAATGCAACATTTTAAATTTAAATTACCGTTCTTTAACCCGTAATATAACAAAGCAAAGTAAAGATATAAAGTACACTTAAAAAGGGTGGGGTTGGGAGTGGGAGGATTCACTTATCTTGCAATAGCAACCGAAGTAAAGGGAAAAAATTTACCATCTTCAAGCCAGCTCGGGTCCATCTCAAAATCTAGTTTAGATTTTAAACTTGATTCCGGACGCAAAACCATCTGAAATGCTAATCGTATAATCCTTAACCAACGTCCCACCCTTCAACAAAGTTTCGGTGCAATTCACATTTAATTTTTGAAGATATCATCTTGCAATAAAGAAAATCCTTGATCGCCATCCGGAGACTCTCGGGCATTCCATTGAGGTGTGAGAGATGTGTATTTCTGGTGAAAGAAGTTCACTCTCGACGTGGTTCGCAGGTCACGTAAAGTCGGTGGTCCCGTTGCTGAATAACCACTGGTTCCATGCAACGTTAAAACACCATACAAACAAAGCCATCCGGAGACGGATCCAATCGAAAACTGTCATCAAGTCTTCTTTGCCCCATGGCCCACCTCTCAACAAAATCTAATTAAAATTGATCTCTGAAACCTTCAGATATCTTATGGAAAGAGACAAAGGGATAGACGTTTAGAGATAGAATGAGAAATATGCAAACTCGTCGCAACTTCGATTATTTACTATTCAGGATGAAAACAGTAAGAAGAAGAATAACAACAACCTTGAATTAATAAGAGATTCTGGCTAAGTCATTCTGTTTGCAACTATAGACAGGTTACAACTACCACCGTTATCATGTTTATTATTTTGTTCTCTTATTTCTCCTTTACTTCTGTCTCATGCTTGTCCCATACGGCATGAAAGATTCTAAGGAGAAAGAAAAACCGAAAACGAATTAAAAAAAGAGGCATAAAATACAAAATATGTCACTTTCGCTAAGTGTTATTTTCATTACTATTTTCTTACCTTCTTTTTCTTCTTCTTCTTCTTCTTGTCATCGTCTTAATTACCCTACCTGCAAAACTCGCTGAGAACCAACATTATAGATTTTAAAAAAAGTAAACAAAAAATATTCATGGAAAAAAAGTAGCTTGTCGACGATGTTTGTCAAAACAGACCATTTATTAGGAAATGTCAACGACGAGAGATCTTCTCTCATCTCCCATTTCCCTAATGGAAGCAGCACCGCTATCACATTGCATCGTTCCTCAAAAGACACATTTTTACGTCAAAATGCGCCGAGTTTTCCCGCCATTCGAATTGAGTTATGGCGAAAGAAGCCAATTACCTAAAACAATAGACGGGGGAGAAGCACTTTAAGGAGAGAGAGAGATGAGGAGAGAGAAGAAAGAGAGAGCAGAAGAGAAGAGAGAGAGAGAGAGAGAGAGAGGGATGAGAGGGAGAAAAAGGACGGAGAGAGAGAGAGAGAGAGAGAGAGAGAGAAAGGCGGAAAGGAGGAAACAGGAACGAGAGAAAAAGAGAAAACGCGTTCTAGGAAGATCTTAGACGTCGCGTTTGTAGTGTTTCTTTTTTTTTTCTTTTTTTTACGTCATCGTGACAAGGTAATGTTCTCTTTGAATCTTCTCTAAACGAGTACACGGTGCGAGGAAAGGAATGGTGGGAGGCAGAGAGGAGCAAGAAAATAACATAACGGATTAAAAGCAACACAAAGATGCTCATTTTGAAACACTTCGCTCTTATCAAGGAGAGAGAAGCCAGCGTAGAAACTCTAAAGAGAAAACAAACCACGAGTAAGTAGCTTCCATATTTCATACTATCCCGCAAAAAAATATCCGCCTCATTCTCAACCTTTCCGATCAATATTCAGTTTGCGAGTCATTACGTAAGTGCACGAGAGAGAGAGAGAGAGAGAGAGAGAGAGAGAGAGAGAGAGAGAGAGAGAGAGAGACTGAAATAAGCGGAATGAATGGAAACTTTCCCGGACCTCATCAGTAACCAACAAGCCCGCAAGAAATAGCGATGACGTGTTTTCATCGCAAAAATTGCGGTGAGACATGATATACTGGCGAACCCATAAAACTGCCGGAGATCATGGCCTGAAATATGGACGCAGAAGAAGAAGAAGAAGAAGAAGAAGAGGAAGAAGAAGAAGAAGAAGTGGAGGAGGAAGAAGACACGGTTGCATGGAGTTAGTTGGTTTTGGGGGTGGTTTGCGGTCTTCCGTCTGGGGTCTAGGAATGGAGACGTGTTTTCATGGACACCATGGGGGGATGGTAGGTCTGTTGGTCTGTGGGTCTATGGTCTAAGGGGTCTAGGGCCATGGTCGGTCTCGTGGGTCCGGGTTAAGCTTGTTAAATGACTTCATTTCCCCCCAGGCAAGAACGCCATGGGCCGAGGGGGAAATGACTCCATTGGAAGGGATCGGGCGATCGTTTCTGGAGAAATGGCGCCTCGCCCTGCCAAATACGAATTGCGGTGCCGATATCCAGCGCATCTTTCAGTCTGGAACGTGAGGCTTAAGGAAATGAACTTCCTTTTGTGTGACTTCGCCATTTTCAGGAGTAGTTGGGAAAGAGGACGTAGCGAAATAGTCAGTTTGCAGTAAATTTATTTAGGGTTTGTAAGATGATAATAGTAAATACGGCGATGACAATGTAATACTAACACTAGGATCAACAACAGCTATAAAATTTGGTAATAATAATAATAATAATAATAATAATAATAATAATAATAATAATAATAATAAAGTTGCCAGCTCCAGATGTGGTGTTTTTGTTTTACATTTCTTATGTTCTTTAACTTTCATTCCTCATTCCAAAGAGACGTTTCTCAAGATATTTCACCCGAGGAAGAAAAAGAGAACGCTGTGAGGGCTAGAATTTAACTGCATAGTTGCTATTTACAAAGAAACCGACGCGTTTCGCCTTGGCATGCACGTGAAGGCACCTTCAGGGCAACTGAATGACAATAGCTTTTGCTCTTGGGACAGTCCGTAAGAAAACAAGTAAAAAATGCGCAGAGGAAACTTCGGCGCTTAATCCCTCCCTTCCAATATCTCAATGCTAGATTATTATTATTTTTATTATTGTTATTATTATTATTATTATTATTATTATTATTATTATTATTATTATTATTATTATTATTATTTTTTTTTTTTTTTTTTTTTTTTTTTTTTTTTTTTTGTCTATCGTAGTCCTCCAATTCGACTGGGTGGTATTTAAAGTGTGGGGTTCCGGGTTGCATCCTGCCTCCTTAGGAGTCCATCACTTTTCTTACTATTTGCGCCGTTTCTAGGATCACACTCTTCTGCATGAGTCCTGGAGCTACTTCAGCCTCTAGTTTTCAGGATTCCTTTTCAGGGATCTTGGGATCGTGCTTAGTGTTCCTATGAACTAAACTTTTGTATACTTATTCACTTAAACAAAACTTAGGAAAGTAATTTAAACAGCCTTAATATACAGATTAATATAATTATTAACACCTTACAATTAACAACAAACACGCTGAAGGTGGCAAGCCAAATAGTATATTCGTATGTTAGACCGCTTTATAGTTAAATGGGGAAATTCCCGGTCGACGAAAGGAACCTCATCCAAAACGTAGACGAAGCGAGAAAGTCCTATTCAGTGAATATGTTTAGTTCGTAACCACTCTGTCCTAAAAATATGAACAATATCACTATTAGTGACATGGAAACAGTAAGTCAAATTAAACTAACCCAGAATTACTCAAAATTAAGCTGCATAAATTTTTACAGGGCTTCGCACAAAATAAAATTAACCAAAGCCATAAACTTCATAACAATGCAACCTTTAACGCAAATAACCTGGAAATTTTATATGAATAAATTGACTCAAAAGGACCAAGATAGTTATTTAATAATTAAGAAGGGTTTAGCAAGACCTTTACTTAAATATTAAATGAAAGTACTGGCAATAACAAGGAATCGAACTAAAACCCGCTTCCTTCAGTTGTTGAACCCCATACCTGTTTTATTCCTCCAGAGACGCATATAAGTGGAAGTGACGACGACGTTCACTACAAGAGCAAGTTGCAGATAAAGGAGCCAATTATACGACACATCAAGCTAGGACTCCACTTCGGCTCAATCACACACAACGATGCTGAATACATCAAAGTAAACCCTTGGTCATAACTCGAGGACGAGGACTTCAGAACTGCATACGTCTCGACGTGGCACATGGTCGTGGCAAACCAATCGAAGAAGCTATCCAGTGGTCCAGTGAGGGTTTTACAACATCCACATATTGTTTATATTCCTCACTGTATAATTAACGATGAATAAACGCATCTGCGAAAAACACTTGAACACGAAGATTAGTAATTTCACAGGAGGCTTAGAGGAATGGAGGAGGAGTTGCTGCCATACTGCGGACGGAGTGAAGTCTCTGCTTCCGTCTTTCAGTACATAACCATATCGGCTTGTATAGTTATAACAAGGTAATAAGGGAACCAATGGAAGAGGGTTAAAAATGAAAGCAAGCTAATTCAATACCAACTTAAAACTATCAAACAACTACTTACTCCCTTCGAGTCAAAATATGCGGTCAATACAAACAAAAATGGAAAGTTACGAATTATATTCGTAATTTTCTGGACATCCTATGATTATGGGTACAATTTCCACTGGCATACCCCATATCCTTCTTATTTCTATTTTCAAGTCTTATTATTATTATTATTATTATTATTTTTTTTTTTTTTTTTTTTGCTCTATCACAGTCCTCCAATTCGACTGGATGGTATTTATAGTGTGGGGTTCCGGGTTGCATCCTGCCTCCTTAGGAGTCCATCACTTTTCTTACTATGTGTGCCGTTTCTAGGATCACACTTTCTGCATGAGTCCTGGAGCTACTTCAGCCTCTAGTTTTTCTAGATTCCTTTTCAGGGATCTTGGGATCGTGCCTAGTGCTCCTATGATTATGGGTACGATTTCCACTGGCATATCCCATATCCTTCTTATTTCTATTTTCAGATCTTGATACTTATCCATTTTTTCCCTCTCTTTCTCTTCAACTCTGGTGTCCCATGGTATTGCGACATCAAATGAGTGATACTTTCTTCTTGACTTTGTCAATCAACGTCACGTCTGGTCTGTTTGCACGTATCACCCTATCCGTTCTGATACCATAGTCCCAGAGGATCTTTGCCTGATCGTTTTCTATCACTCCTTCAGGTTGGTGCTCGTACCACTTATTACTGCAAGGTAGCTGATGTTTCTTGCACAGGCTCCAGTGGAGGGCTTTTGCCACTGAATCATGCCTCTTTTTGTACTGGTTCTGTGCAAGTGCCGGGCATTCGCTTGCTATGTGGTTTATGGTTTCATTTTTCGTATTGCACTTCCTACATATGGGAGAGATGTTATTTCCGTTTATCGTTCTTTGAACATATCTGGTTCTTAGGGCCTGATCTTGTGCCGCTGTTATCATTCCTTCAGTTTCCTTCTTGAGCTCTCCCCTCTGTAGCCCATTGCCATGTGTCATCGCTGGCTAGTTCTTTAGTCTGTCTCATGTATTGTCCGTGCATTAGTTTGTTGTGCCAGTCCTCTGTTCTGTCTGTCTTTCTCCTGTCTCTGTATATTTCTGGGTCTTCGTCTACTTTTATTAGTCCTTCTTCCCATGCACTCTTTAGCCACTCGTCTTCACTGGTTTTCAGATATGCCCCAGTGCTCTATTTTCGATGTTGACGCAGTCCTCTATACTTAGTAGTCCTCTCCCTCCTTCCTTTCGTGTTATGTATAGTCTGTCGTATTTGCTCTTGGGTGTAGTGCTTTGTGTATTGTCATATGTTTCCTGGTTTTCTGATCTATGCTGCGGAGTTCTGCCTTCGTCCATTCCACTATTCCTGCGCTGTATCTGATTACTGGCACTGCCCATGTGTTTATGGCTTTTATCATATTTCCGGCGTTGAGTTTTGACTTAAGTATCGCCTTGAGTCTCTGCATATATTCTTTCCTGATCGTGTCCTTCATCTCTTGGTGTTTATACTCCTCCTTCCATTATGCCCAGGTATTTGTATCCTGTCTCATCTATGTGTTTGATGTTGCTCCCATCTGGTAGCTTTATCCCTTCAGTTCTCGTTACTTTGCCTTTTTGTATGTTGACTAAGGCGCATTTTTCTATTCCAAACTCCATCCTCATGTCTCAGATACAATCCTTACAGTCTGGATTAGGGTATCTATTTCCTTGATGCTCTTACCATACAGCTTGATGTCGTCCCATGAACATCAGATGGTTGATTCTGTTGCCTCTTTTCTTGAGTTGGTACCCGGCATCCATCGTCTGTAGTACTTTTGTCATGGGAATCATGGCTACTACGAAGAGTAGTGGGACAGTGAGTCGCCCTGGAAGATCCCTCTCCTGATATTAACCTCTGCTAGTCTTATTCCAGAGCTTGTAAGTATTGTATTCCAGTTGCGCATTGTATTATTATTATTATTATTATTATTATTATTATTATTATTATTATTATTATTATTATTATTAATTAATATTATATTATTATTATTATTATTATTATTATTATTATTATTATTATTATTATTATTATTATTATTATTATTATTATTATTATTATTTTATAGCAGGCAGGGCGTGTACTACAATCGGTGGGTAGGTCGGTAAGCAGGGATTTCAATTGGTCCCTGAGGCGTTGAGATCTTCCCACCGATTGTACACTCCCTGCCTGCTATAAATACCTGTAAACCAGTATCTATTATTATTATTATTATTATTATCATTATTATTATTATTACTCAAAAGATGAAACCTATGCATATGGAACAAGCCCTCAGGAGCCATTGACTTGAAATTCAAGCTTCCAAAGAATAGTGTTCGTAAGGAAAGAGTAAGACGCGGTAAATGGAAATACAGAAAGAAGAGACCCCACTTATTAAAAAGGAAAAAGTAATAAAATAACGAATAGATAAAAAAAAAAGTATTGCAGATTCGCCGAAGTTCCCATTGCAAGACATCCTCTGGGAGGTTGTTCCACAGCCAAGCGGTGTGAGGGATAAAGGACCTCTGAAGGTTCTCCAAGATCAAATTCAGATTCATGTCGCCGTCCGGAAATTCGAAAGGTTATCCTTGATGTCTCTTTGGGTCTGAGCTGTTATCATTAGCATTTTCTTTTATTATTATTATTATTATTATTATTATTATTATTATTATTATTATTATTATTATTATTATTATTACTGTGGTTTTTTTCATTATAGAGCTTTGCTATTTTCAATTTTCGTATTTAGCTCTCTGGAGACTCGGCTTCTGTAACCACCTAAGGTCCCTAACTGGAAATTATTTGTATACAATCTGTTTTTTTTTTCTTTTTATTGTTATCATTTTAAAGTGTTTTTTTTTTAAATAATTCACAATATCATTCTGTCATACCATTATTATG